>NW_012154062.1:8239839-8273216 GCF_000956105.1 Propithecus coquereli
TACACCCAGCTCCTGCTCTGTCCCAGGAGCAGCTCCAGCTGCTGCCGAGGACAAGATGAGTTCCTGCCCTCGCGGTGGTCCCACGAGAGCATACCCCGGGCTCTGTGGGATCCAGGAAGAATGGAGTTATCTATCCTTTGGTGGTGGGAGAAGGTGGGATTTCATGGAGAAGGCAGTGTTTGGCTTGGGCGTTGAAGGCCAAACCGGGAGAAGTAGGCGCTCTTGGTGGAAGTCACAACCTGTTAAACTGGGGAGGTGGGCCAGTAGGGGCCCTGTCCCAGCTCTTCAACAATGGTAACCTTGCTGCCTTGTCTGCAGGAAGACAACCCACTGGCAGTCTGATGCTCTGTGATTCGGCCCAAATCAAAGCAGCTGGTTTTGAAGTTATTATAGCAAAATTTAGACGCATGAACGGAATAGCTTTTGGCTCAGTTTCTGGCTTTTCCACTTGGATTCTCAGAACCCTCCAGCCCTTCTCCTCTTCTTACCACCCGTCAGCCTCCAACCTGTCCCTTCCAAGGGAGTTTTACGAGTCACACGTTCTCGTTGTGGGGATTTTGGAAAACATAGAAGTCAGCATCCGTAAACCCACCTCCCGGGGACACCACTGTTAGCATCTTGCATTTTATTTTAACCTTCTTTAAAAATGTGTGGGCCAGGCACGATGGCTCACGCCTATAATCCTGGCATTCTGGGAGGCCGAGGTGGGAGGATCGCTTGAGTTCAGGGGTTCGAGACCAGCCTGAGCAAGAGCGACACCCCGTCTCTAATAAAAATAGAAAAATTTAGCTGTGCAACTAAAAACAGAAATAATAACCCAGGCGTGGTGGCTCGCGCTTGTAGTCCTGGTTACTCAAGAGGCTGAGGCAGGAGGATTGCCTGAGCCCAGGAGTTTGAGGTTGCTGTGAGCTAGGCTGATGCCACAGCACTCTAACCTGGGCAACAGAGCAAGACTCTGTCTCATAAATAAATACGTGTGTTTCAAGATGAAATTCAAATGAATGCAATTCTAATGAGATTTGGGCTGGGTGGGAGAGAGCTTAGGTGCTCCTTGCTGTCCGTCAGATGGGGTAGGGGTATAGTTTCCAAGATTTTTGAGGGCACCTTCATTTTGCTTTTTTGATTGTTTCAGGGAGTGGCTGAAGCTGAACTGGGACAGAACCTGAGTCGGACTTTCAAAACCTTCTTCAGAGCAAGTGACGAGGTGAGGCAGGCGGGGGAGCGGGACGTCTGGAGGGGGCTGCCCTGCAGGAAGCAGGTATCCGGGGTGTGGCAAGGCCTAGGAACTAGCCCCTGGCCTCTTCTTTGACTTCTACAGTCAAGGTTATTGGGGTCCCCACTCTGCTGGTTAGTGGAGAAAAGTCACATCCTCACTGTCACCCAAGATTGGAGAATGCTTGTACAGTTTGGAAATGATGCTGTTATCACCATTGCCGTTTGAACATGCATAATTGACTTATCCAAGTCCAAAACTAATGGATACCTCTAACTCTTTTCTTCAACCACCAAAGCAGTTTAGAATGCTTTATAACTTGGTCACCCACACCATCCTGTCTCGTTAGTCGATAGTCACTGTCACTGTTGTTTTTTTATATACAGTCAGTGCCCTGATGAGACTGTCCCAAGCTTTCCAGTTTCTTTGCGGATCACTTCTTGCGTCTCACTCATTCACATTGAGTTCAGTTTCCTTCTTCCTGAAGTACCTGCTTTAGTAGCTCTCTCAATAAGAGTCTGTTAGTGGTTTTGGTTAACTCAGAGTTTTTTGGCCTGAAAATGTCATTATTTTGCTTTTAATCTTGAAGAATGTTTATCTGAGTATAGAATGCTAGGTTGACAATTATTTTCTTTTACAAGCTTCTGTCATTGCTTGTGAGAAAGGGCCTCAGGTCTATTAATTACACATTAATGGTCTTTAGGCAACTAATGGTCTTATATCTTTGACATTTTCTTTTTAATTTCGATGAACAGGGCTTTATTTTTTTTTATTTGTGAAAGTGGTTTTTGTTTGTTTTGTTTTGCTTTTTAAGACAGGGTCTCACTCTGTTACCTGGGCTTGAGTGCAGTAACACGATCATAGCTCACTGCAACCTCAAACTCCTGAGCTCAAGGGATCCTCCTGCCTCAGCCCCCAGAGTAGCGGGGACAACAAGTGCGTGCCACCACTCCCAGCTAATTTTTAAAATTTTTTTGTAGAGACAGGATCTTGCTATATTGCCCAGGCTGGTCTTGAACTCCTATCTTCAAGTGATCCTCCTGCCTTGGCCTCCCAAAGTGCTGGGATTATAGGCATTAACCACCACACCTGGCCCTTGGTTCTTTTTCAGATCTGATCAGAATTTCAGATTCTGATCTCTTTTGATAAAGGCTTGTTCTAGTCTTATTTTCTAATTCCTTCTTTTATGTCTTTAATAATTTTAAGCATGTTCATTTGTCATTCTCTGTCTCTCTCTGCATGTTCTACTATGCTTTTGGGGAGTCTTATTTTACTGTTTGCTACATTTACTGTCTCTTGCTATGGGCAAGTATGTGTGTGAGAATGTGAGTTTTGTAATTTTGGTTTGTGAGCTCATCTTCAGAAACACTTAATCTGTACCAGTCTGCTTCAGTTTGGATTGAGGAAATGACCCTCTTGAGTGGTTGAGGATTTCTTCTGCCAGGCATCCTGGTGGCATTACCAGCCCAGGCTCACTCTGTTGTTGCTCACTTCACACCTTGAGAGAGTGTAAATTCAAATCCCAGCACTTGGGAAGTCAGGCCTACAGCTATGAATTCCCAGGGTGCTTTTTTTGGGGCCCCCCTCGGAACGCCCCCTTGAACCCCCCGGTCGAAAGGGCCGAATTTTTTCCAAGCCACCCCTCAAACCCTCAACAAAACAAAGCCCCCAAAAGGAACGGAATTAACGGGGAAGGGCCAGGAACAACCCAACTCTAACTCCCCACCCACCAGAGGCCAGAGGTCTCATCTCCTGTTCCCACTGGTTGATGGACCCAAGTTCTTACACCGCCATGGTCTGGGAGGGCTCTGGGGCAGCCTTGGCCCCGAGCTTTGGTTATCAGCCATCGTCCTCTTCACTCTGACTCCTGAGGAGGCCCCTTGCTCTCTCGGGAGCTTAGTACATTAGTCTGCATGGCACTCACGGGTCTTTCGATGTGACAGCGTTTTCGGGTGAGCTGTTCCAGTATATTTTCCTTGGCTTCCCCCGTGACATCATTTCTAACTCTGTTCTTCCTACAGACTGTTTTAGCCGTGCACAGAGTCCGTGAAATGGGTAAGAGACATTCTTAGGAGAGAAGGGAGGTGGGAGGGCCACATCTGGAACCAGCTGAACATGACACGAGTGTTTCTCCCTCTGCCTGCTATGGGCGGAAACCCGGAACCTTCCAACCCTCAGGGTGAACGGCGCTCACTCTAACCCCAGGCCTGACCACAGCCCCAGGCCCTTTCCTCTCGGGATCTGCGGATGCCAGATCTTTCTGGAGGAGTCTTAGAGCTTGTCCAGGGCAATCCCTGCCCTCCACTGATAACAACCCAAGCCCGGGATAGAGAACTGACCCCCGCAGGGTCACCCGGGGCACGCAAGGCAGCGCGGGCCGGGCCCCTAGCTAGGTCTCTCCACCATGGTGCGCTGGCCTCTCCTCCACCCAGGCTGCACGTTCCAGTCATTTCCGGTTCCTTCACTCGAGGACTGTTCTTGTTGCCCCTCCTGGATTGGATGTGAGTGAGGAGTCGGAGTGGAGACCAGACTGGGCTCATTCCTTGGATCCAGCACGCTTCCCATACAACCTTATTTTGGCCCCGACACTATGGCCTTGACGTTATTCACTTGTATTTGTATTAGTGACGATGATGGGAACCCCTTGCTTCTGCACCGACTGCGTGCATCAAATGCTAGACTAGCCGCCTTCAGATGTCCCTTATTTAGGGATCCTCATAGCATCCCTAAAAATATTATTATTTCTGTTTTACAAATGAGGAAAGTGGGTCTCAGAGCATTAAGTGACTTGTCTAGAGAGGCCGAGCTGGAGGTAAACTCCTCTGCCCTAGAGGCCACGCTCTTGTCACTGCTCCAAGGACATCTCCTCCTTCCTTCCCCGCTACGCCTCCGTTCCTCTGTTCATTCATTCACACGGTGGCTTGTCCATTCACTCCCCAGCTGTTTCAAGCACACGCCTGGGGACACGGGCTGGGTGCCACAGATACCCAGGTGCGCAGAGCAGAGCAGCTGCCCTAGGGGAGCCCAGGGTTTTATGGGGACACAGGTCGGCAGGCGTGAGGGGAGGAAGCAGCTGGGGTGTAGCAGAGGGGCACTGAGGCACAGCGGACCAGAGCGCGGCCTGTCGGGAGGCTTGGGGTTGCTTCCTGGGAAGACAGCCTGATCACACACCCAGCTCCTGTTCCTCGGGGCTTCCTGGGCCTGAGAATGGTGCAGGCACCGGCGTGCATACCCCTTGGGGCTGTGCCTCGTGAAGGGCAGTCATCCCGGGGCTGCCAGCTGTCATCTCAGGTCATCGTCAGGGGGGATCAGGGACCACCCTGAAGACAAGGACAGCGAGGACACCACAGGGGGGTCTGCCAGGCGCACAGGAGGCAATAGGATAGGTGCCCCCCGGCCTAGATTTTCTTCCTGCCTAAGAGGAAAAGTGGAGCAAGCATTTGTGAGAATTCCAAGAATCTCACGGAGATACTTCAAAAGGGCCATAGTTAAGCTGTTTAGAAAAGTTGAATCCAGCAGAGAGCAGGGCCTGGGATGCAGCGGACATCTGCCCGACCCGAGCTGTGCGCAGGTGTTTGGAGGGCAGCTGTGGTTTGTCCTGCGGCACTGGTGACAGCCCGTGACACCAAGGCCCGGGGTGCGGCGACCGTGAGGTCACAGCTCAGAGCTCTGGAGGAGATGGGCTCACTGTAGGGAGGGAAGAGAGCAGATGATGAAGGCACATGAGGCCCTTCGCATCAGTTCAGAGGGGACTTGGGGGCCGTGAGGTGCCTGGCCTGGAGGTGGGAAAATCCACAAGTGGCTTTTTGCAGGAGGACTCTTTGTGAAGACCCCAGAAGAGCCCAGCCTCAGCAGGATGGTCACTGAGGAGGAAGTCCAGTTCTACGTGCAGCAGTTCAAGAAGTCTGGTTTCAGGTACAGAGAGAACAGTGCCCCGGACCCACATGCGAGATGGTCAGCCCAGAGGGACTCAGCTCTCAGGGTGGAGGGTGAGGCTCCATTCCCCTCCACCACAGCCCTCGTGAGTGCCAGGCCAGCCTCTGCTTGGATGCCTCCAGTGTCGGGAGGCTCACCACCTCACGGTGCTCAGCCTGCTCTAATTTGGGGTAGCTCAGCTTGCTCCCCTTACGCTTGCAGGCTGCCCGCAAGGCAGAGGTTTTTAACGATTTTTTCAGTCATGACCCCTCCAAGAATCAGATGACAGCTCTGGACTCTTTCTTCAGAAAAACACAAATAAACTCAAAAAGTGCATACATGGTGCCTTCGCACCACTTCCCAATGTCCAGCTCAGAGGGGACACCTTTGCACCACCTCCTGCTGTCCTTTTCACTGGGCTCCTGGGGAAGGGAGTGGCCCCTGGATGATGTGGGGAATAAACCAAGTTCCCCACCCTCAAACGCGACATCCCTCGGAGGATCCTATAGGGCCAGCTCCCGCGTGTCCCTAAAGCCCTCAGAGGCTGTCGGCCCTCAGTGGAGCCCAGTGTCCCTGCACAGGGCCTCGCAGAGTAAAGCTTGGCAAACGTGCCGGACAGTGAGGTGACAGCCCTGGCCCTGTTCTCTTGCCCCTGCAGAAAGCTTTGCTCTTCCTGGGATGCCAGCTCCGTGCAGAGCGCGTTCTTGCTGGGGGCTGTAGCAGAGCCTTCTGCCCAGAGCTGTCCTAATTTTACTTTCTGATCGTTCCCCAGAGGCCCCCTAAACTGGTACCGAAACATGGAAAGGAACTGGCGGTGGGGCTGCAAAGGCTTGGGACGGAAGGTGAGAACTGCGTTCGGTGTCACTGCCGTGGGAGCCACTCTTGGGACTTCCCATTGGCCCAACCCCAGTCCAGAGCTGGGGGACAGACCTGCCGGCTTCCTTCTTTCCCTCTGGGTTTTGGGGGTGACTCCACTCCCGGGTTTCCTATGGAATGGTAGAGGGTGGCGTGGGGGACAGAGAGGGCTGTGTCCATGTAACTGCAGCCTCCATCCGAATGTCCCGGTCTCCTGGCGGTGCCCCAGGCCAGGGCAGCAGATGGCCCAGGGTGGACAGTGGAGCCCCAACCCCAGAGGAGCGTTCCGTGCTCTGAGAGAGATATGGCTTTAGCCTCTGGTTGTGTCACCTTGAACAAGTCAATCTCTGGGTCTCAGTGTCCTCGTTTGTCAAGCAGAAGATGGGTTTCCAATCTCTGGGTCTGCAAAGGGGGTAGCGAGGTCCCAGTTAGCATCAAAAACAGTAAAAACCTAAGGGAAATCACGTTTTCCCCCAACGAGATAACGCGGGTGGCCAGGCTTTCATCAGCTCACTTGGCAGTCCTGGCTGTCTCGCTGGGCCGCTCAATATGAGTGATCACTCCTGCTGTGTGCCAGGCAGCGGTGCCAAACCTTGGGGATGGCAAACAAAACAGATCAGGCCCTGACCTCCTGAAGTTAGGTCTCGAGGCCGTAGAGTGTGTGACCTAGTGGGTAAGAGTAGGCCGGGAAGCGAGTCAGCCTGGGTCTAATTCCTGTGTGACCTTGGGAGAGGCGCTTAACTACTCTGATCCTTTCTTGCCTCTTCTGCAATATGGAAACAAGAACAGTGCCTCCCTCGCAGAGCTCTGTAAGGTTGAAATGGGCTAATTCACGTAAAATGTCAAGAACAGGCACACGGTAGTTCAATTAATGTTCTTGTCGTGATCATCACTGTAATCTGTGACTGCGGTTGGGTAGACAGAGTCTCAGAGCATGGAGGGACACGATGACAAAGATGTCTGGAAGGTGAACCCCGATGGCGCTAAGGTTGGGAAGCCGCTTCCTCTGCGGTTACCTCCCTCCTCGCCCGCCTCCTCCCACGCTCCCACCTGGTTTACGTTTTAGCTCAGAACATTCCAGAGTTTACAGAACCTCACAGCAGCCTCAGGATTAGCTTCGGCAACAGTCACTTCCGTCCTTGCCCTGGTCCCGTGGTGAGACAGACACCATTATGCACGACAGCGGAAAATAGCGCAGGTTCCTTCTCCGGGCCCCGGGGAGGCTGCCTGGGCGTTGCGACGCAGGTCGTGCGAGCGCAGGGACAGTAAAAGAGGCTTTCCCGGCCTCCTCGGCCCCAGCGTGCTCCCCTCCTTTGCCCGTGGACAGAAGGGAAGTCGTTTGTGTCCCAGTCGCTCACCGGAACCTCAGCCGCCCTTGCGTTCGTTGAATGCAGAGAAGGGAGGAATCTTGACCTTCATTCAAGGGCATTTTCCTCCCTTCTGGTGCCATTGGTTCGGCTTCGTGGCATCGGCCACACAGAGCAGGCCAGCACACGTTCTTACACACGTGCGCACACGCCAAGCCCGTGTGTGTCGCCATGGTGCTGAATCTGCCCTTCTAAAGATCTCCAGTAAGAACGGTGACGCCTTCGTGCCACGTCCGGCACACGCAAAGCCAGGGCCACCGTGGTGCGGCGGGCGGGGGTCTCCCCGGGGAGCCGTGGGGAGGGAGCCGGCCGCTCCATCTCCTGCTCTCCCCCGCAGATCCTGATCCCAGCGCTGATGGTGACGGCGGAGAAGGACTTTGTGCTCGCTCCTCAGATGTCCAAGCACATGGAGGGCTGGGTGAGGCCTGGGCCCGCACGGGGGTCTCGGTGCAGCCTGCCCAGAGGGGAGACGGCAGCGGAGGACTCACCCCGCCATGCCAGAGGGGACGGCGGGTTGGGACACCTCCCTGACAAGGGGCTTCCTTGGTGACATCACTGTCACCTCCTGCCAGCAGCAGCCCTGACCGACACTTCCTTCCCCTTCCACTCATCCTTCCTTTCCTAAGTAACGCAGGGCCCTCCCCCAGAGCAGAGGGGTGGGTGTCCCCGCGCGGCCCCACCCTCATTGCACTGACCTGAAACGGACCCATCTGCTTCTCCCTTTACCCTCTGGCTGGGGTTTCCTTTCAGATCCCCCACCTGAAGAGGGGACACATCAAGGACTGTGGGCACTGGACACAGATGGAGAAGTAAGGAGATTGGGGGTCCCTGGGAGGGGGGACGGGGCTCCTGTTCGCCTGCCACCGAGCCTTCCCGGTCTGAGTGTGCCGGTCGTACCTCGGCCTTGGCGGGGGTGCGGGGCCCGGACACGTGTGTGCAGCCTTTTGTCTCCCTCCCAGGCCCGCCGAGCTGAATCAGATCCTCATCGAGTGGCTGGAGGCCGACGCCCGGAACCCGCCGGTGGTCTCGAAGATTTAGTGCCCGGCATGGGCCAGCGCCCAGCAGGTGCACCCATGCCCCGTCTGCCGGGGCACTGTCCTTCCTGTCCAGAGGTGGCCCTGCACGCGTCTCCGGTGACCAGCAGCATTGTTCTGAAAAGATTCACAAAAAAGTGATTTTCTTTGAATGCAGTGAATCAAACTTGATGTCATTTTAGATCCAGGAGAAATCGGGTGTTATTAATCCTCCAGGTACAAATATCGTCCCTTTATCTCTAAGAACCATTAACGTCCTGTGGGGGGATAGAATGGGGCGGCCAGATGGTGATTTGTCTTCGACTAACCGATTCATAGTTTTGCAGCAGAATCAGCCGTTCATTTTGGAGCATCTCAGTAGCACTGAGGCTGCTTTATCCAATAAAGCTAAGACGACAGTGCCGTTGCTCTTTGTGTTCTTGGGACAGCAGAGTAATTGTTCAGAGAATGACACTTTCCCTCTGCTCTTGAGCCCTGCTCTGGTGGCCCAGGCGCTGTGTGATCTAGACCAGCGCTGTCCGGGCTTCCTGGGAGGGGGCGGTGGTCTGCTGTGCCCTGTCCCGTGGAGTAGCCACTGGCCACAGGGAGCCGCGTGCCCTTTCTCCCGACTTCCCCAGCAGGGTTTACTCGGGTACACACGTGCACCACGCACTTGAAATGTGCTAGTGAGACTGAGGAAGTGAGTTTTAAAGTGAATGCTTCCACCTGCCACCTCCCGCACCGAGTTCCCAGGCTGGGTCCCACGCCCCTTCTCCCTGCTCCCCTAGCACGCACAGTCTGCACGACCGCCCCGCTGCACTGGCTGCAGGGGGAGCTAGCGGAGGACGTGGTCTCTGCAAGCTGAGTTCCCCATGACGATGAGCGTAAGTTGGCCAGGCCACACGGGCATGTGTGTCCAAGTGTGGGAACACCCCGAGGGGTGGTCGTCCTCGTACCCCTGTGTGCTTGGAGTCGCGTGTACCACCTCTGATCCATCCAAAGGGTCCTTCCTATTTTAACAGATGGGGAAACTGAAGTTTAGATAACTTGCCCAGGGTCTCTTGGCTGATTGGTGGCAGAGCCTGCATTCGGACTCATGCTCTCTGATTCCCAAGGCTGGGTTCTTTCTATGCCAGATTTTCTCCTTTCTAACTCTGGAGCCAGACCACCTAGGCTAGACATCTGGCCTGCCGCTTACCCATGTGTGACCTCGAGAAAGGGTTTCTGTGCCCCAGTTCCTTCACCTATAAAAATGGAACATTAGTGGGACCTAACTCGTATTAAGTATGTTCATATACACCGGGTTCTACCACAGTGCCTGGCACAGAGGAGTGCCAGTTTATCCCAGGACAAGACCTCCGAGGCTTCAAGTTTGCAGACACATCGCCACCTTCATCCTTCTGCACTTGAGAACTAAGGGGCTCAGTTAAAAGACAAGCCTGTGACCTAGGGGAGTGGCTATATCAGCCAGATGACGGGATTTTGCTAACTGGGAGTGTCCAGGCTCATTTGTAAGGGAGCAGTTAGCGGAAAGGAAGGAAGAAAAATCTGAGAACACCCTTCACTAGAAGAACAAACAGGCAAACCTGTCTTCCCTGATAGTCTCAGTGTTGAATATCCTATCCAGTAATTACCATAAGCCATCAAAAAGGCCTCAGAAATTCCACTCTTTTGGCAACTAAGGGTCAAATAACTCAAGTCCACAACATGGCAGCAAAAATATAACCACTTACACAAGACTGAGGGCCATGAAGGACAAAGGGCTAGAAAAGGACTTTAGGTTATTGGAGGAAATACTGGAATATCCAGAGCTGTGCTTCCCGGTCTGCTTTGGGGAGCTCCGGGCCACACGTCCGCTGCTACAACCGTGGCAGCAGAGGGGATTAACCGGGACAGGCCGGGAGGATTTTCAGATGCCGTTTTAAATACAACTCGCCTGAAGTGTGTTCAAAATGATTTCATTATAAAATGTTATTATTTTAATTTAATTTTTTAATTGTCAAATGATCGAACCTATGGTTTCAGGCCTGGAAGTGACTGTAAGCGGGTTTCCATATTGTTCATACCAATACTACCATCGATACGAATTAAAAGCAAACAATGGTTAAAATATCTGGGTCAGAAATTCAAAGTTTTTTTTTTCCAACAGGAATTGGGTGAAAAACATGCCTCCCTGCTCAAAGGAACCCATCTGGCCACAAATGATAAAATAACTTCCCTACCTTAGCAATTTTAAGGGTTTCTGCCAAGTGTTGGCGACTGCACCCGGGCGTGTGTCTGTGGGATCAAGGCTGCTTGTCCAGGTGATCCATCCCTGAACCCAACCCAGCATTCGCAGATGTTTGCTGTTAAATCAGAGAATGTGTGCTTAAACGGGTGAGTGGATACACGAGTTAGTTGATTTTGATGTCCTGCCGGATGATGAGGATGACTGTTGTCACTGTTCCCAGCCTTGGTGGGTCTCTTTTTAAGACTGCTGGCATATCAGCCGAGAGGACGGAATTCAGAGGGATAAGGCTTGCAGGTCAGCAGGACGGCAGTGGGCTTCTGCTGCACCCAACACAAATGCGATAGTTATTTTAATAATATAGCCGAAGCATTAACGGTTACCGTGGATGGTCACAGTTTTCATATTTATAGGATATGCATGGAATCATTTCGTTAGTTTACCCAGATACATTTGTCAAATTCAAATATAATAGTTTTTGTACCTGTTTTTTTAAAGACTACCAATGATGTTTCTACCCCTATAAGCCCACTCTTTTGTTGTTTTTAGTAAAATATGCATTAACATAAAATCTACCAATTTGGCTATTTTTAAGTGTATAATTCAGTGGCATTAAATCCATTCACATTGTTTCGTTAACAATCACCACCATCCGTCTCCAGAACGTTTTCATCACTCCGAACTGACCCTCTGTCCCCGTGAAACACTAACTCCCCACCCCCTGGCGACCACCATTCTACTTCCTATCTCTGTGATTATACAGTATTGTCTCTTTGTGACTGGCTTATTTCATTCAGCGTGATTTATTTATATTTATTTAGCAAGGTTTATTCATGTTGTAGCCTGTGTCCAAATTTTCTTCTAGAGCTGTGTTCCTGGTCTGCTTTGAGGCTCAGCTCCAGCCACATATTTAAGGCTGAATAATCTCCCACTGTGTGTAAAGACCACTGTTTGTTCATCCGCTCTTTCACTGGTGGATACTGGGGTTGCTTCTGCATTTTGGCGATTGTGAATGACACTGCACCGTGTTACATTCCCACCATGAATGCACAAGGGTTCCGATTTCTCCACATCATCACCAACACATTATTTTCTGGTTTTTTTAAAAATAGATATATATAATAGCTATCCTAATGGGTATGGAGTGGTATCTCATTGTGTTCATTTGGCTTTTTGTTTTTATTCTTGTTTTGTTTTTTTGAGACAGGGTCTCACTGTTTTGCCCAGGCTAGAGTGCAGTGACGTCATCATAGCTCACTGCAGCCTCCATCTCTTGGCCTCAAACGATCCTCCCACCTCGGCCTCCCAAAGTGCTAGGATTACAGGTGTGAGCCACCACCATGCCCAGCCCTCATCGTGGTTTTATTTGCATTCCCTAACAATTAGAGATGTTTTCATGTGTTTATTGGGCATTCGTATATCTTCTTTGGAGAAATATCTATTCAAAGTCCTTTGCCCATTTTTTTGATTGGTTGGTTGTTTTTTGTTGCTGTTGAGTTGTAGTTCCTTGTATGTTCTATATATTTATTCCTTATAAGATATATGATTTGCAAATGTATTCTCCTGTTCCGTGGGTATGGTTGTGTCGGGTGCAAAGGAGTGATACCTTTCCTCCCCATTGTAAGGGTCACAACTGCCACTCCTATAACAAAAGGTAAACAAGAGAAAAACATGACAACTTCATTTAATCAGAGTTTTACTGGACAGGGGAGCCTTCAGAAATGAAGACGGGGGTGGGGGGTGGGACAGAAAAAAACAAAATGAAGACCCAAAGACCCAGGGGATAACTGTCTATTAATGGACATCCTTGTAGAAACACGATTGGAGAAAAGGTACGATCTGGCGCGACAGACTGAGGGAGACACCCGGCGAGGCCTGTCCGTGCAGATTCTTCCCGGCCTCCCAGGGCAGCATTCCTTCCTCCCAGGTGTGGGGCAGGACCCTCTGGAATGAAGATCTTCAAAGTAGAAGGGAGAAAGGAGAGAGGGACCAACTCTAGACTTTATGACTTGCTTTGGGGGAGAGGAGTTCTAGTTTCTGTGACCATCTGGGGTGGGGGGAAGAGAAATTCTGTGACTCCCTTCCGGGAAGAGAAGTGGACACAGGAGGGCAGGAGAAGGTCAGAGAGACCTTGCTCGGAGGCCCTTCCAATGTGACAGTCTGGGCTCCTGTCCCAATTTCAAAGAGAGACACAATTCTTTATTTATGCAACTCAAAGTAAGAGAATTCCTAAGAAAGCCCCAAACAGTGGTATTCATTTCAATTTGAATACATTAAGGGACGGACAGTTGTCTATTGTTTCATCAGCTGTCCTGGATTAAGATGGAACATCGTGGAATATTTAGGCAGTCTCATCCCACATGGTCTTACGAGAGCTGAAGAACTTTCTGTCCTGCATCATATTTTAAAGAGAATGTGGTGGCCGAGTGGGGCAAGGAAGTACCTGCAGACCGGAAACCATGCAACACTCTTCCCAATAGCCGCAGTGAGAACACAGGTGTTTCAGAGAAATATGTTAAATTATCAGGTGCAAGTGGTGTGTTAAGAAGCTCATTGTCATTGATAAATGAGTCCGGGAGGCAGAAAGATCTGGAAACAAGCTCTCCCGCGACCACTGAAACTGTAACAGGTAACATCGATTTCCTTTGCCAAGGCGTGTTTGCGAAAGTTAAGACTCAGCAATCATTGAACAAGCTGAGTCCGTCAGACAAGAAGAAATAAATAATAAACCCTCGACCTCAACCACGGGATGGTGGTAACAGATGGAATGAACTGACACCATTTTTGCTGAGTTGTATGTTCTCGTGCAATTTTATTTTTTTTAATAAAGGCAATTTATAAAACTGATGTGACCGGCTTAGGAGGTGGAAGCGTTCCATCCAAGGGCAGTAGCACAAGATGAAGAAAGGAAACTCCTGCTTGGGTGCGGGCTCTGGGAAACGTCCGCAGAGAGTGGGGAGCCCAGCGGGGTCCCACCCACGCCCCGGCTCACTAGGGGTGCGGGAGAACAGTGGGAGAATACGAGGGGACAGGGCTTCCAGGGGAGGTGGGAAGCAAGCAGTCCCCTCCTCTCCTTGCCATGTGCTTCTCTGTCCCCAGGACTTGGACTGACCCCGTCCCTGTGTTGGCCACAGCCCCTGGGCTCCTTCCAGGGCTTTGGGACAGTGAGTGTGGAGAAGGGACAGCAGCCAGCCTGGCAGGTGTCAGCCCCAAGGCCCCCTCCCCAAGCCCTGCGGTTCCCAGAGGGGACTCTGGGGCTCTGTGGGGGTCTCTTGCCATGGGCAGTGGAGCTGGCAGCCCTCGGGGACGGCCCCAAGCGCACAGACGCGCTCGTTCTCTCTCCCGCTGCCTGACTCCAGCCTGGGTGCCGTAACAGAGCACCATGGATCTGGCGACTTAAACACAGACATTTATTTTCTCACAGTTCTCAGGGCTGGAAGTCTGAGATCAAAGCGTCAGCAGGGCTGGTTTCTCCTGAGCCTCACTCCTTGGCTTGTAGACGGCCGTCTTCTCTGTGTCCTCATGTCACCCCCCTGCGTGTGTCTGTGTCCTCATCCCCTCTTCTCGTGAGGACACAGTCGTATTGGATTAGGGCCCTACTCTCTGCTTCAGCTACCAAGGTCCCGGCCTGTGTCCCTAACCGGTTTGTTCATGAACTGACGCGCAGGGACTCCGGCGGAACAGACCTGCACGTGCAACCTCCTCCAGGCGGGGGCACTGTGGCAGCCCCCACATTAAGATGCCCCCCCCAGGTCCCCCACATCACAGCCTCCCCTGATCCATGACGTTAAGGACCCAGTTTTGAGGCTCAGAGTGTCTTTGGCTCCAGAATCCCTAGGGTGGGGTCAGAGCTCAGGCAGCTTCCAGGTTTTACAGAAACCCTGCCCCCTCCCACCTTCTGGCCCAGAGGGGCCCGGGGCAGGGGCAGGTGTGACCTGTGGTTGGTTAACCCTTAGCCCTGCTGGGTGGAGCCTGTCCCAAAGCTGTCTTGATCCACCTTCGCCTTCCCAGCCCCAAAGCCCCTTGGCCTGAGGCAGCTGCGGACTCAACCGAGCCAGCCCAGCACCAAGGTCGCCCCAGCCCTGCGCCCGCTGCCTGGAGAGCCACTGACCGCTGCAGCCATGGTAGGCGCCCACAGTGCAGCCGGTTGGTCCAGCCAGGCTGCGTCCAGGCTGCGCCTGTGAGCCGGGCGTGGAAGGGCAAAATAGGCCAAACCTGGAACCTCTCGAATTGTACTTGAACCTCTGGGGAGGTCTTGGGGTTTTGGGGAGGCACGGGCCAGGGTTGGACTCCAGCACCTTCACTCGGTTGCTGCGTGAGCTTGGGGAAGTGACTTCACCTCTCTGGGCCTCGGTTTCTGCTCCTGAAAAGGGGAGTAATATTCCCTATTCACGGCATTACTATAAGGTCTACAAGAAGGAGGATCCCAGCACAGTGCCAGCAACACAGCGGGTGTCCAACAATCGGGAGTCTTGTCCCCAGGACGCCACAGCTGTGGGCCAAAAGCCATGGGAATGGCACTGCTGAGGAGTCCCCAGACAGGACGAGCCTGCTGAGAAAGCTGCAGGCCGGGCCGGGGCGGCTCACGCAGCCCCGCCCTGACCGCCGGTTCAGCGGAGCGCGCCTTCCACGCGCTGCAGCGAGGTGCCCAGGAGCAGCGGCTGGAGCCCGAGTCCCGCTTTCCGCGGCTCCTCGCTAAGAACGGGCGGAATTCTCCGCGCAGCCTGCCTGGCTGACCACACGGGGTCAAGGGAGATCATAGCAGGAGGCCTCTGCGGAGCCGTGTTTAACTGTCCCCGTGGCCCCAGAGGTGATTAGGTCAGAGAAGAGCCTGGGCTCAGTGCTGCAGCCTCGGCCTCCTGTCCCTGCCACGGTGGGGCGGGGGGTGGTCGGGGGACAGTAATGGGGTCGGGGCAGCCCACACCTGCCTATCTGCTAAGACATGGTGTTTTGCCTGGCACAGGTGCACGGGTACAAAGGGGTCAAGTTTGAAAACTGGGCGAGGACCTACGGCTGTTGCCCAGAGATGTACTATCAGCCCACGTCCGTGGAGGAGATCAGAGAGGTGAGTGTCTGTCTTGGCACAAGGCCTGGAATGGCCTGGCCCTGGAGGCCACAGCCCTGGGACCCAGAGAGGAGGCTGGGACATGGGACTTCCTGGGCTAAGGTCTTACCCCTGGCCAGAACTGCCGGCCAGGTGACAGCTCGATGACATCGGCTACACCCAGGACTCCTGCCCCCTCTTTCGCCCGCCGCAGCTCCACGCTGCAGCCATCTTACAACGTCCTGTGCCCCCTCCAGTCTGCGCAGCAAGGTGCTAACGTCCGTCAGGTTTGCGTTTCCAGCCCAGGTCTCCTCTCTGAGCTGCAGACTCAACAGACGACTTCTCTTGTTGTCTGACTCAAAGCCGTCACAAACTGAAATGCCCAAGACTGCGTTTTTGCCTTTGCTTTGCCTGAGGTCTGTCCCGTCTTGGTGCTGCCCATCTCTGTACGGGGTACACGGTTGCTTAAATCAAAAGGCCGGAAGTGGATCACGACCCCCCTTCACCTTGGTCTCACGTCCGCAATTCTACCTCCGATGTTTCCAGCACCCAGCGCCTTCTTTGCAGCACGATCTGGGCCCAGGCCACCCTCTGCTCCTCGTCCACTGTGACCCAGGAGGGCATCCGCCCTGGTCTCCCTGCCTCTAATCTTGCCTCCCTCGAATGCACTTAACATAGTCAGTAAAAGTAATTTTAACATAAGTGAGCTTGGGTTGCTTCCCTGCTTAAAGCCCTTCAGAGGCGTTCTGTTGTTTTTGGAATAAAACCCAAACTTGACTCCCAAGGTTGCATCATCTGGGCCTGTGTCTCCAGCCTCCCGAATGTGCCTCCTTCCCTGGCCCTCTGCCCGCAGCCAAACAAAGCAGGCTCAGTCCCACCTCGGGGCCTTTGCACTTGCTGTGTCCTCTGCCTGGAGTGCCGTCCCTTCGCTTTTCGCATGACTAGCTGCCTTCAGGTCTCAGGGTCAACTTCCCTTCAGAAGAGTCCACCTTACCCGGAACTTCTCTAGCTCAGCTCCTTGCCGTCTCCTCGCTGCGTATTTCTACCTGGCAATAATTTTGTCAGCTTGAACATTTCCTTGCTTTGGACTCTCTCCCTCATAAGGGGGTGAGCCCACGCTCTCTTCTCCACCGTGTCCTTACAAAGTCCAATTCAGCCACTGCCCCTGCCCTCGAGGACAGTGGGAGGCTGACTGGGGGATCTTGTAGGCAGAGATAAGGAGCCTAGATCTTGTCCTAAGCCGAGATGCCCTCGAAAGGCCGCGCACCTGGAAGGCCGCGCACCTGGAAGGCCGTGCACCTGGAAGGCCACGCACCTGGAAGGTCGCGCACCTGGAAGGCCGTGCACCTGGAGGGTCGTGCACCTGGAGGGCCGTGCACCGGCAAAGAATGCAATTGGGTTTGCCTTTAGGGAAGCCTCAGGCTGCCGTGGGAAGAGTCGATCGAAGCCTGGAACTTTAGGAGGGTTTCTTATTTCTCCAGCCCAGCTCACTTCCTGACCCTTCTTTCTGCCCCTCTTCCCTGGGGTGGCCGCACCACGGCCTGGAGCCAAGCAGGGGCCTGGGAGACCTGGGGTGCATCGCCTGGGCCGCCCACACCCCCTGCAGGCCAGGCCTGACCCTCGCACTCTGGCTGCCTCTCGGGGAAAGGCCTGACTCGAGCTCTGTCCCGGCAGGTGCTGGCCCTGGCCAGGCAGCAGAACAAGCGGGTGAAGGTGGTGGGCGGTGGCCACTCCCCCTCGGACATCGCCTGCACCGATGGCTTCATGATTCACATGGGCAAGATGAACCGGGTCCTCCAGGTACTCGGAGCCCCGGCTCCCCCTCCCTCCCCGCCGCCTGCCCTGGCCAGGCAGCCTCGGCCTCCATCCCAGGACCCCCTGCCCTGAGTCCCCAGAGTGACACCCCAATTCCTGGCCTGCCCCTGAGCACCCCTCACCCAAGCCCTCCCTGGGCTTGCTCAGTCCTCCTGTCAGGTCTGCCTGGCCCCCCGAGGCCACAGAGAGGATGTCCACCCTCCTCTCTTGCCACGGCCTCCCCTCCCCTTCTCAAGAACGGAAGCGGTGAGTAGGCTCCCAAAATAGACTCACAGTGACAAATCCAGAAGGGTGCAAAGTGGCACTTAGCTAGTTTTATAGATAGAGAAACTAAAGATCAGAGAGGGTGATTGACTTGCCTAGGGCCACACAGCTAATCAGTGGCAGAGCTGGGCACAGACTCAGGACTGATGCCAGCTCTGTGCTGGGACACTGTCCGTGCAATTCAGCCAGCACCTGGTGAGTAACCCCAGGTGCCTGCCAGCGAGTCGGGGTGTGGGACAGGTGTGCTGCACTTTAGGACTCCTGTTCTCACCTGCTGGGACCAGCTTCCTTCGGCTGTAATTTTTGCCAGATAACCTCCCTTTCCCCCAGCCCCGCTAGGGAGGTTCTGGGATTCTCTCCACTATTTCCTTGTTTGCTCAGGCTGACGGTCTCCACCTCTTAGAAAACGTTCCAGCCACGACATCAGTCATGGCCGTAATGAACTCTGATTGCTAATTAGTGAGGACTGGGTCCAGCAATTGATTTGACCGAGCAGCGGGACGAGCTTTCGCTTTGGAGTCTGACAGATGCGCATTCTCGTCTCAGTTCCGCCACTGATGTTTGTGTGACCTTGGACAAGTGACATCAAGTCCCAGATCTCGGTCCTCTCCCTGTTCCTGCTGCCCAGGGCTGCCGTGGGGATCTCCTGACATAGCACCCTTGCCCGCATGGCAGGCACCAAACAGACGTTAGGCTCCACCCCGCTCCCCCAGCCCAGTTCTTAGTCTTTGCCTGGGCCCCCCAGGGTGCGAACAAGCAGAGGATTTGGGCTCCCTACAGAGATGGGCCCTCTTTTGTTGGTGCCTTTGCACAACTGCACAAAGCAATCCCGCCTTCCCAGTGTAGGGGCACAGGTGTGGCCTCGTTTCCTTAACCTGTGAACAGAAACCTAACCCGAAGAAGAATCCCAACAACGCCGCAGCATTCTCAGGCTCCTGCAGGGGAGGTGGCTCAAGCTGCCCCCAGGCTGAAATGGACCTACTTGTCCTCCCAAGGAGCCTGGCAGCAGGGGTGTGGGCAGGGCGAAGTCCTGGCTCCTCCCAGCCTGGCTGGTCTCTTGCAGGTGGACAAGGAGAAGAAGCAGGTGACAGTAGAGGCTGGCATCCTCCTGGCTGACCTGCACCCCCAGCTGGACAAGCACGGCCTGGCCCTGTCCAAGTAAGAGCCCCTCCCCCACCCGCGGAGGGAGGTCTGCTCCCCTTGGGGATCCTCCCGGGCACACAGAGGCCACCCCTTACTCATGCCAGGGCCTGGAACTCCAGGCTGGGGGATGAGGCCTCTCTCCTGGAGGCCCCGGGGAGCCCCTGAAGGATTCTGAGCCACAGAGGTGACCCTCCCGGCTCAGGGAGGCCCTCACCTCCTCAAACCTTTCTGGGACGTTTATTTGCGCAGCTGGAACTGGGTCAGTTCCCAGGGATGCACCTTGACAGGCTGGGTACAGAGCAGTCTCGGCGGAGTGTTTTGGTCTCTGGTTGGTGAAGACGTTCTCGGAGGATCGAGGAGAGGGGTGTTTCAGGCTGTGGAGACCCCCAGAGTCAAGGCAGGCAGGCCTCCCCACAGACCAGAAGCAGGTCCCCACTGGCCCATCTGACGGCCCACGGAGACAAGGAAACTAGGGTGGAGAAGGGTCGGCACGTCGCAGGAGCTGAGTCGTGGAGATTTGGGACAGGGACCCAGGCGGGAGAGGAATCCCCTCTGCTGCCCTGTGGGGCTCACCCCTCACCCGCGTGTGCCTGTCTCCCAGGAAGCCTAACTGGTCTCTTGTGTCCCTCTTGCTCCCCCCGCCGAGCCAGCCTGGGCGCAGTGTCAGATGTGACCGCAGGTGGCGTCATCGGGACTGGAACGCACAACACGGGGATCCAGCATGGCATCCTGGCCACCCAGGTGAGCCTACCTGCTTCCTCGGCAACGTGGCCCAGCTCCACGGGGGCCTCAAGCCACCCCAGGTCTCCCCCTTTGGCGGAGACGGGACAGGTGCCCTCCAGCTCCGTCACCACCTTCTCCAAACCTCATTCAGCCCCACAGACACAGGGACGAAGGAGCCCTCGGGCGGGTCGGTGCCCTCCCACCCGAGCCCCTCAGGAGCCTCATAGCCGCCACGTGGGAAGGGGTGGGCGGGAAGGGGTCCCGTCGCCACTGACAGGTCAGAGCAGGGCAGGGGACGGGCTGTCCAGGTTAGCCATGCGGGCAGGGGCCGGGACAGGAGCCGGCACGTGGGCCTGGGGTCCCTGCTAAACCTTTATCGAAAAACATTTCTTCCACCTCACGAGAGTCCAGTCTGGGGAACTGGCTAAGGGCACAGGTTTGGGACTCAGGCCTGGGTTCAAACCTGGTCCCACCGTCACTGGCTATGACATTCAGGTAGGCCGCTTAAATTCTCTGGGCGTTCCTGTAAAAATCGTCATCTAAAACGGGGAAAACAATCCTCAACTCACAGAGAGCAAACGAGAGAGCGTATGTGAAGTGTGTGGCGTCCAGATGACAGTTCAGAGGATGTCTGCGTCCAAAGCCACCCTTGGGAGGGCAAACGCCACTGACGTCCAGTATTAAGAGGGGCTTCCTCTCGGGCCGGTCCGGAGCTGGCTGCTCACCTGTCAGCTTGGGTGAGACCCTGTGCTGGCACAGCGGTCCGCAGCCTGCGATATCATTTCTCTCCCCTGTGCAAGCCCTTTTGCAAGGGGGACATGTGGCCTCTGGCCACTGGAGCATCAGGGCTACGTGCTGGGCTTGGGTTTTGAATCTCAGCTCCGCCACTATTATCTGTGGGACCTGGGACAGGTCTCTGTACCTCTGGCTCCCTTGGTTTTCTCATGTGGAAAACAGGGTTGCTTATGGGAGCAATGCACATGGGGTGCTTAGAAGAGCGTACACAGTTAGTGCTTAATGCATGCTTGTGATGGGTTTTGCTTGTAAGACAAGGCCTTTTCCAGAGCCCACGCTCTGTGCTATGGTGAAACTTCAGCACTGGGCTTGGACTGCATGGGTCACCTACGTCGCCTCTGGACTATTCCAGCGATGGCTCTGCCTCCTGCGGCGGCTCTGATGGGGACAGGTGGCCGCACGAGCATTGTCCGCGCCTGACTTCTGGGCGCCGGGTGCCATGTGGTGCGGGCTCAGAGCAGCACTGACGTCAAAGGGAAACAGCCCAAAGGCAGTTTGGTTTTTTATTTGTATTTCTTGAACTCCGCGAAGGTAAACCTCATTCTCAGTGACGACTCCTTGAAACTCGCTCTGCTCTCTCGTGTGCACTGGCCGGTTACGCCTTGTCCTCCTCCCCCTTTCACCATGAAGCCTTAAAGAATCACCAGGCAAGAGGGGGTGTCCTGAGGGAATGCAGCCAGGAAGGGGGGCGCTGAGGCCACTCACTCCCGTCAGTCATTCCTGAGCCCTCCCCTGGTAAGAGCTTTGCAGCAAAGCGCAGAGAGACCTGTGGGTCCTGACTTCCTGAGCGCCAAGGACATTGTCATCTCCTCCTCGAAGCTGGGTCCGCTGCCCAAGAGAGTCCAGTGGTCACCGTGGGTGGGAAACGACATGAGAGCCACCCCCCTTCCCAAGATTTGGCCCCAGTCCCAGCTCACCATCCGGGACTGATGGTCAAATTGGTTGCCGTGGTTTCTACAAAGTGATCAGCAGAGGACGAGAGTCGTTCTGGGTGGCCACAGATCCAAATGCACTCAACACATACTGACCGCTTCTCCTAGGAAGCCCGGCTGAGTGGGCCTGGGGGCCAGCGGGGGAGGAGACCCCGGCTGTATTTCCCACCAGACGCCAACGGCAGGAGCAAGGGGAAGGGGTTGACGTCCACTGTGCAGTTCGGGGCACGTTCGGCGTTGTTCGTGCATCCGATCCTCACCACGGCCCTCTGAGGCCGTTATCACTGCTCTCCCCCTTTGGTAAAACAAGGAAACAGGCTTGTTTGGAAACATGCCGGAGGTTACACCCAGCGAGCAGATGGAGTGCCCACCCTTTGTGGGGTCCTGGGTCCTGTTGAAGCGTTTCCCAGCCAGCTCTCAGTCGCTGCCTGGATCTCATTGTAAAAATCACTGATGTCCTCAGCCCGCAGATGGCCACCGTGTCCCGTTTCTCCTCTCCGCTGTGTGCTCGCCACTAATCGGAATTAGTTCAGCTTTATCTGTTCTCTCACCCTGAGCATCCGGCCGCCAACCACGCGTGTCAGAAGCGATTCCCATCCAGACTAGCAGGCGGCGGAGTGTGGAGAAGGGCTTAGGCAGCGACGGAAGCGGTTTCCTCCCGAGATGGGGCCAAGGGCAAAGATGCGGAAGTTGTCAGTTTCCAGCTGAGCGTCCTGGTCTTTGCAGGAGCCCAAAGGCTCCTGGTTGGGTGTGGCTGAGTAGGAGGATCTAGTTCCTCGAGTGAGCGGGTCCCGGATGAGGGGAGGGACAGCTTGGCTGACACACCACCCAGGAGGAGCAGCAGGCAGAGAGCAGCATTGGGACCCTGGGTCCCAGCTGTGTGGGGACAGCGGGGTGGCCACCCCCAGGGGCACACACGTCCTCACTTTGCCTTCCCAGGCCCCTTCACCCAGGAGCTCACGGCCCTTCGCAGCCTGGTCTCCTCTCAGAGCCCCCGGCAGAGGAAGGCCCAGGGAGGACAAGCCAGCGGGGCCCTTGTAACCTCACACGGTGCCAGGCCCACCCAGACATAGTGTCCCTTCCCCCACCTCCCCTTTCTCCCTCCACACTGAGACTGAGACCTCCTGGGGTTGTGACAGTAGCCCGGCTGGAGGTCCCCTGTGGTCGGATAACAGAGGTCTTCTGGGAGCAGGTGACACCTGGCCTCTGTCTCGAGGACAAATGTGGAAGTGAGGGTAGTGGCCGGAAAGGGGGTGGTTCCGAAGTGTGGCTCTTCCCCCGCTGGCAGGTGGTGGCGCTGACGCTGCTGACGGCCGGCGGAACCGTCCTGGAGTGCTCCGAGTCCAGCAACGCGGAGGTGTTCCAGGCCGCGCGGGTGCACCTGGGATGCCTCGGGGTCATCCTCACCATCACGCTGCAGTGCGTGCCCCAGTTCCACTTGCAGGAGACGTCCTTCCCCTCAACCCTGAAAGAGGTACTGGTCCCCTGCTCCCCGCCACCAGCCTCAGAAAATAAACGGAGGACACTGCTGCGCTGGCAGCCGCCACGGCTCTGCAGCCCCCTGAATGGGGAGGGGCCTGAGCTCGCCACCCCTGTCCTGGCCCTGGGGGCCACACCCTGCTGAGCGGGTTAGTGAAGCCCAGAGGAGCTGCAGGGGCTGGCAGAGGTATGGGCAAGAGGGTGCTGGGTGGAGACTTGCCACAGGCGGGGTGCCAGTGACTGCTCTGTGCAGGGTGTTGACTCTCAGCTGCCCAGAGCCAGAGGTTGTGCCCGGGGCTCCCTTTGCAGTGTTTCTTCACAGCAAGTGGCTGGAGCCACTTTCAGGCTTGCTGGGTGCCCAAGGTTACATGCAGGGTATTTGGATCTAGATGATGAACAGCAGGAAGGATGGCCTGTAGTTGGTGGCAGTGCTGTCTGAACAAATGGAAAGTCGTGTTGGTTGGATGGATGGATGGATGGATGGATAGGTGGGTGGGTGGATGGATGGATAGATGGTCAGATGGATAGACGGACAATGGATGATGGATGGGTGGGTGGGTGGATGGAGGATGGCTGGATGGATGGATAATGGGTGTGTGGGTGGGTGGATGGATAGATAGATGGTCAGATGGATAGACGGATAATGGATGATGGATGGGTGTATGGGTGGATGGGGGATGGATGGATGGATGGATGGTATGCAACAAGCCTCGAAGGCCTGGAAGGCCTGGAAGGCCTGGATCATCCCTGGCAAGCTACAGGACTCAACTCTGTGGTTTCAAGTTCCTTGGAGTTCGGGTTCTTCTGTATCACCTATCATTCAACATGAGCAGGTCCTCTGCACAGATGGAGTTGGCAGTGGTGTGAGCAGTACTGACCTGACATGCTTAAATTAAGGTGGCCTTTGAAATCAAATGGACCTGGCCTTGAATGCTGGCTCTGCCAGTTGCAAGCTGTGACCTTGAGCCAGTCATTTAACCTCTCTGAGGCTTAGTTTCCCCAGCTACGAAGACAGTTCATAATGTCTACCTTGAAGTATTGAATCCGAGGATTCCATCAGATAACGCATGCAAGATGTCTAGCTGAGCATTAAAGCATGCCCCCATGACTTTTGGTAGGTGGCACAGGGAAACTGTCATTATCTAGTACCTGGTTTAAAAATCTGCAATTTCTAGTGCATTAAGCCTCAGGGCAAAGGCCTTAAACCCAGAAGCGCTCCTACTCAGAGGCATGAGTTTGGTGGAAATCTCTCCCCGGAACTCCCGATTGGTGGCTGAGAAGGTGGTTCCCACAGGCCACAGACAAGGACAGCTGCCTGAGGCAGTGGCCTTGTCAGCCCCTGTGCAGCGAATGGCCCCACGGCTCATTTGCTTTTGCCGTGGCCGCCCAGAGCAGCCTTTGCAGGGCGCCTGCGAGGCTGAGAGCACTGGGGAGAAACAGGAGGCGGAGCTACGCTGCAGGTGGAAGACACAACCCCGCCTGCTCCTCTCCAAGGAAACAGCCCCGAAAAGGAGCAAGAGGACAGAGCGAGCATCTGAGCAGCTTCTCCTCACTCTTGCTATGCCTGGGTTTTTCCCTCGAATCACTCGCTTAGGGGCCGCAGAGAATCCCGTACCTCGCCCGGCACAGGTGTCATGGAATGGAAAACCCACCCCAGGCAGGAAGCTGGACCTGCCTCTCTCAGGCCCCAGAGCTGAGAAAAGGGCACCATGACATTTGCTGCTGGGATTCTGGACTCCATTCCAGAACTTACTGCAAGACACAGCTGCCTGTCAAACCCCAAATCTGTCTATACTTTCGCTCAAAACTCGTCCTGTATCAGATTGATGGGTTTCAGGGAGACATGATTTGCTTCATGAGATTGGATGTGCAATGATTAGCCACATCAGAGCAGGACTCTCCTGTTCACTTTATTAAGGACCCACTACGTGTGAAGGGATAAGAGATGACGATGACGATGACAGCAATGTAAGAGCAATAGTGCTAGGAGCCGCAGCTTGCACCTGTGTGGTGCTTAACATGTGTCTGGCACCATTTTAAACACTTTTAGGCATTATCTCATTTAATACTCATGACTGGCCTGACATGAACACTGTTAATAGCCCCATTTTACAGATGAGAAACCTGAGACCAGCAATATTCAATAACTTGCCAAAACTCACACAGCAAGTAATTGCTCAAGCCAGGACAAATAAGAAGTCACTTGTATCCTCTAAGCTGCTCAGGGACGTCACCATGTACGTGGGCCATTTTAATGCCCAGTGGTTTATAACATTCATTCCCTGCCGTTTGGCAGTGTTAGGACGCTTCTAAGTATTTTCATTTGATAAGGAGAAACCGAGGCACGCCCGGGCCCTGACTTCCAGTACTCCCTGCCATCTTGCCGTGACCAACGCAGTTTCTCCCCCCCCCCCTCCCCCCGCGCGGAGGACAGGTCCTCGACAACCTGGACAGCCACCTGAAGAAATCCGAGTACTTCCGCTTCCTCTGGTTCCCGCACAGCGAGAACGTCAGCGTCATCTACCAGGACCACACCAGCAAGGTAGCCGCGGCGGCGCCCGTCCCCACCCGGTGTCCCGGGGCAGGTGGCTGCCAGTGACTTGCACGTCCCCTCCCCGTCCTCACCCACAGGCTACAGGCCACACAGCCGTCCACTCCCAGAGTGGCTGACACTTTGTGGTCATTGTGGTGGTCAGTGGGATGACAGCAGGACAGAGGGGAGTGTCACTGAGTGCAGGGGAGACGCAGAAAGGCCGAGGGTGGAAGAAGGAAGGAAGGGGGGCAGAGTGGGGGTCCAGTGTGTCTGCAGTGGGGACAAGTCGGGGTGTGGCCAAGGGACAGCCTGGATATGGGGGAGGGGGCAGGTAGGACAGGAGAGGGTAGATTAGAGTCCCGGATGCCTGGGCCAGACCCCAAAAACCGCCCCACTTCCCTGCTCCAGTTGTGCAGTGGGACAGACGGATGGTTTTGTCTCCCCGCGCGTCCTTAGCAAGCAGGCTGCTTCTCAGCAGGAGAAAGCAAAGCAGCCCATGGGGTGACTGTTGCTGGGGCAAGTCAGACAAAGGCCGTGACACCTGCCACGCAGAGGAGGCCGGTGTGGGGTTGGCAAAGGGTAATCACTGGACACCCGGCTGGGGCGGGGCACACCTTTTTCTTGTGCAAAATAAATACATAAATAAAATGTAAAAGCATAAAATGAAAGGGGGTGGGGTGGGAATTGGCTCTGCCACCAAGAAGTGAGGCTTTCAATCATCCTGGTGGGTGGGTCACCCCTCCCTCCCCTCCCCTCCCCCACACAGAGCTGGGACACAGCTCCCTCTCCCGGGACACTCACGGGACAGGCCAACATGCGTGTTCGGAAGGCAGCTCAGCTCTGGCCCCAAACTGATGACAAATTCTGCTTCCCAGCCGCCCTCCTCTTCGGCCAACTGGTTTTGGGACTACGCCGTCGGATTCTATTTACTGGAGTTCCTGCTGTGGATCAGGTAGGAATGCCAAGGGGCCTTTCCGGGCATCTGCCACGTGCAGTTGAGGATGTGGCACATGGGAATAGTCACACCTGTAGCTGGTGCATGCACGTGGAGTCTGTCTCCTGGCTCTAGGTGATGCGTGCGATGGGGAGCGGCTGTAAATACAGATGAAGCTTCGCTCACTCAGTGGCCGCTCACCTCCTGCTCTGTGACTGGGTTCCTAACAGGCCATGGACCGTTTCGCATCTGCGTCTCGGGGATTGGGGACCACGGGTTTAAACCATCTGTAGATTACCTGGAATATCTAATACTCTGCCTACATATCATTTCATTCATGTGGATTCAATGTATTACTTGGCAAATGGCAAATTCAAGTTTTGCTTTTTGGAAGTTTGTAGGATTGTTTTTCCTAAATATTTCTGATCTGCGGTTGGATGAATCCATGGATGTGGAACCCACAGATAGGTAGGGCCAGCTATAAATTCACAACAAGACTTGCTATGAACCTATCTGCTAGGCAGGTCCTCCCACCCTGTCTTTTTCCGGAAGTGTCTTGGTTGCTTCCGACCTGCCGCAGGAACGCTAGCTGACACCCCTGCCTGGCCCCGTCCCAGGCGTCCTGGAATTCTCTGAGCACCGCAGTGTGTCCGGCACGGAAGGCTGCGGGTAGGTGCCGCAGCTTCCGCCCGATTACACACTTTGTAATTCCTTTTCTGATGTCAGCTCAGGTCACATCCACTGACGGTCACACCCGGGTGAGTGGGCAGCAGCCCGGTTAGCAGTAAAGGGTTGGGTGTGCTGAGTGTTGCAGCGCAGGTACTGCACCGACTGCTCTGTGTGTGTTTGGACCCACAAAGAGGACAAACTGCCTGGGGAAGGTGCTAGAAAGTGAAACACAGGAAGCGACTTGTTGGATCTGGGCAGGCGAGGGCCAAGGAGCCTGAGGGAGTCCGGCCATCGCTCCATCGGGGTGGTGGATGTGGGGTGCGAGTGGAAAGGGCCCCATCGGCTTTCTCCCGGGGCCTCGGCTGCCATCACGACAGCTCGGCAGCTTCATGTGCGAGCGTCTGCAGAGCCCGGGCCCCGGCAGTGTCCAGATAAATTGGACTCTAAATCACAGCTGCCCCGTGCAGCCAGCGGCCGGAACCTCCGAGCAAGGTCCAGGGCCTCTGAGCCCAACTTATGTGGCTCCAGCTCAGGGGCTTCGGGGAGCTCTGTCCACCCGGCCCTGTCCCTGCAGCTCCAGACGGCCACCGGGCTGTGTCCCTGAGGGTGCGGGAGTGAAACACTAAGCTTGGATCTGGCCATTGGTGGGGTGCTGGCTGCTTGCCCCGAGACCGTACCACTGAGGACGGGGACCTGTCTGTGCCGTTACGCTCCATCCCTCCAGAAGAGGCGAGAGCTGCAGCGGGAGGGATTAGCGCCAGCTCCACTCAGCGGGACCCAGGGAAG
Organism: Propithecus coquereli; assembly: GCF_000956105.1. Lineage (NCBI taxonomy): Eukaryota > Metazoa > Chordata > Mammalia > Primates > Indriidae > Propithecus > Propithecus coquereli. The sequence goes on from NW_012154062.1 coordinate 8,267,547, forward strand.
CCTTTGGCCACCTGGCCTCATGGGCAGCTCACTCCCTCGGGGCCCAGAGCTGGCAGGAGCCGAGTTTGTGAACGGGATGGCTGGACGGGCCTCCTCCCAGCCGTCCCCACACCAGCCCCCAGGCCTTGCCCCTCTGTCCCCTGCCCCAGGGAGCTCTTGGCTGCAGATCTGAGGCCGCCTTCCCCGAGGCTGCCTTTAGCCCCCGTTCACGAGGCTCTCCACCGTTAGTATGCAGAAGACGGCACCATATAACCTTGCGTCGCTCACCTCCCTGATGATCCTGCGTCCCTGAGCCTTGAGGGGGAGCCTGGGCTTCGGGGCATCGGGCAGACCCAGCGGGAATCGATGCCGCGGTGACCCCGTCCATCAAATGCAGACGTAGGTGCCGCGTCTGGCGCTGCACCAGCAGTAAGAGTGCTGGATGTTTCCTTGGCTTTTATCTTATCTACAGTGAACGGTCAGTCCTTTTATAAAGAGAGAGAAAAAAAGTATGTGTGTGTGTAAATTTTGATAACCACGACTTGGCGAGTGAGCGTCTAAGCAGCACGCGGGTATCTGGGTTGCGCGCTCCTCATGAGAAATGGTCCGAAACCACCCTCCCCCGACCCCAGTCCATAGAAAAATTGTCTTCCTTGAAACTGGTCCCTGATGCCAAAAGCTGTCTAAGGGACAGCTGCCTTAGAGCAATGTTCGCGTGGCCCGGAGGCATTCCCAGCTGTGGAGAAGCGACCAAGGACAGCCAAACGGCAGAGTGTATTGAGAACAAGGCCCTGGTTTGTAAAGAGTTCAGCTCAGCACCCATCATGCAGCTGGCGCTCAATAAGTGCCGGGTACCAAGGCTGTCATGCACCGCCCCACCCAGCCCTGACACCCTCTGCCCTGTTGCCTGCAGCACCTTCCTGCCGTGCCTCGTGGGCTGGATCAACCGCTTTTTCTTCTGGCTCCTGTTCAACTGCAGGAGGGAGCACAGCGACCTCAGCCACAAGGTGTTCACCTACGAGTGCCGCTTCAGGCAGCACGTGCAGGACTGGGCCATCCCCAGGTAGGCTTTGCCCCGTGGCCGGCGGCCGTGCGTTTCCTAGAGCCGGCCCTCCCTTGGATGCCGTCCTCACCACGGCCCTAGCGGGCTCAGTGCCAGGCCCCGAGTGCCGTCCCCTTTCTGTGGATGGCCACAGGCTCTGAGTCCTCTCCTGGTGTCCCCGGGACCCCACCTCTCTGCCTCATGGGGAAAACCAGCCACACAGTCCCTCCCTCCCCCTCCCGCCCCGTCCAGCCGTGAGGGTTCGGGTTTGGAGCGTGGGGCTCCCTGGCCAGCTTGTCTGTCTGAAAGGCCACCACTGCTTCCCATCCCTCAGCTGGCAGAGCCCACCCAGCATGCTGGGAGCTACCAACCTCTGTGGCTTCCTAACTTCACCCTCGTCCCTTTCTCCAGGGAAGGAGGGGTGGTGCCTGGGGCTCAGGGGATCCTCTGTTACTGAGTTCAAGGGCTTGGCCCGCCGACCCTCCACGTGGGACTATTAGTTAAGAGTATTAGAGTCAGAGGGACTTTACTCTGTCTGAAGCAGAGGACACCAAGGGACCTGAGACAACTGTGGCCAGAGATCTGGGGGTGTCCCAGGTGCACCCAAGGCAGGGCAAGACACCACGAAGCTGGGAGCCCGGGCAGAGCCTGGGGGAGGGCTCCTGGCGGTCCCTCCCCGCCCTGAGGTCCGGATTCTGTCCCCGGGGCTGAGTGCAGAGAGAAGACCAAGGAGGCCCTGCTGGAGCTGAAGACCATGCTGGAAGCCCACCCCAAGGTGGTGGCCCACTTCCCCGTGGAGGTGCGCTTCACCCGGGGGGATGACATCCTGCTGAGCCCCTGCTTCCAGCGGGACAGCTGCTACATGAACATCATCATGTACAGGTGACGGCACGTGGAGGGGCAGGGGTGGGGCGGGAAACCATCCCCTCCGGTCTAAAAGGGCCCCTCTCCTTCCCTAGTCTTTTGATGCCAGTTCTAATGTCACCTTCTCTGGGGGGACTTCGCTGATCCTGGCAGCAGGGGACAGTGTCTCTCTCCTTTGAGTTCCTACAGCTCTCCCTCTCTGTAGACTCTTACTGCATGCACCGTTTCTAGTCTATATCATGTCAGCGTAATAATTAGTATGAATTCTTAAGTAGTATTAATAGGAGTAGCTGCCATTTATGAAGCTGATATGATGGGATGGCAAATACAGTCTATCTCACGTGCCTGCTGGAGCCGGCGGTTCTGACAGCCTGGAGCGCTGTGTTGAGAAGGACTCTGGGGCCAGGTTGAAGGTCAGCAGGAGGGAGGATCATACTTGACGCCAGGTGCTACATGGATGCGTTTCCCATCCAACCAGCCCTGTGGGCCACCGTGCTGTCACCCGCGTCCGTGACTGTGTTACCTTTTCCTAGTTGGTTAGGCAGTGGTCCCCGGGATGATGCTTCTAGACACAGGTGGTTTAAGAAGCTGGTCTTTTCCTAAAGCTTCTTACCTAAGGTGTGTCTTCCTCCTGCCTCTCCTCACCCACCTTCCCTTCCTAACAGCCCTTCCCTGACTTTGCACAAGGAAACACCCTCCCCTGAATCCTGAATCTTGCTGTGGGGCATTTCTCCAAACTTCTAAGGGCCCCAAGGGACGATGAAAGGATGCACCCATCGTTCCCGAGGGGAGTCCAACAACGCCAGACGAGAGAGTTTCTGAAAGACACATCGACGGGGCTGCAGTCATCTCACAGTGGGGCGGCTGTGGAGTGGCTCAGAACTCATCTGTCCATCTGCCCGTCTGTCTGTCTGTCTCCTCCCCTACCCGTGAATTCATATTCAGAAGTGAGACAGTTGCCATGGGGATGCACCTTAACATGTTTATTTGAATCTTTAAAAATGAAATCAGACTTTTTCCATCAGTCGGTCTGACCTGGCGTCTGAGTGCTGCCTGGGGTTGCCAGGTGGGTCACACGGCCACGTTTTTTATGCATCAGGTAAGAGTCCAAGGCTTTGTCAAAGAGACATCTAAAGTAGCATGTGATTCTTCGAGGTTACTAAAACTCACAGTAACTTTCACACACTTTTTTGGAATCCTTTGAGGATGAGCAATGAGCAAAGCCCTTTGTGTCAAGTTGGGGACAGAACCACACAAGGCCCACCCATATCCCCAGACAAGTGCCAGCTGCTGCGTGGAGAAGGTGCCCAGTGACTGCAGGAGGGGCGACGCAGGCAGGGGCAGGGCTCACGTCCTTCTTCCCCCTAACCAGGCCCTACGGCAAGGACGTGCCACGGCTGGACTACTGGGTGGCCTACGAGACCATCATGAAGAAGGTTGGCGGCAGGCCCCACTGGGCCAAGGTAGGACTTGCCCCAGGGTCTGGCAGCTGCTATGCGATGCAGCCTCCACCAGAGGGCGCCGCTGCTCCCTGCCGGCCGCCTCCCCACCCTTCCACCCTGCCCCAGCCTTGGGGGCTGCAGGTCAGGAGCGGCTGAGCCCAGACCACCCCCTGCTGCCCAGACCACCCCCTGCTGCCCAGACCACTTCTCCTGCCCAAGCTCTTGTTCTGACAGCCCAGGGACTGTGATGCCTTCAGAGTTTTCACAGAAATTCATCTTCCGCTGTATCTGATTCCCATAGAAACCCTCTGAGCAGGATAAGGCAGGCATCCTGAGCCCATTTAACAGATGGGAAAGTGAAGGTTGCTCAGGGGTGGCAGGACTGACTTACTGATGAGCAGTGGGACTGGGGCCAGAGCCACCTCCGCTGAGTCATGCAGCCAGTAGCAGTGGCCATGAGGAGTGCGGTGCCACCTGCTCCCACCTGCCTTCTTCACTCTCTGAGCAGCCCCTCCTTTTTATCTGGGTCTCTACATTGTGAGCGTGTCCTAAGGCAAGGGTGTCTGGTTGCTTCCACAGGCACACAACTGCACCCGGAGTGACTTTGAGAAAATGTATCCTGCCTTTCCAAAGTTCTGTGCCATCCGAGAAAAGCTGGACCCCACCGGGATGTTCCTGAACTCGTATCTGGAGAAGGTGTTCTACTGAACGGGGGCAGGAAGCCAGCGGCCCCCGCCAAGGGGAGCCGATCTCCCCCTCCCCAACCCCATGTGATGAGCTGAGCTCCGGCAGCCCCTTCCCTCACGTCCTTTGTCCTCACAGCACCCCCAGCTGGAGGTGGCCTAGCACCCAAATCCCTCTTTACAGCTCAAATAGACCCCACGTCCCAAGCCTGCAATCACTGTGCTCTGTTTTCGCAGGAGAAGGGGGCACCCTAACTTGTTCCATAGTCAAGGGGGGCAGGGACTTGGTAGTTCGCGGGTTCCGACCGGGTGTGGAAGTGAAATTCCCGGGGTCTGTAGCTCCAGGGGTTCCCTCTCCAGCCCTCATGGGAAGGGGGGGCCCCTCCACAGTGTTTGGGCCCAGAGGTCGTGTGCACCGGGCTCTGCTTTCTCTCACTCGTGAGGGTCTTTCAGACGCTCAGGTGAGTGCCCACCTGCCCTGGGACCGCCCCCTTCCAGGTGGGCCTGGCTGTGTGCCCTCCCGTGGCCGGACCTGCAGCATGTCTGTGTCAGGGGTGTCTGGGGATTGGGACCCTCTGTGGCTTCTTCTTAATAAAGACTAAGAATCAATCCCTCTCTGTTCCCTGCTCTTCACAGCCCAGGCAATGCTTTGCCAGCAGGAGGCCTCCCTCCTAGGGTAACAGGTCTTGGATTTGCCTAGGAAATGCTTCTCATATTCCTTTTATTGAGCTTAGCTACAATTTGTCTCCGACCTGCCACACTTCATGGACTCCACGGAGCCTGTTCCTCGATCCTCTACTACGCACCAAGTGCTGTAGGGGAATTCAAAGAATCTTAAGAGAGGTTCCTGCCCTCGAGAAATCTGTCTCCTAATGGTTTCTCTCTTGCGGGGTTAATATCCAGAATACATAGAGAACTCCAACAACTCACCAACAAAAATACGAACACCCCAATCAAAAAAGCGGGCTAAGGATTTGAATGGACGTTTCTCTAAAAAAGAGATACAAATGGCCAATAAGCACATGAAAAGGTGCTCGACATCACTACTCATTAGGGAAATGAAAATAAAACCACAAGGAGATACCGCTTCACACCCGTGTGAATCAGTATTATAAGGCAAAAAAAAAAAACCCCAGAAAATAACAAGTATTAGGATATGAAGAAATTGGAACCCTGTGCTTTGCTGGTGGAAGAATATAAAATGGTATGGTGGTTCCTTAAAAAATGGAACAGAATTGCCGTATGACCCAGAAATTCCAATTCTGGGGATATACCCAGAATAACTGAAAGCAGGATGCCAAGGGGACATTTGTACACCCGTGTTCAGAGCAGCATTGTTTATAATCGTCACGGTGTGGGAGCAACCCCAAAATGTTCATCAGCAAATGAATGGATAAACAAAAATATAGTCTATTCATACAACGGAACGTTAGTCTTAAAAAGGAAGGGAATTCTGACACATGCTACAATATGAACCTTGAGGGCATTGTGCTAAGTGCCATAAGCCAGACACGAAAGGCCAGATCCTGTGTGATTCCACTTATACGAGGGCCCCAGCGTAAGCACAGTCAGAGACGGACGAAGTAGAAGAGTGGTTCCCACAGCTGCGGGGAGGGGCCTGGTCTAATGGGTGCAAAGCTTCAGCTGGGGAAGATGAGCG
>NW_012154062.1:8274446-8276261 GCF_000956105.1 Propithecus coquereli
GACACACACAGAGTGAGCTGATACTGTGCTGTCCTCAAGGCTAGTGCGGGACACAGTTTTAAACGCCAATACCTTGCACATGGGGTGGCGACGAGACACAGATTTAAACGTGGAAAGTGAACGGCTTCCTTTGACGGTGTCGCTGCATCTCTGTGGCTTTGTACCCACAGAGTCATGGGCACAGATGTTCAAAGTCTGCCCATGGACGCGGGGCTGGGGTAAGTGTCCACCTGTCGCCCCCATCCCCGGGTGAGCCTTAGGGCTTGGGGCTCATCTCTGGGTTGGGTTGGGCACCCACGAGGGGCTGGTCGTGGGATAACGTCTGGTCCCAGCTCAAGGTCACCGTCTTTGTTCCCCTGGGTGACAACAAAGAGGACAGGCAGGTAAAGTTGCTGTACCTCTGCCATCCCCTTGCTAGCCTGAGTTAGCCCCAGCCCTGCCTTGGGGTGGGCCAGGGCCCCCCGGAGGCACCTGTCGGATCTCCGGCGAGTGAGCCCTCAGCGTGCTGGGGGCGTCATACACTCTCCGATGCCACCCAGCCGACACTGAGCAATGTCATAATCTGGGATTATGGCCGAGGGGTTAGGGGTCAGAGATTAACCGGAAGAGCGTGTGAGAATAGCTCGGGCAAACAGAGAGTTCATTATTAACCTCGTCCCTGTGTCCCCATGGTCTGGCCTTCACTGCTGTCACACAGGCTAACTGGTATCCTCGGTTCTATTAATAAACCCCGAGCGCGCAGAGCTTTCTGCATCATCTGTACAACTACTTTATACCCCCTGGGTTTGCCACGCTGTTCTCTTACAGCTAGGAAATGCCGGTTAGTGCTACGGCAGGGTGGGACGCCGAGGCAGGAAGCCCCGGGCAGCTAAAAGGTGGCAGTGAGGCCCGTGACCGCCGGAGTCAGACCTGGGTTCCGTCCCAGCTCTGGCACTCGGCGGCTGCGTGACTGCAAGTGCGTGCCCCGGTCAGTCCCAGCGTGCCGCCCAGTGCCCTCACCCAGGTGTCCCTCACGTTCCAGCCTCGTGCCCAGCTGCGGATAACGGCGCCAGGAACCAGCTGACTGCAGAGTCGAGACTCACTGGGATGCACAAACGTGAGTCCGTTTTACTCGTTCTAACCATCGTCCCCTCACTCAGTAACATCTCAAGCAGGTTCTTTTACTTCCTGAGACTCCACAGTTAATAGATCAGTTTTGTTTGAGAACGTCAGTCTTCTTTCCTCGTCAAAGAACGGCCTTTCTGCCAACCCCAGCCCTGCACAGAGCTCTGCCCGTCCCGTACCTGGGCGGCATCCCGGCTCCCACCCCTCCCCTACTCCTGGCTACCTCACCATGGGGGATGAGCAACCCTGAAGTCCTTTCAGCAGCCTCTGTGTGCCACGAGGAATTGGGGTAGGTGTTCCCACATTTTGGCCTTCCTGGCTACATGACACTCCTCTGATGAAGGCTACTCCCTACTTTGTAATGTGGAGGAAATAACCTCTATGTTAGGGGTAATCGTGGGGACCTAGTGGGATTACATAAAGCCATTGGCCCAGGTATTAGAGCATTTTGGTTAGCCCAGGGCTGCCATTTACAGTTGCGCAAGCTGTACACTGCACAACTCCTGTGTCATTTGCCTTGTAGTCACAAGAGATTATATTTTATTACATCCAAGGTCCCTTAAACCCAGGCCACTGTGAAGCGGGTGAAAGAGGATGCAGACTCTGGGAGGCTGAGGCGGGCAGATTGTTTGAGCTCAGGAGTTCGAAACCAGCCTGAGCAAGAGCGAGACCCCGTCTCTACTAAAAATAGAAAGAAATTAATCGGACAAC
>NW_012154062.1:8277151-8285549 GCF_000956105.1 Propithecus coquereli
GCCCCAGGAATTCTGGGCCCTTACAACTAAACAGAAAACTGCCTCATTTGGTCTCGGGGACTATGGTTTCCATAAGGAAAATATTAATTACGCATTAAAATACTCAGCGTGCCTTACCATCACCCGTCCTTCGCCTTAAATTTCAGTGTGTTCCTTCAGATCGCCCTCGTCCTGCTCAGCATACTCTGACAGTTTGATAATGGAACGGAAAACTCATTTTTCAGGAAGGTATTTTAGCTGGCTTGTTGGAATGCACCTCTCTTCCTGAAAGCAAGCCATTCTTGAATTGGATCGATTTTTTGCCTCCCACACCAAAACGAAGGCATGCAGGAGGCAGAAGCCCTGCACGAAAAGAGGAGGCTCAGAGCGCTCGGATCACAAGGCAGATTTATTAGATTTATTAGTCGCATGCGGGAGCAGCTCTCCCCCCGGCAGCTGGCGCAGGCGTTAGAGTGCGGGATCCAGGGCGGACGGGGCTGGGCGGGCCTAGTCACGTGGGGACACGCAGTGCTCTCTCTGGGGGAGGGGGCTGGCTCATCTCAGGGCGAGCTGGACTCAGCCCTGTACGTAGAAAAGCAGCGTTCACACCTCACTCCTCTCTGAAATAAAAAAGAAGTAGGGAAGGGGAGGGCTTAACATTCGGTGAGAGCAGCGACCAACGCTCAAATTCTTATCCTCCACGGAAGAACACTCTCAAAGGATAAATAAAATTCCCAGTGATTTCCTGGCTTTGGCCTTGGGCTCTGGAGCCAGGAGCAGCCATTGCCACCAGGCTACGTCCTCTGCCCCTTTTCTCGGAGCCCAGAGAGAGTCCGGGCCCCACCGGCCCGCGGGAAAGGCCTGCTCACCGGTTCTTTTTGCGGTATTCCTGCAGTGCCTTCTCTGCCACCGTCTCTATAAATTGAGGGTTGTTCCTAGAGACTTCCTCCGGGACCGACACGGTGATGGGGTCAGAGTCAAAGAGCTTCACAGACACCTCAGTGGCACCGGAGGGAGCATCTGAGTCAGAAGTTCGGGACGTCACCTCGAAGGAAAACAAGAACAGAAGAGCTTCAACATTATGGTTAATTAAATGCACGACGTATTCTGCAACAGAAGTCAGGCTTTCAATAGGGGAGCTCTCCTGCTCCTTCCAGAAAATCTGGACAGCTGACCCCATTGCTTCTTGCTAATCTAGACATCCATACATCTCAGTGGACAAAAATGTCCCAGTTCACAGACAAGCACTTGTAGGGGCAAATGCCATCTGCAAATGACCAGCCCAGAGGGCACCCCAGAGAATAAAAGTGGTTTCCAAATATTTTCTTTGGGCAATCACTGGCCAGACAGACTGTGGTAGGGAAAAAAAAAGAACAGAAAAGAAAAAAAGAAAAAAAAAGCATTCCTAGCACTAGAGAGAAGTTTTTATCACTGGCAGAAAACAAGGCACCAATTCATGAGCCAGTCCACATGGCAGAGGGCAGCCGTGCAGCTTTGAGAAAAGAACACAGGCTTCTGGTTTGTTCCTGGCTTTGGCACCAAAAATTAAAAAATAATTAAAAAAAAAAAGAGTACAGGCTTTGCAAGCCAGGCAAACAGGTTCAAGAACCCAGGTGAGTCAGCAATCCGTTACCCAACCTTGGGCAGGCTGTGGAACCTCTTCTTTCCCCATCTGTAAAATGGGGTCACGACTTTACTCCACTGGGTGATGAGGCTGCCAGGCGGCAAGGTACGTCAAGTTTTTATGTTTCCTGCCGGGTGATAAATGCTCGATCAAAAGCACGCATGCCCCCCACTTTAATATCTTCATCTCATTTCAACTCTGCGGAGGTTCGTATCGGCTCCCGGTCACACCTTGGGCCCCCCAGTGTGAGCGTGCGGCCAGGACACAACTCACCGTGATGACCTGGAGATAGTAATGGTCTTCGTCTTGGGTGAGGTTAGCCAGCCGGGACACCCAGCTGAACTGCTCGTTCAGCTGCTCCAGCAGGGCGGAGGTGTTCAGCATTTTCCACTGGTAGGACTGAAGCAGCTCATTGTACTTCTTGGTCAGCTTCTCGGCAATGCGCAGGGAGTCGTTAAGCTCCTGCCGCAGCTGCGCCTGAGAGGGGCTGCTGGCCGAACAGTCTGCGGGAGGCGGAAGGAACAAAGGCAGAATGTGAAGGGAAAGTGAACAGCTCACAGCTCACGCGGCCGGGGCCTCGGGCAGCACCATCCTCAGTGGTGTCCGCAAACTGTTATCCCGCGACAGAGTATTTGATCAAGAGTTCGCCCCAGAGTGTGAATCAAGACACTGCTTCCTTCAACGAGAAAGTCTTGCTCTGGAAAAATATGTCAGCTGAAGGAAACAGTGTATTTGGTGACATCGTGGATTTCTCTTTGGGTGCCACACCGTGTCTCTTTGGTGACAGGTGACAAACAGTGCGGACCACACTGAGAAGCATCGATGTCAAGTGCTCCGTGTTCTCCGACCTGGATCTCTTTCTGCTGCCCTCGTCCCTCCCAGGAATGGTTTCCAGAGTGGGGGACCGTGACTCGTGGCTACATTTGCGTGGCTCCTACCGCGTACCAGACAACACGTAAGGTCCTGCGGGTGGCCCTTTTCTCTCACAATGGGATCTGTTCGGACGTCAGTATTAACACTCCGATTTTACCAATAATGAAATCGAGGTCCACAGAAGTAAATAACTTACCTAAAGTCACAGAAGACACAATTTGTGAGGCCAAGATTGAACCCAGACCTTTCACTCCTAAGCCTGGGCTCTTCCTACTCTGGGTCTATGGTTCTGGAAAATTCTCCAAGCTTGACTTTTGAGCACATCTGCAGAGTGAGCAATTCTGGCCCCAAGAGCCTACGCAGCAGAAGAGCTGGCCAGGACCCTCGGGCCACAAAGCACCGTAGCCTGGACACTAGGAGACGTTGCCTGCCCCCCCGCCACCCACTGATGGTCACCAACCACACCAGGACAGCAGGGAAAACAGAATTCACACCTTTTGGTGCTTGAGTGCCTACTGCAGGTTGTCAGATTTATAAGAGCTGCAAACTACCCAGTTTCTCTTTAAAAACTACTGTTTTTCTCCCCTTTAGTTATTTCAAAAATATGCAGAAGAGGGTATATCAAACCTAAGAGGAAAGGACATCTTTGCACACTTCAGAATGGTGACTATGATCATTTATATCAAAATAAAACGTTAGGTGGGGCAAGAAATAGGATTACTAACAGGAAGCCAGGCTGGAAAGAAATATGTAATAAATAATCTTAACTCTTTTACTGAGAAATAATTGAAAAATAAGAAAAGTCCTTGGGAACAGAGGCTCAGTCTGGAAGTTCTCAGCTGGGGCACTGCTGTCCTCCAGGGACATGTGGCAAGTTCTGAAGACATTTTGGTTGTTGCAATTGGGGAGATGCTACTGGCATGCGGTGGGTAGAGGCCAGGCATGCTGCTAAGTGCCCCACAGCGCACAGGACACCACCCACGACCAAGACCGTCCTGGTCCAAAATGTCAACGGTGTTGAAATTTGAGAAACGCTAGTCTAGAGCTCCCGGGCAGGCCACACTCATGTGGCTGCAAGCACCTCAAATAAGAAGTGGCAGGTCCTCCTCCTCGGTGCAGACCGTTCAGCTGAGCTGTCACCAGCGACCACTAAGATTGGCAAAAGAGGTCCCGTCCGAGCCCAGGCGTCTGTACTTCGTTTCTTCGGGCCCTAACGTGACTGACTTTCTTGTGGCGAGGCACTGCGTCATTTTTGCTAGTCTAGGATGTTCTTATGGGAAAAGCCCGAAGGCTTGGTTGTGAACTCATCTATAGCGTCATTAAGTCAGCCTCATAAAGCACTGGTATTTATTTTGTGGTGGCTTCTAGAATTACAAGAGTGAAGCCGGGACTATGCCAGCCACGGCAAACTCACTCGTATTAAGCAAGAGCAAAGCCACAAGAGCGATAAGCGATTTAGAAGCAGAAACAATTAACTCTTTCTGAGCATGAGCTACTGTGTACCAGGAATTATTCTGAACACTTTTGCAGCTGTTATCTCAAAGCGGGAACAAGTTAATCAATTACGAAATCCAATCGACCAGAGAGGAACAGCTGAAAGGAAATAGTCCCTTTGCCTAGGGCACCAGCCAACCAAAGGAAATATTGCCAGGATGCCAAAGTACCTCGACCAGTGGCCCGAGGCCCCCAGGGAGAGAACACAGCGCACTGGCTGAGAACAAACACATCCCAAATGCCTAGGCTCGAATCCCAGCTCACCCACGTAGGAGCCGTGGATCCACTGGATAAGTTACTAGCACTTCTGGGACTGATTTCCTGGTAGGGTCACTTTGAGAAAATGAGTAGTTTGTGAAGTGTTTAGAACAGTGCCTGGTACGTGGTAAGTTTTGTTAAACAAAATACACACTGTCTACGATTTCATAACCCGCAGCAAAAAATGAGGATGTCCACTCTGCTTGGGCCTGGGGACAGAATAACCGGGAATCGAAGGCGGATGGCTTTCTCCAGCAAGCACGCAGCTTGTGGATTGCGGGGAGCCTGTGTACCCCGGGCCGGACGAGGCGGTGGGCACTTTCCACGTGCCTCGCCGACTCCGGGGACACCCTGCACCGGAACCCTGTCCTACAGAGGACGAGCCCCGCTGTGTGAGGCTCAGGACCCGCCCTGGGCCACAGCCTGAAGGCCACGCAGCTGGAAGCTGAGCGCCCATCCGTCTGGCTCCATAAGGGCAGCCCCAGGGAGGCGCCCGTGACCCGAGGACACAGGCCGTCGATGGTAGCGGGTAATTTGTGGTCTGGCCCCGACTCACCCACGGACAAGATCTCCTGGCACTTTTCACACTGGTCCTTCATCTTCAGGCAGCCTGTGGAGTTGTGGCGGATCTCTCTGCACACCGCGCGGTTGTCCTCGTCACCTTCTAGAGACACGCATGGGAGAAAGCATCAGGCTGAGGCATCAGCCACACAGAGACGGGCCCCTCTGACTCCTCCGAGCCCCTCCACACTCCTGCGCGGCCCTTTGAGACGGTTCTATGGCCAAATCAGGTTGGAATTTGTTTTTTTCTGCAGACACAAGCCTGTGCTCCAGGTCCCTGCAGATGTCCCTGCGCCCCTGGGCTGGGGATGGCCTCCCCTCCCCCATCTCTATCAGAAGCACCCTCTCCCGCCGCCACAGCCCTCAATGGTCTGCGCTCCTCTGTGGCACCACAGCCCCTCTGCTCTGCATCTATCTGGCTCTCTGCTCCTAGGCAGGCTGCACACCCCGGCGGGCAGGCGTGAGCCTCCTGGACACCGAAGGGTCCACTGCTACAGAGGCACAGGAAGTCCTTATGCAACTTTATCCATTTCAAGCCAAACCCTGGTGCCAGTCAAATCGCAGCGCACAGAAGACGTACCGGCCAACAAATGTCTGTCGTGTTAATGAAGGAAATCACTCCTTAAGGTATTGGCTTTTCACGTCCATACTGGACTTCATTCATCCAAAAAATATGCATGGAGCACACTTCGTATACCCAGCCCTAATGTCACAGCCCCGGACAACTTCCTTATCCGTGATATGGGCTGATTATATCATTGGTCACCAACATGTGCACTCCTTCCCCACAGAGCCCCGAGTTCCCAGGGGAAAGGGCCGTGGCTCTGTAGGACGAGGAGTCACTGTCACACCTAGCAGTTGCGGGAAGGCACGTGGCTGTCTGAAAAGAACAGATGCCGCGCCCTGCAGTGTCAGACTGCGCTGGGTCCCACCGTGTCAGCTGCGCAAGCCTGGACACACGCCCCTCCTTCTCTTAGTTTTTGTTCTCTTTAAATGGGGTTAATAACACCCTCGAGGGGTTGCTGGAGAAAAATCAAGATGACACCTGCCAAGCCCCCAGTGTAGTGCCGAATATCTAACGGGTGCCCCCTTCTCGGGAGGAAGGAGACACCCGTCTAACCTTTTATGAAGTCCATGGGCGGGTGCTGGAAGGCGGGGCCGTGGAAGTTGACATCTATGGCCTGCTGGGCTTGGCGAATCATGTCAAAGAAGGGCTGGAACATGTCCTGGAAGTTGAGGGGCTCGAACGGGGCATAAGGCAGGAGGCTGCGGGCGAAGCGGGACTTGGGGAAGAACATGTGGGGCCTCCGGTGCAGCAGGCTGAAGGGCTGGTAGTGGGAGATGTCCGGGAACTCGCGGGTGAAGAATTTGTCCCGGAAGAGCTCGTCCATGATGCTGGACGCCTGGCCGAAGTGGTCCTGCATGATGTCCAGCATGTGGGCCTGCTGCCGGTCGCTCTCCAGCAGCGAGTCGATGCGGTCGCCGTTCATCCAGAAGTAGAAGGGCGAGCTCTGGTTCAGGAACTCCTCGAGCTGGGACGGCCAGAACGGGCACAGTCAGGAGCAGCTTGCTACGGCCGCAGCCTCCCGTGCCTTCCTCTGGGCCACACGGGCCAGGCCCTGCCCCTCGCCGCGACAGTCACACAGCAAGTGACCAAAGGCCCAGTTGGGACCAACCCCCAGGTATCCCCGCTGTCAGGACGACGCCCTTTCGTTCTACCTCCCTCTACGGGGGAAAGTTTAGAGACGGTGTGAGGCCAAGAAATTCACAGGGCCCCTCACTTCAAATCAGTCTGCTATTGTCTCTGGCCACTGATGACACCACCCCTGCTCAGCTGAGGGCCACCCTCGGGGATCGGTGCAACTCATTGAGTCCTGACCAAGAGAGGCCACAGCTGAGGACAAGATCAAGGTTAATGTACTAAAAATTCTTAATTCCTTCCCCTTAAGGGGACACAGGGCTCTGCCATGCCACGAAGCCATTTGTGATGTTATCCAGCTAATCACTGCTGGATGACAGTCTTCTGAGACTGCAGTTCCCAACCCCCGGGCCGCTGCCCATCCGAGACCCATGCTGTAAACTGCGCATGGAGGGATCTAGGCTGCGCCTCCTCGTGAGAATCTAACGCCTGATGATCTGAGGTGGAGCTGAGGGGGTGATGCTAGCGCTGGGCAGAAGCGACAAATGCAGATTATCATTAGCAGAGAGGTTTGTCTAATTATTTCATTATATATTACCATGTAATACTAACAGAAATAAAGTACACAATAAATGTAATGCACTTGAATCATCCCAAAACCATCCCCCTCCCATCTGTGGAAAAATTGTCTTCCATGAAACCAGCCTTTGGTGCCAAAAAGGTTGGGGACCACTGTTTTAAGAGATGGCAGATACCTGATGACATCCTTATGTCTGCACTTGTGCCAGACATTACCAATCGAGCATGGGACTCTAGGCCCCAGTGCAGCCAGCCAGTACTAATCAATTGCATCTGGCATGTGAAGCGCAGCATATTTCACTGGGCTCCCCTCATTCCCCACTCAGAGCCTCGGCCACACCCGTGTCCCCTTTTCACCTGGCGGCCAACCAGGCCTGAGCCGCTTCTGCAGACACGCGCGTAGAACTTCATGCAGGTCTGTTTCAGGCAGGGCTTACACTCTTCCCAGAGGGCCATCATGGTCTCGTTGCACACTCCCGAGAACGCCTTCAGCTTCGTTTCCGAGTCTCTGGTCTCATTTAGGGCATCCTACGGGAAGACACGATGAGGCTGGGTGAGCCCCACGGAGATCTCAGGCTTCACGCCCTGCAGCCTGGGGGTCCCCACCCCTGCTCCAGCTCAGGTTTCCTTCCTTAGCCCAGCTGGAATGTGAATGCTCCCCCCACCGGGCTCTCAGCATCCCCTGGTGACGGGAGCCACTGTTCTCTAAAGTCCTTCCCGACTCCTGGAACCCACATGCACATCTCCCCTCCCGGCCTCAGCGCACTGACAGTCGCCCCCAGGCGTGGCCTCCCACTGATGCCTCAGTTTCTACTCTCGGCTTCTGGAGTTTCAGTGTCACCTTCCAGAGCAGGCTGGAGGCTCCCTGAATCTTATTTTTCTGTTGCCACCTTGGCCCCTGGCATGCAAAGGGAGTTGCAGGCTTTCAAAACTAAAGCCGCGCCAACTACCAACACTCTCTAAAGTGCCCGCGCCACTTGACCCCAAAATTCAGTAAGAATCTATACCAAAGAATTCCCCTAACAAAAAAATCTGTATGTGTAAAGATATTTGTTATAGTATTAGTTTATGACAAAGAAAAATCAGAATCAACCCAGATGATCAAAAATAGAAGTCAAGTTGAACGAACTGCAGTACACACAAAGGGTAGATAGTACAGCATTATGAGGGATGTTTATAATAAGTTTAAAATTATAATATGCATTATGTTAAAAATTCATAATATAGCCGTCATCAAAAAAGTACAGAGAAACAGAGTAGTAAGAAATAGATCAAATGTTAACAGTGAATTGTCTTTGGGCAAAAGGATTATGGAAAGACTTTTCCTCTTCTACTTTGCTATCTTAAGATCTCTATGAATGAGTGTGTAACTCTTCAAAAAAAAAAAAAAA
>NW_012154062.1:8286125-8315350 GCF_000956105.1 Propithecus coquereli
GCTCTTGCTCAGGCTGGTCTCGAACTCCTGACCTTGAGCGATCCACCCACCTCGGCCTCCCAGAGTGCTGGGATTACAGGCCTAAGCCACCGTGCCCGGCCCCATGTTTTAGTTTTGTGGACTCATTAAGCACAGGCTAGACCTGCTATGGCCACTATTGGACTTAAGGTGTCTCTTTATGAAATAGTCCAGAACTCTGAAGGACAGGGTCACACAGCGTGTGCCTGCCCTAACCCGAACCATATCACCCCCACTAGATAAGCTTCCAGAAGGGAGGGCACCATCCCCCGCCCCACCCCTGCCACCGCCCTAACCAGAGCCTAACTCGGAGCTTGCACAGGACCGGGGTTTAGAGACATCTGTTGAAGGGTATCTGGCCATCAGGCCCTGGGCCAGGCTTGAAACAAAACCAGATTCAAGATCAGACCCTGTGAAGCTTTCAAAAGCAAAGAAACCTTCCCTATTTCGTAACGGCAGCCCCAGCATCAGCTGGCACAGCCCTGGGAGGACTGCGGGTCACCGTGGCAACCCAGCAAGGCCCCGCAATGCCCCCTCCCTCCCGTCCAGCAGGAGGGTCAGGGCGGCCGTGGTCAGCAGGCTCCTCCTCACCTCTTTCTGCTTCTTGGCCTCCTCTAGGGTGTGGAGCAGTGACTTGCGCTCTTCGTTGGTTTTTACTATCAGGGACTTTATCTCCTTCACCCCGTTGACAGCATTTTGAATTTCCTTATTAATGTACTTACTCCCCTGGGTGGACATTTCTGCAAGAGAAGGGCAGGAGGTAGAGTGAGGCGAGAGGAAGAGATGGTGTTAGGGATGTCACCCTGGAACCAGCTGGAATGCTTAGAAAGGGACGTTCAATCCGGGGATTGTCAAGGCTGGGACCCCCCCCTCCCTGGCCAGCAGTGTCACAGCCCCAGCCTTTCCCTGACACAGGTTCCCATCACAGGGTCCTTGTCCACTACACTCCACTGCTCGGCAGTGCGGACACGGGAGCCAGCGCACCTCAGCGAAGGGCCGGCCGAGCTCTGCCTGACCGCTGCCCTTCCGCCCCGGAGCGGGAGCCGGGAGCAGAAGAAAATTTTCAAGGGCAAACAACCAAACCTACAAGTGTAAGCTTTGAAGCATCAAAATATATTATTATTTTGGACACAAATCTTTCTGGAACTCAGTTTAACCAAACATTTGTACTTCGTTGTTCCAATGCACGGTGCCAGGCGACGGGGACGGGAAGATGAGTGAGTGATCGGGGCACAGCACGGGTGCCAAATGCTATGGAACGCCACGTCACCCAAGTGCCATTCATCTGGTGCTTGTCCCAGGGTGAGCACGGTGCCAGACGCTTCATGTGCGTCTCACTGAACGCTCCAGCCCCGTCACCACGCCCATGTCACAGACGGGGGAAGAAGCAGAGGGAGGAGGTGTCTGAGGACACAGGGTGTCAGCGAGGCAGGATGAGGCTCTGCGGGTCTACCGGACGCCGGCGCCTGCAGTTAGCAATACCGCGTTGTACCCTGAAATTTGCCGAGGGACTAGATCTTGAGTGTTCTCCCCACACACACAAAAAGGTAACTATGCGAGGTGATAGATGTGCTAATTAGCTCGACAGTGATAATCATTTCACAGCCTACACGTCTCGCAAAACATCACGTTGTACACCTTAAATATATATGATTTTTATTTGTTAATTATACCTCAGTAAAAACGGGGAGAAAAGCGCAGTGAGATCAGGATAGTTGCCCGGGGGTTAGCCAGCTAGGAGGTGGTGGGGACAGACCCACAGCCAGGCCTCGTCTCCGAGTCTGGGTTTTGAACAACTGCCCCGCAGAGCTGGCAGCTAGTGGCGGTGAGGAGGGGTGGGGGGCAGAGGTGGGACAAGAGAAAGGCCTCAGGGAAGAAGGGGCTCCAGCTGGGCTCTGAGCACTGCAGACCCTCGAGTGGAACTGCTTCCCTTCCCTGCCGCATGAGCAGAGAACATGGAGCCTGCTTTTCCGGGTGGAGAGGAGGAAGACACAGCAGCAAGAGCCGGGGACACTCCACAGGGGAGACGGACAGAGGCTCCTACAGTCCAGGCACAGCTTCGTGGAGGGGCTCGGAGGGAGCCCAGGCCCAGGAACCCAGACCCAGTGCACAAGGTGAGCACGCTCGGTCATTGACACTGTGCGAAGGCAGCAGCCTCGCCCTCTGGCCTCACCACTCTGTAGCCTGAGGACATCTGGCTTCCTCTACTTACCCTGGAGCTCCTTGCTGGAGACCTCCTGGTCTCCCAGGACCTGCCCACTCTCCCAGGCCAGCAGCAGCCCCGCAAGCAGCAGCAGAGTCTTCATCGCGCCTCCCTCTGCAATTCTGGAATCCTAGCACGCCTCTGTGGGGAACAGGAGACCGTCATGGTAACAGCTACACAGCCTGCTGGTTTCCTGCCCAGCCTGCCGCCTGCGGCAGCTTCCCGGGGACCTCCAGGACTCGGTGCCTTCGGCTGTCCCCTCACTGGGCATTGCTACGTTTTTATCCCTGAGGAAACTGGGGGCACAGACCAGACTTGCCACTGACTCCTTCAAAAGAAAGTGAAGGCGGGAGGTACAGGGAGGGAGGAACTGCAGACAGCAGCGTCAGGCAAAAGGGACAAGGACGTTCATGGCAGAGGAGCCGGGCTGCCATCCCAGCCGCCTCCTCCCCTGCAGCGGCTGCAAGCGCCTCCGCCACGCACCTGGGCTTTCTTGTGCCTTGTCCAGAAAGGGCGTCTATCATGTCAAAGACCAAAAATACCTCCCTGGGTCCCTCATCCGTCCCTCCCTGTGCCCCCTACAGTGGGACTGCATCCCAGGCCCAGCCATGTCCCCTGCCCCCAGCAAACATTCCCATAGATCACAGCGCTGTCCCCGCACGGAGCCCCAGCACCACCTCAACTCGCTTTTTGAGAGTCTGAGGCAGTAAGAGCCAGCCCCCTGGGTTGGCATGGAGATTAAATCCATCTGCATCCCAAGCTAGCAAGCGCCTGAGCCCTGAGCTGGCGGCCTGTGCATTCAGGGCTGTGAATAGAGTAGAGCCAGGAAGGAGGACGATTCTCTGCAGGGGGCAGAGAGCAAGGGCAGGGTCGGAGGGTTAATGGTGAGGCTGCCCCTTTGCTCTGCCTGGCCCCTTCACACAGCCCGTCCCCTCTAAGCCCACAGCAGTGTGCCCTGCCGGTGTTCCCGGCACTGCCAGGCTGGCTGCCCTGAGCCAGGGGACATGGGCCACAGCCCCGGTCTTACACAATGGACCCTTTCCCAGAAGCTGAAGTTGTTGCATAAAACAGAACCCTCCCCCTCCCCCGTGCTTATCTGAGCTCGCCCATTTCCCATAACAGAACAAACCAGGAGGTGGGGCCACCCTGCCTGCAATGGTTCCCATCCAAAACCTGCTCAGCCCAGCAGGCCCATCTGGACGCTGGGTAAAACATTAATAAGGAAAGCTTCTCATCAAAGTAATTAGACACACACAGCAAAGGAGTAGCGTGGGAGAAGAGATGGGGTCAGTGCCTTCCCCAAAGACAGGGTGGGTGGCTGCGACGGGTTTGCCAGGACGGCTGCAGCAGTGGGTCACACACGCTCCGCCCCGGCTGCCCACTGAGGCCTGAAATGCCTCCAGCAGGGACAGAGCCTTTGTCACTCCAGAGACAAAGCCAGCCAGAAACACCTCTCTGCAGTGGCCCCTGAGAAATCCCTACAGAAAGAGGTTCCAACCAGAAGACAGGGTGTTGTATCCCCAAGAACCAGGCAGCAGGGCAGGACACTAGATGAGGAGTTGAATGACTCAGCAGCGGGCACAGGGTCTGCCACCAGGAGCCTGCGGTCCCTGGCAAGCCGTCAAGCTCAGAGCTGAGAAAGGGATCATTCTCCCACCCACCCCCTCTGCCTTAGAGGGGAGGCTGCAGCCCAGAGCAGGCATGGGCCCCCCCAAGGCCCACAGCAAGCTCGTGGCAACCCCAGGATGAGAACCCAGCCCTCCCAACACCCAGGCCAGTATTCTTCCCTTGACACAGAGTCACTTAAGTCTCTGGGTGTCAGTTTCTTCATCTGTAAAATGGACCTGATACAGACCTCAGAGATGATTGTGTTCTGTAAACATGAGGGTCTTATACAATCATATTAATTTCTGACTATGTCGAAATTTGACCCAGGACCAATCGTGGGCATTGGCAATATCTAGTGGGCATGTCTGGAGAGGGGCAGAAACTGAAGCAGGCCCACAGAGGCCACCTGCGGTCCCCCTACTCCTGACCGTGTGGCTCTGCCTTGGTGAAATGATCAGCTATGTTTTAAAGCGCTTATGAATTACCTGGCGGGGCGGGGAGGGCTTGTTCTAATGCTGGTTCTGAGTGAGGATCTGCTTTGCTGGCGAGCCTGCAGGGGAGGTGATGCCGCTGGTCCAAGGACAGCGCCAGAGGAGCAGCTGCACAGCCAACCGCCCTCTCTTCCCCTCCCACCTTCTCCGCCTCCTGGGCGCCTGGCTGTCAGCCGCCTCCATGGAGAAGCCATGCCGAGGCCGAGGCCCTGGAGTCTCCACCACTATGACACAGCTTCTTTCCCCATAGGGAGGCTTAAACCACCAGGCCTGGCTGCTTTGACCTGAAAAGGCCGGTCCCGTAAACAAGGAGGCTGTGTGGGACAAGGAGAAGGAGACAGGGGGATCAGGTGGACTTGGAGAGGAGCTCTGCTCCAGGCACACCCTCCCGGGAGCTTGAAACTCACCAGCTTCCCAAAAGGCTCCCAAGGACACCTCCAAAGCCAGAGGTGTCCCAGCAGCACAGGGCTGGAGGCTTAGGAACACCAATGACTGTGTATTGAGAGCTCTGGGAAAAACACAGAGACATAAGCCAGCAGAGATGCAAACCCAAAGCCCCGGCTCCTACCCGACTGCCTCCCCAGTTGGGGACAACTAAACCAAAAGGAAAAATGAGAAAAGGAGTCACCTGTAATCACACCACCCAAAGGCAAATATCAACACTGGTACATTTCCTTCTATCTTCTATGCATTTTTATATCATCACATCCTTTACATCCACTGTCTTCAAATATTCTTTAAAAGCACACTTTCGTGGCTATATAAGATTCTACTTTCTGGCCAGGCGCAGTGGCTCATGCCTGTAGTCCTAGCACTATCGGAGGCCAAGGCAGGAGGATTGCTTGAGGTCAGGAGTTCGAGACCAGTCTGAACAAGAACGAGACCCTGTCTCTACTAAAAACAGAAAAATTAGCCGGGCAACTAAAAATGAAAAAGTGAGCCAGGCGTGGTGGCACAGGCCTATAGTCCCAGCTACTCGGGAGGCTGAGGCAGGAGGATCACTTGAGCCCAGGAGTTTGAGGTTGCTGTGAGCTATGCTGATGCCACTGAACTCTAGCCTGGGCAATGGAGTGAGACTCTTGGAAAAAAAAAAAAAGATTCTACTTTCTGATGTACCCAAGTTTATTTTACCATTTTCACAAGGTTGGGCATTTAAGTTGTCTCTAACGTCCCAATATTATTATAATTTACATTCTCACGAGCATCCTTTTATAGCAGCTATTTTACACTCTTAAATTTCAAACCTCTCCCTTTAAGATAATAATAATAATAACAATCAGCTTATTTTTTCACTAGGTCCAGAAATTCTGGAAGGTCAAGAGGCTTTGGCTCTAATCCCGGTTCTGACACTTATTTCCTGATTAGCTGGATACAGTCCTAAACCTCGCGGGGCCTCAGATTGTCATCTGTAAAATGAGACGGCGGAATCAGACATCTGAGGCCTGATGCAGCCTGTGTGACTTTTCTCTGCCGCACCTTGGGTGCATTAGGAAGCAGGAAAAAGTAGGATTTAGGTGGTTGCAGCATATACTTAAATCCATGACGTCGTACTTAGAAACATACTAGGAGAGAATTAGAGAACTCAGGAGAAAACAAAATGACGCATGCGTGCAAGCCAGCAGCCGCAACTGAGAGATCAGCATCCTCCCGGGGAGATGGTGCAGGAAGGAGCTCCGCGCAGGCCAGCCCCGTCCACGACCTGCTAGCCTGGGCCTCCCGCAAGGCGCGGCAGGTCTCCAGGTCTCAGTCTGCCCAACTTTGCAAAAGGAGGGTCATTACACCTGTCCTATTTACCCCCTACGGAATGGCGGCTGGAGCTCCGTGCACTCGGGGACCCTGAGTCCCAGGCTGCGCTCCGTCCTCCGCAGTTCGGCCCCTGGCTCAGCTGCCCGGCGATGGGGCCCCGGCCACCTCCCTTCCCAGGCTTCCCGGGCTCCGTGTAAAAGCAGCGCAGGGCTATGACGGCGACCTGTCATCTCTCCCGCCTGGCTGCCACCCCCCGCCCGCCCGTCGGTCCCGCTGTGACTCCGCGCAGGGGCAGGAAGACGGGGGACATCTCACCGGCCTGCGGCACCCGGCGCCCGCGCTGCTCCTGGCGACGCCGCGTGGTGAGCACGGTGAGGCGCCGTATTTATAGCACTGGGCTCGCGCGCACACCCCTTTTGGGGCTGGCTGCAAACCTGCGTGACTCACGCCCAAAGAATGCTGCGCGATGCACAGGGAGCTTTCTGGAAGCCGGGTGGTCGGGGCGGCGCAGCACCGGGTGGGGGGCGCCGGGGGCGGGGGGGGGGCGTTGGCACCGCAAATGGCCGCGCTGGCTCCAGGGGAGACCCGGGGGTGCGGCCCCTCACCAAGCCCCACCAGCCGGGCCCCCCTCTCCATACGATTGGAGGAGTCCGCTGCACCCCTGGCCCGGTCCCAATCCAAAATACAGTACCACGGTTCCCCGCCCTATTGAACGTTTACCTTTCACATTGCACGGGGCCACTTCTCTTAGGACACGTAAATAGGAAGGTGTCAGACAGACATAATGAGCCTGGGCTGTGCTGCAGTTACTGAAGTGCCGACTCCCCGCGCATCACGCTGACCTGGCCGTGGGTCCTCCACGGACCTGGTGGGCCGGGAGGACACAGAACTGAGCAGAGCATGTGTCTGGGGAGCCAGCAGCCGGCTCCTGGCTTCTTGATCCGAGGAGCTTAAAGCAGTTATTGTCCCCATCCACTTGGGGCCCAGCCAAGCAGGGTGGGCTGCATGGGTGTGGAACGCCTGGAGACGCACACTTGGTTTAAGGCGCTACAGTTGTGCTCTGGAAATTCTTAACAGTTTTTGAACTCGGGGCGCCGCCTTTTCGTCTTTCACTGGGCCTCGCCAATGAGGCAGCCAGATCTGTGTCCAGAGGGGTTCGCTGGTAGCAACACTGCCATGCCTTCCTTCTGCTGGGAGCAGAGAGCGTCCCTGTCCCAAACACCCCACCCTCTGACAGGGAAGGAACAATCCAGAAACCTGGGGGGACGCTAATTCTTGGGGAGGAAGCTGAGCTCCGAGAGGGAGGGCAAGGGGCTGACAGTCGCACTCACACTGATGGGAGAGATGGGGGCCGGGCAGATACAGGCAGCCCAATGCGGGTGGCTGACTGCACACTAAGGGCTGAGTTTTCCTGTTCACCCCGTGGAGCTTCCCAGCTGCCCAAGGTCCGGGGGCCACTAGGACCCCACCCCTTTTCAGGAGGCAGCCTTGGGGGAATCTTGTAGGCCTGGAGAAGTGGGAGGTGCAGGGAAATCTGACTACAGTCTTAACTGTGCCTGGAGGCACTTGGCTTTGGACCAGTCACTTTGCCTTCAGGCCTCAGTTTCTTCATCTGGACAATGGGGACTGTGGAATGTGTCATCTCTTAGGTCCCTTCAACCTAACCTGATACAATGCCAAGCATAAGAAGGTCACCAGTTCAGAAGAAAAAAAAAAATCCAGCAAGGCCTTGGAGCAACACATTTTCCCCAAGAAGAGGCTTCATTTTATTTTCTTTAAAAAAAAAAAAAAAAAAAAAAACCAAAAAAGGCTAATTATCAGGATCAGCTACATTTTCTGGGGAAAGTGCCTCCCCCTTAGAATATCAGCGTCTGAGGTCAGAAGAATTGTTTTTGAGCTCGCTCCTTGTAACTTTTCTGTTCTGTAGCTCCCCCGGCAGCCGGTACAGGAGGCATAAATCTACCGTAGTTGCATTTTTAAAAATTGGATTTTGAAGGTCAGGCAGGGAGATTCTGCCTTAGTCAGCTGAAGGAGGGGAAGGGAGGAGAGGAAGAAGGGATTTAGGAGAAAATAGCACAATTCACGGCCATGACTGTGATCCCCTGGAATGATTACCTGATTACTCTAGCTACAAAGCAAACAAGGTCGAGAAGATTAAACTCCAATTACAAAAAAAAGTATGAATTTTGAAAGGGTCGTAAATGCATCACTGGATTATTAATATTCTAAATAGGTCATAGAGGTCGACTGGTTAAGCCCTCACACACTGTTTGATCCCCACACCAGGTGGTCATCCTGCCTATGTTTGAATGCCACCAGTAACGGGGAGCTCACTACCTTTCATGCAACAGTTCTCTAATAAAACTGTTGATAGAGTTAGGGCCTTCTTTTGTTGAGTCACTGTCTGGCTCCTGTACGAGCTGGTCTGGAGCCCAGGTCAGGTGCTCTGGAACCACACAGAGAAAATCCACCCCATCTCTCCCCTGGGAGCCCTCCTGGTTTCTGAAGGCAACTTAGTCTGCATCTCCCAAGATGCAGCTCCTCACTCAGTTATCAGTTGCAGACTGTTCCCCCACCCTTTGGCCTTCTGGACCTTGTCTCTCCTGAAACCCTGGGCCCAGCACCAGGCCTGCCAATGCCAGGGGGCCTGAGCACACCGAGCAGGGCGGGACCACCCCCCCTCCCCGTCACCCTAAACCCTCCCAACACGCTCTGTCCAGATGCTGAGTCAGCAGGCTGATTCACATAGCATGCGAAATCTTGTTGGCAGGTGCTGTTTGATCCTTTGTCTCCCACCGTGGACTCGTACAGCTGGCTTTGGGGTTTTAGCCTGATTTCTTTTCTTGGAGTGGCAGGGCCCCCGGGGAGAGGCACAGAGAGGACAAGTAAAGAGCTTTCCGTGTATCTGTTTATCTCTGTAGGCTTTGCCCACCCTCTGTAGCTGCCCAAATGTCTCTCGGCCTGGTTCGCTATGCAGTGTCCTTGTTACACACCCCCACCCCAGCCTTTGTCCGGCTTGGCGCCACCAGCCCGCCAGCTCAGCCACCACGGATGCAGCTGGAACAAGCTATAATAGAAATGATTGAGAGCAGTATCCCGTAGCCTGTAATTAAGAATCACTCTCCAAGGTGCAGGGGACAGGCTGGTCCACAGGTACGAAGTTACGGTTAGATGGGAGGAAGCCGTTCTGGTCTCTATGGCACCGCAGGCCGACTGTAGTTAGCAGTAATGCATTGTCTGTTTCCAAATAGCTAGAAGAGAGAGTTTTGGGTGTTCTCCACCACAGAGAAATGATAAATGTTTGAGGTGATGGATTTGCTAATTACCCTGATTTGATCATTACATAATGTGTACATGTATGGCAGCATCACCTTGTACTCCGTAAATATGTACAATTATCATGTGTCAATTAAGAATAAAATTTTAAAAAGGCCGGGCGCGGTGGCTCACGCCTGTAATCCTAGCTCTCTGGGAGGTCGAGGCGAAAAAATTAGCCGGGCATGGTGGCACATGCCTGTAGTCCCAGCTACCCAGGAGGCTGAGGCAGAAGGATCGCTTGAGCCCAGGAGTTTGAGGTTGCTGTGAGCTAGGCTGATGCCACGGCACTCTAGCCCGGGCAAGAGAGTGAGACTCTGTCTCAAAAAAAAAAAAAAAGCCTTTTGCAAAGAAATTCCTATGAGCCAAATCCCTTGGCCAGTATCTTCCCCCAAAGCAGTGCTGCTCCTCCAGCTCTGATGCTTTTATTTTACATGTTAATATATGAATATTTATAAATGAGTATTTCAATATTCATTTATATTACAATGAAAGGATACTGGAATTTTCCTTGTCCTATTTGCAGTCATCTAAATTGTGGGACTTGCTGCAGGGATTCCTTTGCATCGTCCAGAGGATCATTCAGTTAAAGGAGCCTCCTCCTTCCTTCAAATCATCAAGGTTCCTTCTTTATGCATTTACTCCCAGCCCCAGATGAAGTCGGCCACTTTCTTGCTGAATTTATAACTGACTCAGAGGAACAATCTAGTAGTTTGTCTTTGCTAAGACGTTATTATCATAATATGGAAGGTTCGTTTAAGCTATGAAACATCTTTGTGATTAAACTATTTTTCTCAGAACTTCACACTTACAGAGTTCATAAAACAAGGTATGAATTTAACCCTATGAAGCCCACTTTGAGGGTTTCTCAGGCCAGAAGCGTTCATGCTACATAGCATCACCCGCTGGTCAAGAGTGGTATTGCAAGGCACCACTTGGCCATTATAATACTCAAAAATTCCAGTATTGGCAAATACAAAGAAAGGCAAGCATCTAGACGTTGTAGATATCATAATGGAATTTCTGGAAGGAAACAACAAAAGAAGGGAGGCTTCAGAATTGTGAAAACATCACATAGTTCAAAGAATGGGCTTAAAAAAGTCAACTTAACACTCATCTGGACAATGGACATTCTCCATTGAGAATGTTGATGGATTTTTTTTTCCAGGACATGCTATTTCTTATTTTATTTATTTATTATTTTTTAGAGATGAGGATCTTGATATGTTGCCCAGGATGGCCTCAAACTCTGGGGCTCAAATGATCTTCTTGCCTCAGCCTCCTGAATAGCTGGGACTATATAGGCACATGCCACCGTGCCCAGCTTATTTCGTATTTTAAATTGAAGTTTATAGTAGAATGGGGTTTAGGTTTTTGCTTTACAGCCAACTTTGCTAAAACGTCATTATGAAATACCCTTGACTAGCCTTCTGTGTCCTCTCCAAAATATTTTGCTCTTTGGCTTTCAAAGTGTCGATTATTTGGGAGAAACCAAAATAGCAACACTGCATGGAGTTTAAATCCATGGCATTAGAGAGTTCACTGAGGCAAAGAAGGTGAAACCTGCAAAGGTCTGGATTGAGGAAGGGTTGGTTAATGAATTTTAGGGCTCACCAACATCCTTGTTTCTCCCCTTCTTCATGGTAACTGGGACAAAGGATATGTCCTAGCCCCTTTGCCCATTGGTTGGAGCTGTGGGATTGAGCTCTGGCCAATGGGATGAACATGGCTGATGGCGACTGCAGGCCTCCTCCAGGCCTGTGCCACGATCCTGCCCATCACACCCTCCTCCAATCTCGCTTTCCTTCTACCACAACCTTGGAGGATATACATTGAAGATGGTAGCATCACAGATGAAAGGACCCTGGATTCCTGAGTCAACATCCGTCAGAGAGCTACCCAACCTGCAATGCATTGTGATATGAATGAGAAATAAACGATTATTGTGCCATCATTAAAATCTTACAGGTGCTTTTTAGAGCTAGTGCTACATGCTCTAATGACTTTAGAAACTGTTATCTTTTGAAATGAGATGCCACTGTAATAACAAAAAGTAAGTATGTAAATATTGTGTAGCAGGAGGTGAGGACCCCGATATTAGGAGGCTAATGATGAAAATCTGTGCTATGCGGTGGCAAAACATTTGGTAGTTAGCACACCCTGTGCTGTCTACTACTGAGTGGGCATGCCTGGGGGCATTTGTTGGAAAGAATCTAAGCCGTTGTCGTGAGTGTTCTCGGCTATTGCCTGTATTTGGCAAAAGCAACGCAAGAAAGAGATGTACTTGCGAGAAGTGGCTGATTTGCAAAGAGAAAAGAGAGGAAATAAACAGATTCTGGATAATTTAAGCCTGAGAGAAAGGAAAACACCAGCTGCTTCTAGATCCCAAGTAGCAGAAATAGATTGGAAAGATTGTCCGCAGCCAAGGCCCATTTAGACCTAGCCAGGTGAGATGATTAGATTAAGGGTGTGGCCTTCCCAGCCGACTCTGCAAGCATCAGGGTAGCTAACTACCCTGAAAGAGAGGCATGCGGGAGAGGAAACAAGGACATGAAGCGGATGTGGGAAGTGCAGCTAGGAAAACGCCCTGGGTGTGATCACTGGCCCATGGAATGGACTGGAAGCAAATAGATGAGATTTTGCTACAATTTTGAGAGACCTGCATTGCCCACAAAACCACCATGCCTGGACTTTTACCTGTACCTCGACTGTCCTTGACTGTTGGAGCTGAAACAACCTTGCTCCAGGAAGGAGAGATGGGCTGTGAGAGTTGAGCAGCCCTCAGGAATGGTAGCTCATCACAGCCACTTCAGACGTGTCCAAAGACGGTCGTAGAGCAGGACGCACCTTCCAGAGGGCACGGCCTGTCATGCAACGGAGAGTTCCTCCAGAGAGCTGAATCAAGACGTAAGTAAAGTATTTCCCCCACCCCACGGTTAGGGGGCTTTACAGCATATGAGGGATCTCAATATTTCCACAGACAAATAGCTACTCTGTGTCATCCTTTCTTTTCTAAATGGGCATTTTTTTTTTTTTTTTCTGTGTTGCCCGGGCTAGAGTGCCGTGGCGTCAGCCTAGCTCACAGCAACCTCAAACTCCTGGGCTCAAGCGATCCTCCTGCCTCAGCCTCCCGAGTAGCTGGGACTACAGGCATGCGCCACCATGCCCGGCTAATTTTTTCTAAATATTTTTAGTTGTCCAATTAATTTCTTTCTAATTTTTAGTAGAGACAGGGTCTTGCTCTTGCTCAGGCTGGTTTCGAACTCCTGAGCTCAAACAATCAGCCTGCCTCAGCCTCCCAGAGAGCTAGGATTACAGGCGTGAGCCACCGCGCCCGGCCTAAATGGGCATTTTTATTGCGATTATCTGATCCATGCTCCTCCAGTTTATATGGGAGCCACACACAGCCCTGATGAAAAAGACTGAGAGTCACACAGAGAGCCTAGAACCCGAGCTCCATGCAATGACCAAAAGGGAATTTGAGTTGTCCCCATGGGGAAGGGTGAATGTGTTTTATGTGTGAAAAGAAGAGAGCAAACAGGTGCCTGGAAGGCGAACCGAGCAGAGAACCATGGTGCCCGCTGATGTGTGTTTCTCCTCTCCTTCCAGGGCACATGGATGTCTCTATTTCCAAGCCCTCTTGCTACTAGGTTGAGCCCAGTATACTGGGCTCTGGTGAGTGGGATGTTGGTAGAAGTGCTGTATACCACTTCCAGCCCATAAACTTCTCCTACGCATGGTCGTCCATTCTCTCTTCCATTTTGTAGCAACCTAGAGGCCATATGTTGGAGATAGTGGTATATTACAAGACAGAATGTCCCTGGGTCCCTGAGTCACTGTTTGGAAGAGAACTTCCCAACCCCATACTGGATTGTGATGTGAGTGAGGAATAAACTTTGGTTGTATTAAGATAGTGGGATGTGGGGATTGTCGCTACAGCAGGGAGTGTTGTTTACACTAACATAAGGATAGGGCATGCTTGTATTTAGAAAATGTACCAATAGGAGGAGCCAATAGAGAAAGAGAATTCAAAGAAGTTGAGAAAGAGAGCCACAAGTATGTAGAGTCGGATAAACCAGGGAAGAAGAGAGAGTTGACAAGGAGCTGTCAATGATGCTTGTGATGGTTAATTTTATGTGTCAACTTGGATAGGCCACAGTTCCCAGATGATCGGTCAAACATTATTCTAGATGTTTCTGTGAAGGTATTTTTAGGTGATATTAACATTTAAGTGAGTAAACCAGATGTCCTTCCATAATGTTAGTGGGCCTCAGCTAATCAGTTGAAGGCCTTAAGAGACAGAAGACTGAGCTTCCTTGAGGAACAGAGAATTCTGCCTCCAGATGGTCTTTGGCCTTAAGCTATGACATTAACTCTTCCCTGGGTCTCTAGCTTGCCAACCCAGCCTGCCCTGCAAATTTTGGACATACCAGCCTCCACAATTGCATGAACCAATTCCTCAAAATCTTTATTTCTGTCTCTACCTATATAATCTCCCCCTCTATACCTATGTCTATAGCTGTAGATACAGAGAGAGATGTAGACATCTATACACACATCCTATTGGTTCTGTTTCTCTGGAGAACCCTGACTAGCACAGAGTTAAAATGCTACAGAATGGCTGAAGAGGTTAGAAGGAGAGGGATGTTTTTTGCCTGAAGTAGAAAAGAGAAAGGGCAATCTTTTAAGGAGGCTTCTAGGCAGGGAGCTGGGGTGAACTGAAATATTCTGGGCAAATGACAACACTGTTTCTAGAACGCTGAGTGGACTTTCTCCCTGCATTCATACGGGAGGGTTCTGGCATCGGTGATCCCATTTTTCCCCCTCTAAGTGGCCTCTGCTTTTTAGCTATTTCCTTTGACTTTCAACGTGGTATGGCCCCTGTGCAGCAATCAGCTACCCCCACACGGCCCGAGTTGAAGACAGCATTAAGTATTAAGCAGTCCTGCCTTCCCCACCCCTGCTGTGCTCCTGACCTGTAATCCCAGCTTGCGCCACATCCCAGTGAGCCCCTAATCTGGTCTCTTCCAGTCAACTCTGGGACCACCTCTCTCTAGTTGTTGGTAGCAATTGCCTGAAATTGCAGCTGGAAGCTTCCCCCAAAGGCTGGGGCAGATTCTAAGGAATCCCGGCTCCTCCCTGCTCATCTGTGATGGGGGCTGGCTCCTTCTTCACCCTCCTCTTGCTGTCTCCTTCACTCTGTGACCTCTTCTGTCCGCCAACACTTGTGCTTTTTTCTGCCACCGCACAAGGCTGGGCCGCTCTCCCCGGAGTCCTTTTGGAACTGGGGTTCCTCCTCTGTACGTCTTCAGGGCTGGGGCCCCGCTCTGCTCACTCAGGGCCCATCCGCGACCAGGCGCCAGCATCCCTGCCTTTCTTTGCTGATGTGTCTGCATCATTGCGGCAACACCCCAGGATACGCCCACACTAGACACCCCCAGTCTCAAAGGGGCAGGGGCTGCGAGTCAGCACCCCGCACACCAGGGTTAGGCCCTCTTCCCACTGACTAAAGAAAGCATGGGTCATTGTTTTGTTCTTTCTTTTCTTTATGATGTAGGCTCTACTTTTATTTCTTTTTTTCCTTATTGATATATCACAGCTGTATACATTTTGGGAGTACGTGTGATATGTTAATACATGCATACAATGCATAATGATCAAACTAGGGTAATAAGAATATCCATCATCTCAAACATTTATCTTTTCTTTGTGTTGAGAACATTCCAATTCTTCTCTTCTAGCTATTTTGAAATATACAGTAAATCTTTGTTAACTATAATTTCCCTACTACTGAATACTAGAACCTGTTCCTCCTGCGTAACTGTATATTTGTACCCATTAACCAAGTTCTCTTCCTCCTCCTTCTCCCCTTCCCTTCCCAGCCTCTGGTAACCACAACTCTACTCTCTACTTCCATGATCCACTTTTTTAGCTCCCACGTATGGGTGAGATCACCCAGTATTTGCCTTTCTGTATCCAGCTCATTTCACTTAGAGTGATGACCTCCAGCTCCATCCACGTTGCTGCAAACGACGAGATTTCATTTTTTATGGCCGAATAGTATTCCGTTGTGTATCTATGCCACATTTTCTTTATCCACGCGCCTGCTGAGGGACACCTACGTTGATTCTCTATCTTGGCTATTGTGAATAGCGCTGCCATAAGCACGGTGTGCAGATATCTCTTCGATCTACTGATTTCCTTTCTTGCGGATATATACCCAGCAGTGGGATTGCTGGATCACATGGTAGTTCTAGTTTTTGTTTTTGAGGAACCTCCACATTGTTTTCCATAATAGCTGTAATCTACATTCCCACATTTATTGTCCCGTCTACAAATATTCGAGCACTTTCTATGACGCAGTGTCGTGCACTGGCTGGATTTAGCCTGCCTGGGTTCAAATCCCAAGGTCTCCACTTACCAGCTACATTGATGCGAAGCACATGATTTATCCCCACCATGCCTCAGTTTCCTCCTTTGAGAAATGACGACAATAATGGTGCTTACCTCATAAGGCCGACGTGAAGATTACAAAAGTTAACATGCAGGTAACCTCAGAGGTAAAAGCTCCTTTGACGTGAATATGTCCCTGGTGTTTACAAAGCAGCTCTCCTGACTGACCCACGCCACAATCCTGGGAGACTCGGGCTCACGCGGCAGGCTCGGACCCCAGATACAAGGTCGCAGGAGTACATAATGATTATCGCTCTAATGTCCTCCCTAAACCTCAGTCTCCTCATCTGTAAAATGGGCAGCATAGTTCCTGGGCTGCCTCCCTCAGGGTTGTTGTGAGGTCCTGCAGAGATAACGGAGGCAAGGCACTTTTCAGACGGCAAACCTGTCACGGCAAGCTGGCGGGGTTACAGATGACCGAGTGCTGCCTCTTCTGGTCCTTGGCTCCTTCTCTGCTCCCGGCTTAGGAGATGCTTTCTCTCCACTTGGGCCTCACCAGCCTTAAACGGGGTGGGTGTGGAGGCCTGGGGATGTGGAGAAGGGGCTGACGGTGGCAGTCAAGACTGGACTGTCCCCACTTTGTGGTCCCGCTTCTCCCGTTCTTCTCATAACGCTCACGCACCTCTGTGTTTTTGCTCTATTAATTACTGGCTCTCCTCACCAGACTGGCCATGTGACGCGTTCGCCACTCTCCCCAGAGCTTGGGGCAGAGCCTGGTACCTGGCAGGTGCTCAGTACATGTTTGTTCAATCAGTGAAAAATGACGCGCGGGGATCCGGGGGAGCGCTTATGGCCAGAGTCCCGACTCCCTGCTTGAGGTCACTTCCCCTCAGATGTCATTGTTTACACCAGAGGCCCCTCCACCAACAGCATCCCAGAATTCGGGGGCGTTCCAGGCCCAGTCCTTTCATGCGGAAAACTAAGGATCGGAGACATGAAGTGGATGCCCGAAGTCGCAGGATGTCCACGGGGTGACCAACCGTCCCGATCTGCCCGGGATGTCGAACTCGGGGCGCTAAAATGGGAACAATCTGGGGCAAACCCGGACGGTTGGAGTTGGGCTGGAACCCGGGAATCCTCCCTTCCCCCAGTCCCTGCGCCCCGCAGATGGGGGAGAAAAACGTGCAGGGCTAAAATCCGAGGTCCCGCCCCCCGCCCCGGCCACGTGGCGGTCGCAATAGTGGACTCGACTGGGCTGGAAGACCCCTCCCCCAGCGTCCCCCATCGCAGTCGCGGCCGGGCGCGTGGCGGCCCCGGCGGGGAGGACGCGGCGGGCCGGGTTCGAGGCCGGGCGCGGGGGCGGCGGCACAAAGAGGCCGGCCGCGGCAGTTTTGAAAATACCGAGGAAGTTGATCTGGGCCGGGGCCCAAGAAGTGACGAGGGGAGGGAGGGCGAGGCCGAGGCCGAGCGGAGGGAGGGCGGCGCGGGGCGCGGGCGGCGGCAGACCTCGCCGGGCCCAGCGGGAAGCGCGGGCGGCGGCGGGATGCGCGCTCTGGGCGGCGGGGCGCGGCGCTAGGCGCCCGGCGGGGCGTCCCCGGCTGCGACCCTGCGGCCCTCCCCTCGGTCCGCCGGAGCATGACTCCCCGCCCGAGCCCCCCGGCCGCGGGCGGCGCGTAGGGCGGCGACCGGCGCCCCGGGAGGACCTGGCGGCCCCGGCTCCACCGCAGCGCGAGCGCCCGCGCGGGCCGGCCCGAGGCCCGGCAGGAGGGACGATGAAAGGTAAGCGGCGCGGCGGGCTGGGGGCCCGGGCCTGCAGGCGCCTCCGGGCGTCTCCCCGCCTTTTTGGTCACCCCGCGAACGGCACTGGGAGGACGGGACGGCGCCCTGCGGTCCCGAGAAGCGAGAGCGGAGAGGGAGGATGGGGTCGCTCACGCGCACGCCCCGCGCAGCCCTGCTCTCGGCCCTTGCTCTAGCCTCAAAAACAAGTTTAAAGTCCAGAGAAGTTTCTGATCCCTTTACCAGTCAGCGCAGAAACGTGTCATCAGCCCAAGTTTCCAGCAGTGTAAATCCCCGCCCTGAGGACAGTCCCTGAGCCTCCTGCAGTCCCTGCCCGGCCTTCTTCCCCCGAGGGCCAGGTCTAGGGCCCCCCAGGAACTTCAGCCCTTCCCCAGAAGAGACCTGCTGTGTCAGAGCCCCCCAGCTCCCAGGCCCTGTCCCTCCCAACCTTTGAACTCTACCTGACCTGCCCTCTGACCTCCTTGGGACAAGCAGCTGGGGAAGCCCTGTGGTCCAGCGCCGGGCAGTGGGCGCCATCACCAAGGGGCCTTGCGGCTGGTTCTTGAGATGGGAATGAAAACCAGAAGTGGTCCCAGTGGCCTTTCCTGGGCCAGGAAAGATGCCCAGGAGAGACCACACTTGGTCGTCAAGCTCACTGTGAGGCTAGAGAAGCAGGCTTTGGAGTCATCCTATGGGACAGGAAACCTTTGAGGTTTTTTAAATGCCATCCCTGGAGCCTTTCGGTAATCCCCCTACGACACCCCAGGCACATGCTTGTGTGCCAGCAGGAGAACCTCACCACCCCGTGAATTTCCTGAAAGTCGAACCTGAAAAGGGCCCTCAGGAGCATCCCAGGGCGCTGCACTACACTCTCAGGTGTCGTTGGCAGGTTGGGGGGCAGAGGAAGTGGGCCAGACCTCTGGAGCCTGCCTCAGCCAGCATGGCTGCTTGTCTGTTTTACATGTAAGGCTAAGGGTTTGCTGGAAGAAAGGGCCCCACAGAAAAACCCCTGACCCAATGCAGCCTCTACATTGTGTGGCTGAGGAAACTCAGGCCCAAGCAGGTAGGGCTGGCTTCCTGGGTGCGCGACCTGTGCCATCCCACAGGGTCCCGCACTTGGCTTAATGCTCTGCTGATGCTGTCTTAAAATCCTTAATAATTTTTTAGCAAGGGAACCCCCCTTTCATTTTACCCCTAAATTATGTCGCTGGTCCTGTGGACAGGTGAAGTGACTGCTTACAAGTCACAGCGAGTCAGGGGGATGAGCGCCCAGGGCTCTTGGCTTCTAGTCCAGAGTATACCCCTGACTCTGCTGCTTCCTTCCCTCTGGCCTCTGGCACTGTCTCTCTGTGCTTTCTGGTGGCCTCACCACGTCCTGGGCTGTCTGGGATGAGCCGGGCCAGTTATAATCAACCCCAGGGAGTTCCCTTGGTGGCAGTGAGGAGCCCCGCCCACTGAGCTCCTGCTCCCAGCCGCCACATCCTCGGAGCTGTACCCTCCCCGGTCAGCAGGCCAGGGCAGGCCATCGGCAGAGCCTCTGGCAAGGTCTTGGACCACATCTTACCACGGGCGTCAGCTGCTCTGCCCTGGGCCTCGATGGTGGTGGTAAGATCTGCGTGTTCTTAGAGTGGTTTGGGCTCTGCCGCCGGAACAGACAAAAACTGTAAGAGACTTACAGTGAGGGGTGGACAGCCAGCGCTGAAATCCCGTGCAGTGAGGAGAAAAGAGCTGTGAATATTTAGGAGGAGGTGCCCGAGGAGGACATGCAGACTCATGTCATCGGGTTCTGGGGCCTCCTTGCTGGTGGTGGGAGACCGTGGGCTCCCATGCAGAGGCCCGAGCGCTGCCTCTCACCTCCTTTCCTGCTCAAAACCAGCAGCCCCACCACGTGCAGTTCTCATCCACTGAGGCCTTGAGGGCAGCTCTTGCGTATTTTTCCTCCAGGCTCTGGGAAACCCTCTGTGATCTCCCGTAACATCCCAGGGACTGGAGGGCTGCAGAGCTGGGAGGAGGCAGGGCTGAGTCCCAGGCAGGAAGAGCCGCCACCTCTACCTGCCATGGAAACGGCAGGGCAGACAGCAAATATTTGGCCTCTGAGATCTCTGGGGTGTGAAGAACTAGGATTTTTCTCACCCAAGTGGAAAAAGTAAAGTGCCTGGCAGAGCAGGTGGGCAGCCCATTCCAGAAAAGCCCTTCCTGTGCTCCTCCAGAGGCCACTAATCTTCCAGTTACATCTGTTGGCAAAGGCTCACGCCCCTGCTCAAAGCAAACATGGTGATGTGATGTGTTATGGGGGGGAAGGGGCGGTGGTGAGGACGGTATTTAAGAAAACACGCTTGTTGGGCAGCCCAGCCCACCAGTGGCCGAGGGCCAGGCCCACTCTGCCAGCCCAGCCATTTCCACCCCGAGGCCCCTCCTGTCCCACAGCTAGCTGGCTGGGCCTCCCAGGCTGCCACATCCTTTCATGCAAGCTGGCACCCCGTCCTTGTCACACATGCCCCTAGGGGACACTTGGCTGCCACCAGCCTCTTGGTGACAGGTCCACCTCAGAGCTTCCCGCTGGCTTGTCTGAGCCATTAGCAGCCACCTGTGCGATTGTTCCCACACTCCAGCGGGAGGTTCTTGACATGGGAGCCTTCCTGGATCCCCGAGACACAGTGTGATTTGCTGTGAAGATGACAGATTTGAGAGTCAAAGACATGGGCTCTAGTCCTGGCCTGCCATCTGCCCCCTCCGAGCTGTTCCCTTCCTGGGTGGTCTCTGAGCACCACTTGGGGAGTGGAAGTGACTCAGTGGAGTGGCAACTGGAAGTGGGCCTGCCACACGGCCTCTCCTCTGCCCCCAAGAGGCTTGTGCCCAGCTGCGGTGGACAGGGCACAGCCACAGCCCGCTGTTCCCCGAGCGTGGGCAGAACAACCCCTCCCTGCAGAATTGGAGAGCGGTGCCCACACCACGTGGGCAAGCGTGGGCAGGGAGTGGGGGTGCTGCGGAAATACAGCAGTGAGATCCCAGGAGGAGCCCACTCCACATGGCTTGGCTGGCTGGGAGGAAATGACGACCACTCAGGAGGGGCCAGCCTGGGTCCTTCAGAAAGCCTGGACCCACCCCCAGACCCCCACTGCTGGAGGAAAAGGAGCTGATGTGGTCAAATGAGCCCCAGACAGCCCGACTCGGGGAGCCCAGAGTCCCCAGGGACTCGGGTTGGAGATTGGCTCCAAACCCTCAGACACATGCCCCCAACCAAAGGGTCACTGCTGCCACCCAGCTAGGATAATTTTAATAACTAAAGACTCAGAGAAGGACAGGCTGCTGCTCTGGGTGTTAGAATTGGCGCACATGCCGCTCACATACGCCGCCTGTGTTGATTCTGTTTAGATTAGCGTGTGTGTGTGTGTGTGTGTGCGTGTGTGTGTGTGTGTGTGTGTAGAGCACCAAAGCCCCCTTGTCCAAGAGGACCGGATGACCCCAAAGGGTGGTATTGGAGTGTGAGTTTTGTGAGCGTGGGGACCCTGCTTCCCCCTGGCACTTGCGGGGTGATCGTTACACCTGTTCGGTGTGTACGTCTGAACACCTGCTGGGCCGAGATCCTCAAAGGCAGGACTCGTACCACGGCATCTCCACAACCTAAAGATGCAGCCCAGCTGCCAGGCCAGAGCGTGCGTCTGCGTGTCTGATGAGCAAGAGAGACACAGTGAAGAGCTCAGACGCTTTCTCAAGGAGCTCACCCTATACTAGGATGCTGAAGATTTGGGCCCAAAGCATTCAAAAAAGACTAAAAGTGGTAAATGTCCTTAAAGGAGGGCCCAAGGTGGCAATTTAGGGTAGTGTTGGATCTTCTCCTTCCTTTGCTCCTAACTCTCTCCAGACTCCAGGATGAATCAGTGGTTTCAGCCACGGGTTCCCTGGTCCTTACTGGGCACTGTCCCCTGAACAGTCACGCCCAGTCTCACAGATTTGACACACAGGAACAGGCTTCTGGTGCTAGACCCACATTTCCAACAGCGTCCTCCACACCTGCAGGAGGACGCTGCAGACACCTTCCTCAAGCTCCAGAGGAGATACCTTCACCTCCACCTGAACCCAAGCTAAAACGCTGGTTATTCTGGGATGTTGCCCCACACTTTGGGGAGGAAGCATGCTAGTCAGAAGGTAAGCAGGGATGCTTCCTGCGCTCCCAACAGAGACAAGGCACGCACACCTGAGATGGGAACTGAACAATCAAGGCAGGCGGTGCAAAAAAGAGTGGGTGGCACATGCAGTGGATTCAATGGGAGTCCTCAGGGAGAAAGAGAGCACTTAAATTGGAGCAGCTCAGAAAGGCTTCGGGGAGGAACAGAAGGGCGGGGAGACTTGGATCGGGTCATTCAGGAGCCGCCGGAAGTCGTGCTGGCAATGGCTGGGTGTCAGGTTCTCCGGGCCGTGCCTTAGTGGTAGTAGGTGGAGATTGCTTGGAGTTTAGAGTTTACAAAGAGAAAGTCCAGTGTCACACAAAGGACTTTCCAATTGTGTCCTGTTGACACTGGAGAGCCCTGGGGGTGGGGGGTCGACAGCAGAAGGCCTGTGTGCCACTTCTCCCTGGGGACTTTCTCTTGTGGCTTTAGCCAGTGTCGGGAAATCTCTCCTTTTAGGGAG
This sequence comes from Propithecus coquereli, assembly GCF_000956105.1. NCBI lineage: Eukaryota > Metazoa > Chordata > Mammalia > Primates > Indriidae > Propithecus > Propithecus coquereli. The sequence continues at coordinate 8,308,308 of NW_012154062.1, forward strand.
TGGGAGGAAGGAAATGGGCTTGTGGAAGGAGCCAAGGGGAGCAGTCAGGGACACAGGCAGAAAACTGTGACGGTTATGTCATGGAAATTAAGAGGAGAAAGTTCTGAGAGGGAGGAAATGACCCGTCATGTTGACTGTTGATCAGCAGAGTTAGCGTCCGATGCACTGGTGAAAATGCCAGGCTGCAAGGGGCAGAGGGGACGGGGACATCAGAGGCCAGGAGGGGAGGAATGAGGCAGTTAGAGAAGCAGGGTCTGGCACAAAGGGCTTTCAAGGCCAGGACGAGCCGAGCTCTTTGGAAGGTAGAGGGACAGAAGAGAGAGGGCGTGGGGGACCCTGGGAATGGAGGGGGTGGAATTAGACTCACCTCGGAAAGAAGAAAGGTTCTCTATTGGGACCGAGGGAAGGAGAAACGATGGCTATAGACATAGACTCTTTGCATTACTAGCTGCATTCGATCTTTTTATGGTGCATACTCATTATTTTATAACATCAAAAAATTCAGAAAAGGAAAGAAAATATCACTCGAATGAAATCCTACCCCACAGAGATAATAAATGACAAGATGCAAATGAACATTCTCCCAGATATCTCTCTGTGTATGTGTATATTTGTACGCAGAGTTTTTTTCCACACAGGTAAGATTATACTATCTGTGTTATTTTGTCATATGTAGTTTTAAAACTCAGCAAGAGGACATAGATATCGTCCCCAGGCAATAACTATAGATCTGCACCATTTTTCTAATTGGTTGCATAAAACCCATGGTAAAACTGTGCGAGAATTCGTTTAACCAATACCCTGTTGATGGGCGTGGAAGCTGCGCACATTTATTATGGCATGCGGTGAGCACCTGGATGCATCCATCTTTGCCGGGTTGTATAATTGCCCTCCTAGAAAGAAGTTCCTAGAAGTGAGGTCACTGAGTCAGGGACACGTTCCTTTGCAGTATTGCTAGACTGCTCCAAGTGCACGAGAGGGCCCCTTTCCACATCCTTCCGCCCACGCTGGGTTTGAGGTTTAGGCATCTGGAGAGAGTTAGTGGAAGATAAAGGAAGCAGTTGGAACCTCATGGTCTCGATCTTTTCAGAAAAGGAGGGGATGAGAGCTCCTCTTTGGAGAATGAAGTGGGCTGACAGGAGGAGGAGCTCAGGAACCAGAAGTGAGGGTCCAGGAGGCAGGACTTGGTTGGAGCCGAGCGCACACTGCCCTCTGCCATGCTCCGGCAGCGTTGGGCTCCCCTGGCACGGCGCAGAGGAAGCAGGCTGAGGACTGAACAGAGCCCAGAGAGAGCTACCGGCTCCAGGCGCTGAAGCCAGCCCTGGAGACGAGGGTCTTGGAGCTCAGGGTGGATGACAGCCTGGATGAAGGAGAGGGCGGAAAGGTTTAGTGCAGGGGGGATTAGGAAGGCAAGGTGCTCGTGGATATGAGATCTGTACATTTCGGGTCCAGGAGCCCGAGTTTCAATGTGCATGTTGCCTCCATTCAAGTTGATGGCAGGACACAGGACGAGGAAGTGATCCAATCCAGGGGGTGTCATTACCCAGAACGGTGTTTCCCACAGCAGGTGTGCCTCTGAATGCTAGTTCCATAGGATTAATAGAGATCTTGTTCTTCCCAGATCAGCAGGAAGTTCTATGGTCAGATAAGTCTGAGAAACAGAATTAAACACAGATTTAAATGGACTTTTTTGGGGGCCGGACAGGACTTCTCAAAATGTTTACTGTATATGCGAAGCTCTAAGATGATGACAGAGGATGCAGCATGTTCCAAACTTACTTGACCAAAGAACCCTTTTCCACAAAGAAACTAGTGTTTTGGAACTAGTGTTCCATAGGACACATTTTTTTTTTTTTTTTTTTTTTAGACAGAGTCTCACTTTGTGGCCCAGGCTAGAGTGCCATGGCGTCAGCCTAGCTCACAGCAACCTCAAACTCCTGGGCTCAAGCGATCCTCCTGCCTCAGCCTCCCGAGTAGCTGGGACTACAGGCATGCGCCACCATGCCTGGCTAATTTTTTCTATATATTTTTAGCTGTCCGATTAATTTCTTTCTATTTTTGGTAGAGACGGGGTCTCGCTCTTGCTCAGGCTGGTTTCGAACTCCTGAACTCAAACAATCCGCCCGCCTCGGCCTCCCAGAGTGCTAGGATTACAGGCGTGAGCCACCGCGCCCGGCCCATAGGACACATTTTGAAAGATGGAGTTCTCGAAAGTTGAAAATTGGTCCTGAGAGGGATGGGGGTTGGGAAATGGGGATAAATGACAGCGTTAATTGGAGTAGGATAGAAAAATAATTCTAATAAAAACGACTGTCGCTACTACTTACCAGGCATTTACCGTGTACTGGGTACTTTTCATACACGTCTCACTGAATTTTCACAGCCGCTCTGTGAAGCAGATGGTCTTCCCACTGTTTCACATAAGGAACATGGAGGTCAGAAAAGGGAAGGGGGTGCCCCTGTGAGAGAGAATGGAGGGCTGAGGGGATTGGAGGTGACAACAGGGACCACGAAAACTGGTGATGCCCACCCCTCCCGTGCCACTGAATTTGTGTGGTTCGGGGGAGCAGAGGAGGCGCTGTCTACCCAAGAGGCCAGTGTGTGTGTGACAGGGGTCTGCCGTGTCCAGTGAACAGCCTGGGTTCTCATCTCAACCGGAGGTGACACCAGCCCTTGAAGGAGTATTTAGAAAGGGGGTGGACATTCAGGGTTGTCCTCATGACCAGGGATTGCTACCGGCACATAGAGGGCAAGTCCAGGATGCTAAATGTCTGTGTAGGGTGGGTAAATGCCATCTCATGAAGAAGTGTGCCACCCTGAAGGTCAATAGCATCCCCAAGGGCAAAAAAAGAGAGGAAAGTCATTGGATAAAGAGGGTTTAGGCTAAAGAGGGGATTTACCCGCAACCTCTGTGGTCACTAAGAACACAGTGGGGGCGACACAGAGGGGGCAATTCAGGCAGGGGTGGCAGGAATGGGGAGAGGAGCCCATCCCAGAGGAGCAGATGTACCTTTAGGGATATGAGAGTGTAAGAACTCAAAATGGGGTGAGCGCCGAAAGAGAGAGACTGCGGGGCGAGGGAGCAGATGAGGACGACTTGCAGAGCAGCAGCATCTGAACAGAAAGGACCAGACTCTTTAGAGTTGAGAGGGACAGACGATTCCCACCGATTATACACAATCCCGCAGAGGAAGCCTGTGGGGGTGTAGTGGCAGGAGGGTTCTAATGAGAACAATTTTGCAACCTTAATTATAGCATTCTCCAAACTTCAACTATAGCCATTCTGTCCTTTAAGTATAGCATCGGCTCATGAGAAGACTCTGAAATCTTTATTTTTACTGACCCAATTGGCTGTTTGGAAAACCCACTCTGTGAACTCTGCAGGAGATAATCATCAAAATATGTTCCTTGAAGTGCCCAAAGAAAGACCTTTTCTTCAAGTCCTCGAACCTCTCCCCTTTGTTGACTCAGATGAAGGAACGCAGTCTCAGAAAGGCCAAAGAGTCAACCAACTACACATTTTTGGGCAACCAAAAGAAAGCCGGCGTCGGTGACCACAGTTGAGTTCGAGGCTGGTTAACAGGTCCGGGCTATTTTCCACCCCCAAAGGGAGAGGGGAACCACACTGGCCCCGAGCAGGGTCGGCAGCCGTGCTTAGCAGTGTGCAAGGCATGCACCTTCGATCACACTTGCTACGTGGCTCTCTGGGAGCAGAGGGTCAAAAAAAACAAGTTCCTCCTCTTGTGGCTGTGCTTGTTGTGTTTGAGTGAGATATTACGACCTGAGGGATGAGAGGAACAGAGGCCCTTTCAAATCTCCGGTGGTGCCACTGTTTTGTGGGTCTGGGCTTGCAATACTGGCCTTCGAAGGCTATTTGACATTTTTTTCTAAGCACCCTGGCTGCGATTTGGGTAGCGATCGCTGCAGGAAGAGTGAGGTCTTCACAGAGACAAGAACCACAGCCGTATCTTAGAGGGCCATGGACATACTCGCAGTATTGTAAGGCAACAAGCAGGGACAGTGGGAAAAAATAGAACTTCCCCCCACCCCACGCCCAAACAAGAGCCTCTTTGGCTTTAAGAGAGGAGTAGCATACCCCTATTCTAGTTCTGAGAGGGGGCAGAGAAGCAGAGCCTAAATTTTGCTGCCCACCGCAACGAGTTCATTCCTTTGCAGTTCAGACATCAGGTCTGGTACGGGAGTGTTGTCTCTGCTGCTGTAAGCCTTTGCAACCTTGATACTCCCCAACACTCCCTAGCCAGGGAGAACTCTGAGACTATAACAGATTTAAACCATATTTTAAGTCATTAAGCTTCACTTTTTGATAAAAATGAGCTTCTGCTTGAAACAAGAGAGGGGAACGGTGAGCTGAGGATGCGGCCTTTGCAAGGGGTCGGGAAACGCTCCTTGTGGCACGCCCAGTGTGCGGTCAGCTCTGCGCTGAAACAGGCTGAGGGACGGGGCCCTCCTGACCCCGGGAGGTGGCACACTGCTGGGAGGCATGACGTGGGAACAGACATCAGGCCTTGTCCCAGCGTGGTGGCCTTTCTGAGCCAGGTGTGTGCAAGTCTGCAGACAAATGTGTATGCATATTTGGATCTTGCTGCAGATTCCTGGACTTCCGGGAGCCACCAACCAGCTGGCAGGTCACTTAACCTCTCTAAGTCTCTGTGACATGACAGAGGTAGACTTGGAAATTCCCTTCCCACTCTCCCAGTCTGTCGTTCTATACCCCTAAAAACACTCTGGAAAGCTGGGGCACCCAGGGCTAAGCCATTTTGCCCCAGGAGGCAGGGGAATGGGGACCTGGGGAGGGGGGAGGAGAATTCTTTTCCCATCTGTATGGACCCTGCTGGGCCACTGCTGGGGGAGTGTAGATTCCTGTCTATCCGTCGTCCTCTGATCCATCGCCACGCTGTGTCTGCAGCCAAGGTGTTTTCATCCTTGCAAGAGTATACTGGTCAAAGTATAAATGAAGACATTCATTTATACTCTGACCAGAACCATCTCGGTGTAATGTGAATATGATGACCTTGTCCTTACAAAGGGCTTGTTTTATAAAAGCCTCACAAGTGCTTTGGGTTATGTTCTCATTAAGGGAACAGGGCTACAGTGGCGAGTCTCTCCAGCATTCCAGACATAGGTAAGTCAGGGGTCCCCGAGGTCTGGGTGCAGCCCAGGAGAACAGGAAGTCCCAGGGATTAGGAAGAGGAGATGGAGCTGAGATGTCAGCGAAGGGAAGAGGACCAAACACTCAGGAGCCCCTAGTCCAGAGAGATCTGAGCCCCGTGCTGGCAGATGGCGCTTCCCTTCCCATGGGCCGCTCCCTGCAGTCCCGGAAAGCAGTCGTTATTAATCCCCACTGGCTACAGTCGTTATTAATCCCCACTGGAGGGCTCTCACTGGGGCCGTAGGTTATCACAAAGCCGTGTGCTTTCTGAGGGGTGTTTGCTGAAGGTCAGTATCAGCCTTGCTTGATTTAAGTCATGCCAGATTCCCTGCAAAGGCCGTAAACAGCAAAGTGATGAAACTGGCCCTGCAGCCAGAACAGGGAGGAGGCTGTCTCCAGGGAGGAGCACCATCTAGGGATGGGGAGGGATGAGGAGCAGGGCCGAGGAAGCATCTGCCCCAAGCAGTGGAAGGAACACCTCCCCCCGGGGGCCGTGGTAAATAAATCCCACAGCCCACGCGTGGCTCTGGCCGGGATCCTCTGGCGGTGAGAGGCCACGGCTAGCAGGGGGGGCTTGTGGCCAGGCGGGCACAGAAGGCACCAAGGAATCCTGGCCCGCCTCGCCCAAGGCAGGGAAAGAGATCGTAATCCTGGTAGCTGCCCAGGCCGAGCTGTCCTTGTAAACTGTTGGCAGATTGCTGATGGGACGGTGGCCCAAGGCACAGAGGCGAGCTGGGAAGGATGATATTTTAGGGAGGGAGGGAGGAAGGAAGGAAGGAAAAAATAAGAAATTCATGTTAGGAGCTGAAACCAGACAGATCAACAGTACAGAAGTGGGGACCAGGAATCTCGAGTCTTGGGTGCATGAGCATACGAGGGGAGAGCGGGAGACAAGGCTGTGAGTGGCACAAGGCGGGCAGCTGGACCAGAGACTTGTCTGATAGGAGAGTGGCCTCCTAGGTCCTTAAATGCAGCCTTTTGACTGAATCCAAATTTTACAGAATGAATCCTTTTATGAAAAGGGGTGCAGCAGAGAAAGATGAAGCTTTTCTTGCCTCCTTTGGTGCTTCGAAAAGAATAGCCTTGAAATCAGAAGGCTACAGGTTCCCCACCCCTGGCAGGTGCCCCTCCTAGGCTGCCGTCACACTGCGCACCCAGGGACAGCCATTCTGGTCATTTTGGCCCAAAGTCCTTTCCGACTGGTTACAGCCTCCTGCTGATGATGGATCAGTGCCATGACATACCTGTTGCTAAAGATTTTGACTCTCCCCCCAGGTGGTCTGCTCATTGCAAAAATAGGGAGGAGGGGTGCAAGAGGCTGGGAGTGGGGGTGGGGAATCTATCTGCTAGGAGCCATGAGACACCTCATGTCTTCAGAGACTCCAGGCGAGGAGAAAAGGGCTGTGCTAGGTAAACATGGGCTTGCCCTTGTGTAGGTCTGGGGTTCCAGTTTATATACTATGTGCACACGTGGGCGATCCAAGCAAAGAAATCAAACTGCAGTGCTCCTAGATGGGTAGCTCTCCTAGGGCCTGGGAAAAGTCAAGGCAATCCCCTCTCGAAGAAAGAGTCTGGAACACAGACCCCTCAGGATTCATCTGCAAGACACACGATGAAAGGTTATGTTCTTATAAAAACCTCACCTGAAAAGAAAAATGGGCCAAGGCTATAGAAAGACAGTTCTCAGAGAGGGACACTTGAAATGTCAGTCTCACTAATAATTTTTAAATGTGCAAAATAAAATATGGAGATCCTTCGAGTTAAACTCATAAATACATTTATTTTTATAGGAAGACTCATGGGACATACTATTAATAGTAAATCAGTGTATATTCATATATTGCATGGGTGGGAGTGTAATTTGTATACCTTT
>NW_012154062.1:8316363-8316812 GCF_000956105.1 Propithecus coquereli
TCCTCCTTTTTCTTTTTTTTTTTTATTTCAGCATATTATGGGGGTACAGATGTTTAGGTTACGTATGTTGCCCTTGGCTCCCCTCCCCCCAATTCCTCCTTTTTCAATGGCTTATATAGATACTCATGACTTAACCATGGGGCCTCATCTCAACAAACCCATTGTGAGCTGAAAATGCATGTAATGCTAGCAACATAGCACAGTCTCTGACTTAGCCTGGTTCCACCTCACGATTTTGCAACTTTGTGATGGTGCAAAAGCTGTACACATTCAGTAGAAACCATAACTCCATCGTGAAGTCGAAAAAAATGTTAAGTCGAGCCATTGTGTGTAGAGGACTGTAACCACATCATTACACATTATTAGTTTAGTATTCAGATTGTCCCACATTTGGCCCGTGGGGATGTTATCAAGCTGACTTCTGTGTCCTCCTGGCATGCCCCTTTTAT
>NW_012154062.1:8317582-8343983 GCF_000956105.1 Propithecus coquereli
TGCCACCATGCCCAGCTAATTTTTTGTTTCTGTTTTTAGTTACCCAGGTAATTTTTTCTATTTTTAGTAGAGACAGGGTCTCACTCTTGCTCAGGCTGGTCTCGAACTCCTGACTCAAGCGATCCTCCCGCCTCGGCCTCCCAGAGTGCTAGGATTGATTACAGGTGTGAGCCACTTCATCCAGCCTACGGTGCACTTTTAGATTGCATTTATCTCATGAGTAAAGTTGAACATCTTACCAGGACATTTGTTTAATGGTCATTTTTATATATCTTTTCATCAGTTGTTCAAGTCTTTTGCCCATTTTTCTATAGGCTCTTTGGTCCTGTATTTTCTTAATTTTTAAAAGCTCTTTATAAATTTTGTATATTACGTCTTTATCTGTCCTACGTGTTGTGAATATTTCCTCTCAGTTTGTCATTTGGGTTTTGACTTTTACCTTTGCTTCTAGCAGATTCTTCTTTGCCATGCAAAAGTGTTTTTATTTTATTGTCATGTAGTCAAATATTTTGATCTTTTATTGCCTCTGAATTTGGAGGCATAGTTTTTTTTAAAAAGCCCCTCTGCAGACATATCCCAAGCAATTGAGGTTTCCTGATCAGCCTGCGTCCTCCACTTCCCAGGAGAAAAGCCCTGGTTAGCTCAATTCAGACCACCTGTCATTTCTTAAACAACCCCCCCTCTGGGATTTGGCTCATTCAGCCATAGTTGAGGTGTCTTTCTCCTCACTGTTTATAAAAGACCACAATTTACAAGGAGGGAGAGGTGCGAGGTGTCCGGGGTGCTAGAGCAATCTTCCGAATCAGGTCGTTTAGGTCTTATTTAGGGACCAGATCCCAGAGAACAAGCTCAGAATCAGCCTTCAGACAAGAGACCTGTTCCTTCGACACGTGGCGCATCCCGGGTGAGACAGTGTGAGGCAGAGGTCTGTGCCCATCCTGTACTCTCCCACCGTTGGCCTCCTCCTGTCCTCGGCCCCCCAGCTGCGCTGGATGCAGAGTCTTGGTGGGCAATGAGCTGGGGCCAGGTCCAGCCTGGTCCCTGGAGAACAGGAATCCTGCTTTGGTCACCAGGTGTCGGGGAATGGAAGGGCGCTGAGTCAGATCCAGCCACCAGCTCTTATTCTTAGCCCAGCGCAGGGGCTTGAGCAAGTGCAGACAGAGCAGGTTGCTGAGCTGGGCTGTGGGCCTTTCCCAGCTTGCGGGAGATGGGGAGCTCGCCTTACCCAGATGGTGGGACATCCCAGGTACTTGGCCACCTGATTCTCATGTCCATCCCCCTTTTCACAACTTACACCAGGTCACCTGGCTCGGACCCAGCGTTGGGGGTAGGCACAGGCTGTGGGAACTGGTAGTTGGAGAAGGGTGGTGTGGCCCGGGGTCCCGGCCCGGGCTCTGACGGCACTGGCTCCTCCACAGTGAGGTCAGCCAGCGGCGACGGAGATGCCTTGTACGTCACGGAAGAGGAACTGGCTGGTGAAGAGGAGGACATGCCGACCTTCCCATGCACCCAGGAGGGTAAGGGCCCTGGGGGCTGCCCCGTCCCCTCTCTGGGCTGAGAGCTTCCTGTCCCTGTCCCCAGGCTGGTGACAGACGTGTCTCTCTCTTTGACCTCAAAATCCTGGCTGTCCTTTCCTCACTGCTTCCTGGAGAGTGAAAGGGCAGAGTACATGGCCCTGGGCTATGCATTCGGCGTAGGATCAAAATTTGTCCCAAGTGCCATCTGTCTCTGGGGCTCCTCCTGGGACCTATCAGGGACTCCTGCCACTTCCCCCATCCAGACACCCTGTCCCCGGGGCCTGTCTTCTAGCTGACCGAGAACTGTCCCCTCCATCATGTCCCAGGCCACCTGAACTGCTATTTGGAGTAGGGCCTCTCGTGGCTCCCAGCATAGATTTGGCTGTGTGTTGTAATCACCCAGGGATGCCTGGGACCCACCTCAGAAATCCGGATTTATTTGGTCTGGAGTGTGGATGGACACAGGGTTTGTAAGCGCTCCTGGTCCTCACACATGCCTCGGGAATCTCACGGCTGGGCCGCCACCGCGTTCCCGCTGGGCACCGGCCGCCCGCCAGAGCACCCAGGAACACCCAGCACCCTCCTTCCTCCACACCAGCACCCCCGCTGGTGGGCCGGGTTCGGTTTCCTGGAGAACCGCTGCTTATCACTAAGATTGGCGACCGGTGACCAACCCTCTGGTTTGCCCAGGACTGAGGGGTTTCCCAGGGTGTAGGACTTCCAGTTTTAAGAACTGAGATAGTCTCCACAAACCACCCTGGTTTGTGCCACACTGAGATGTTCCCGTGCCTGGAGACTCCAGGAACGGAGATGTTCCCGTGCTGGAACCTAGAGGGACCTGGGCAAGCAGGACGCGTTGGTCACCCAGCGGTGCAACAGGCTGGCTGTCCCTGTCATGGATCATCAGTAGGACCAGTGTCGGGGGAAGAGGGGCTGCCTCACCCTGTGGAATGAATGAGATGGCACAGAGAGGTGGACAGTAGTGACGGGGGTGTTCTTTGAAGACCCTGCTTGATCTCTATTCCAGAAAGTGCTAGCACCTAGAGAAAGGTGGTGAGTTAGGTAGAGGATGAGGGGTCGAGAACGACGCCCCTTCTGAGCCTGGTTTGAGACACGATGGGACCGGCCAGCGCAGGAACAGGGAGCCACCCTTCAGCTCCAGCCTGGGCCACTGGCCTGAGCCCCTGCCCTCCTTCTGTCCCCCACAGGCCGGCCAGGGCCCCGCTGCAGCCGCTGCCAGAGGAACCTGTCCTTATACACGTCGGTGCGGATCCTTTACCTCTTCCTGGCCCTGCTCCTGGTGGCTGTGGCCGTGCTGGCCTCTCTGGGTGAGTCCAGGGCTCGCCCACCCCGGGCTGCAGGGGACTGTCTGGTCAGCGCTCAGGCACCTAAAGCTTCCCTGCAAAGACAGACACTGGACATCTGTAGCCCAGGGCCCAGAACCGGCATCTTGCTGGCAGGGGGATCTTAATCCCCAATCCAGACTGCAAAGACTAGCTACGACTTAGCCGTGGGTCCTTGAGCAAGGCACCCCCTCAGGACCCCTGTTTTCCCATTGGTAAAACGAGACAACAGGACTAGATCAGTGGCTCTGTGTTTCAGCTCCCTGTTAGAGTCACCAGAAGCTTTAAAAAATACTGATGCCTGGGCCCCAGCCCAGATAGTAGAACTAATTCACTGTCTTTCAGCCTCCAGATGACTCTGTTGTACACCCAGGGTTAGGATCACTGGACCAGTAACTTCTAAGCCCCTCAGATGGTCCATGTGAACGTTTCTCAAAGTGAGGTTGGACAGCCACCTGCATCAATGTCACCTCCATCATTTATTGCGTGCAAATTCCTGGGTCCCACCCAGACCTGCTAAGTCGGAGTCCGGTGGCGAGGCCCAGGGAGTGTAGGTTTGGTTCTTCTCCTACGTACTACAGTTTGTATGACTGTAGTAGCTGCAGGTGACACAGCACACAGCCAGATTCTGGAAACTTCCACCTTCTGGATGCTAACGGATTATGGTAAACTGGTTGAAACAAATGTGGTGGCGTCTCACTGCAATCCCATTCCACCCTTGGCTTCGGACTTTGAAAATCCAGGCTTCAGTAGGTTTGTTCATGCTAATCTACTAGATATTAGAGACAAGGCCTGGAGTAGGGAGGGTAATCGAGTCATGGGGGGAGGCCCTGGCTCTCGGTGCCAACTCTGAGAGGGGCACCTGGCCCTGGCCCTGGTAGGAGGTGTTCAGCAACCAGCCTTCTTGGCTAGAAGGCAGAGGCCAGCATATTAGTGATTTAAATAGACACAAGTCATCTTCCAGTAAATCTGGAGGCGTTAATTAATCCAACATAAGCCACACACCTGCTGTTGGTAGTGGGAACACTAAGAACAAGATCGCACCATCAGAGGGAGTGGTTCTCCCCACTCATGAGGGCCTATTTAGAATCCCTTGGAGAACATTTAAAAATCCCAGTGCCAGCCCCCACTCCAGATGAATTAAGTCATAATTTCCAGGCAGGACCCAGGCCTTAATCTGTTATAAAAGATCCTCAGCTGAGTTCAATGTGTAGCCAGCTGTCAGAACCATGGATTCCAGAACTTCCCAAGCCCCTCACCCTATTCAGTTCCGCTTCTCTCTGCTGAATCCCCTCACCGGGTTTGGCCTTTCGGAAAGTAGCCAAAGTCCCAGGCCAGAGAAGGAGACGAGCCACAGATCAGAGGCAGCAAACTGGCTATCGGAGAACTTGCAAAGGTTCCTGTCAACCCTTTTAGGACCTCAGTGAGCAGCACGCCGGGGACCCGCAGCTATTAATAAAGCTCCCACAGCCGCAGGCTCGAGCCCAGAGTGGAGTGTAGGCACCAAAGCGTTTCAGAGGGGACAACAGAGTGCCAGGCGCTGTCATGTATGTGATGTCCATGAGTTCTCTCAACAGCCCTCAAATGGAGGGTTGGCCCATTCCTCATAGGAGGGAGCAGATCTGGGAAGGTGACATGATTTGCCCCAAGATCCAGAGAGAATAAGCAAAGCATCAGAAGAACTAGGGGTGAGCAGTGTGTGTTTGGAAAATCATGGGAGACTTTTGGCGTTTCCTTTCATGTTTCTGCCTCCAGTTTGGGTACGCCGAGACACTAGAACAGTGTTGGCACCATCCTGGCCTGATTGGTAGGTGCTCAGCATTTGTTGAATGAATGACCATAGATTTGTGAGCGTGTGCGCGTGTGTGTGCGTGCGTGTGCCTGCGTGTGAGAATAGTCCTGGTCAAGGCTTTACAACCAGGACTATGACCCAAGTCCATAGGTTTGGACAAAATCGGTCATCCATTTCTTAGTGTACACTGGAAACCCACTGTATTCGTGTAATCAAGTATTTTTTGCATGCATACCGTGGGCCAAGAGCTATATTAGACCCTGGGCAGTATACTGCTTGATAAAACTCAGACCCTGCCTTCGTGGAGTTTATAATCTAGAGCTGGATTTGGCAAATTTTTTATGTAAAGTGCTGGATAGTAAATGTTTTAGGCTTTGCAGGTCACGTATTACCTTTGTCACAACCAAACTCTGCCACTGCAGAGCAAAGCAGCCATAGGCAGTATGTAAATGAATGGGCGTGGCCATTCCAATGAAACAGGCAAGATTTGACGTGCAGGCCGTGATTTGCCGACCCCCACTCTAGCGCAGTAATCCATGAACTTTCTGGACTGCGCACCCCATCAGTAAATTGATTTTTAAAAATTAGTTGGATTGCTGGATGGATGAAAGAGATGGATGCATATAAAGTAATATAGCAAAATGCTAATTATAGAATCTAGGTGATAAGCACATAGGTCTTCACTGTACAAGTCTTTTGATTATTCTGTTTGAAAATATTTATAATTAAATGTTGGAAAAGAAAAAATTGATAGGCTCATACCTCTAAAAATACCTATTTATTTATAAATTATATATGCGTAGTCTTGACTATATTGTACATATTATAAAACACAATTTGAAAGATTGAGAAAAAATAAGATCTAAAAAGTAAGGAAAATGGCTAAACAAACAAATTAATATATAATGACCCATCGTGAAACGCGCAGTGAAGAAATGAACAGTGCGAATAAATTATATGGAGTGAGCCTTTGGCTCTTGGCTTGGAATTAGACTTAGTGAAGCATTAGAACAGAAATCCAAGTCATTCAGTCTCTCTACACCTCTGTTGCTCCCTCTCTATCTCAATTGGAGGGAGGCCCAAATGGAATAATAACTACCGTACACTGTAAAGAGCCAGTCTCTTGTAACAGCATATGATTGTTCTAGGCTCTCTCAACATGATGCTGTTACTAATTAGGTACATCTCTTGACAGCTCTGAGATGTACAATGTTCACTGGAGCCCAGAGATTCCAAATCATTTGAGAGAATAGAATTTTGGAGCTGATAAGAGCCTTAGACGTCTCTGGCTCCACATTTTCATTTGATGACTGATGAAATTGAGCTCCAGAAAGGTTAATGGACTTACCCAGAGTCACCAACAAATTTGAATATATAGGGTTCGCTTTCAGGCATCCACTGGGTGTCTTGGAACATATCCCACCCCCATCCCCTGCCCGCTCAAGGACAAGGGGACTTCTGGACATATCTCTGTAGCTGTAGATGAAGAATAGTTCTCATTGTAAACAAGACTAGAAGAAATAGTGAAGATACCGATGGCAGCAATTTCTGGGTGGTAGGATTAAGAATAATTTTTGTTTTCTGTTTTATATTTTTTTTCTGATTTTCACCTATTCTAACCTATGGTCAAGTCTTATTTCTAAATTTCTAAAATCTAGGGAGGGAAGTGGCTTACTATTTTTTTAAAGGGCCGTGTGTTGAACTCTGGCCAAAAGAAGCACCTTCCCCTCCCACTGTTGGAAAGCCTAGTAGGAGACGGGGGATGGTTTTGGTTGCAGAGGGGCTGATAAAAATGCCTTCTCAGCAAACGACTGTTGTTTCTCTGAACTAAGACCCGCCCCAGTCTCTCATCTGTTTCTCCCCTACAGTTTTCAGGAAGGTGGACGCTCTCTCGGAAGACATCTCCTTGGCCCAGTCCATGTATGACAAGAAGCTTGTGTCGATGCAGGAGAATCTCCAGGGACTGGGTAGGTGGGTGTGCTAGTGACTGTGGCGTAAGGCCAGTGTTAACCAGGATGGCGCGAGTGTGCCCTCCTGGTGCCATGGAGTAGGGCGGCCTTCGCCAGCCTTTCAGACACGAGAGAAGGAAGCTCTGGCTCCCTGCTTCCCTCTCCAGCCGGTGCACCTTCCATCAAAGAGGATGTTACCTTGGGACGTACCCAGGACTGGGGCCACGGGTTCTGTGTGGGGCACAGATCCTAGCCAGAGTCTATAGGCAGAGAAGGAAGCTAAATATAGTCCATCCCCAAATTATCTTCATGCATCTGAAATGATGAGTTTCAAGCCCTTCCGAAACCTCCTGACGGGTCAGCCCTTTCTTTCCTCATTGCTGCCTTAAGTCGTGTTCTTATCTCCTGCTTTACCAAGGAACACTCTAGGAGAGAATGGGACAGAGGAGCAGGAACAGAAGGGTTTAGAGGGGGTCTGCTCTGATGCGAATAGAATGTTCTGGTCTGGCACCAGCTGAGTGCTATTTGGCAATCCACTTCTCTGTGCCTCGCTCCTCATGCATTACAGGGTGAAGATCCCTGCACTGCAAGCTTATTGTGAGACGATAACAGATATAAAACTATTTGGAGAAATCTTACAATGAAGTTTAAATGGGAGGTTCTTGGCTGCCTCCGAAAAGTTAGGAAGGTATATTCTTGAGAATTTGGTGATGAAATGGAAAAAACATTCTAAATCCTCCGTTTCAGATCATAGTCAAGACATTTGCTAGCAATGAGATCCCATAGAGACAGCAAGGCTTTTCTGAGGATTTCCTAGCAGGACTTGGGGAAGCGAGCAGGGTTGGGAAGCCACTTGCCAATTCATTATGCTCTGAAATAGTTAATTTAAAGGAGAACCATTGTATTAATACCATGACCTTTCAACACCTCAAACTGTTGTCTCTTTCTCCTGAAGATCCAAAAGCCCTGAACAACTGCTCTTTCTGCCACGAAGCCAGGCAGCTGGGGCCAGAGATCCGAAAACTGCAGGAGGAGCTGGAGGGAATTCAGAAGATGCTTCTAGCCCAGGAGGTCCAGCTGGACCAGACCTCTCAGGCCCACGAACTGCTCTCCTCCACCAGCAGGCAAATCTCCCAGGAGATGGGCAGCTGCTCCTTCTCCGTCCACCAGGTCAACCAGTCTCTGGGCCTCTTCCTGACCCAGGTGAGAGGCTGGCAGGCCACCACCACCAGCCTGGACCTCTCTCTGAAGGACCTCACCCAGGAGTGCTACGACGTCAAGGCTGCGGTGCACCAGATCAACTTCACTGTGGGGCAGACTTCCGAGTGGATCCACGGCATCCAGCGGAAGACGGATGAGGAGACCTTGACCCTGCAGAAGATTGTCACCGACTGGCAGAACTACACCCGGCTCTTCAGCAGCCTGCGTGCCACCTCCACCAAGACCGGGGAAGTGGTCAAGAACATCCAAGCCACCCTGGGGGCCTCGTCTCAACGCATCAGCCAGAATTCCGAGAGCATGCACGACCTGGTGCTGCAGGTCATGGGCTTGCAGCTGCAGCTGGATAACATCTCGTCCTTCCTGGACGACCATGAGGAGAACATGCACGATCTCCAGTACCACACCCGCTACGCCCAGAACCGCACCGTGGAGAGGTTCGAGTCGCTGGAAGGACGCATGGCGTCTCACGAGATCGAGATTGGCACCATCTTCACCAACATCAATGCCACCGACAACCACGTGCACAGCATGCTCAAGTACCTCAACGACGTGCGGCTCTCCTGCACGCTGGGCTTCCACAGCCACGCCGAGGAGCTCTACTACCTGAACAAGTCGGTCTCCCTCATGCTGGGCACCACGGATCTGCTCCGGGAGCGCTTCGGCCTGCTCAGCGCCCGGCTGGACTTCAACGTCCGGAACCTGTCCATGATCGTGGAGGAGATGAAGGCCGTGGACATGCAGCACGGAGAAATCCTCCGCAACGTCACCATCCTCCGAGGTAAGAGCCGGATCCAGGTAGGGCTGCCATGGAGCTGCCGGGGGGTGGGCCTTGGCGATCTTGCCAGACACAGAAGTACCTGGTTTTAGGCCAAATGCTAGTGGGCCAATGCAATCCTCTAGCAAATGCCTAGAGCAACAGGCAGCTTTAAGAAATGTCCTTGCAAACCTTTTTTGTCTCAAACTCCTGACCTCAAGCGATCCTCCCGCCTCAGCCTCCAAGAGTGTTAAGATTATAGTGTGAGCCACTGCGCCTGGTCTTTTTTTTGAGTCAGACTCTCACTCTGTTGCCGGGGCTAGAGTGTCATGTCATCAGCCTAGCTCACAGCAACCTCAAACTCCTGGGCTCAAGTGAGCCTCCTAACTCAGCCTCCCAAGTAGCTGGGACTACAGGTGTGTACCACCATGCCTGGCTAATTTTTTCTATTTTTAGTTGCCTGGCTAATTTTTTTTCTTCTATTTTTTTAGTAGAGATGGGATTTCCCTCTTGCTCAGGCTGGTGTCAAACTCCTGACCTCAAGCGATCCTCCCAACTCGGCCTCCCAGAGTGCTGGGATTACAGGTGTGAACCACCGCATCTGGCCCAGAAAGATGTTTTGGTCCTTTCTCCAACAGCTCTGTTTGTCTCTGGGGGAGGTTTAGTCTTATAAACTAGTCCCAGGCCAGTATTCTCATCGAGCAGAGGGAGCCTGAGGCCCAGTCACCCAATTTGCTAATACCAGGGCTGGGACTTAAACTTGGGGTGCCTGATGTCCAGGCCAGCATGCCTGCCATGGCCAGTCCCCCAAGAGGTGTCCCTTCTGGTTTATTTCTTTCTGCCTTATAAGCTGGCTGGTGGCTTCTGGCCATGAGATGTGCAGGCTTCTCCCGCCATGCACCACCGAGCCCATGAGTGGGTGGTACTGGTGCCTGAGACACTGGGTACTCTGCCCACCCCACGTCCCCTCCCTGCCTAAATGCAGACAACAGAGGAGGTCACCCCACGGGTCCCAGACATGTAGTCAGCTGTGGCTGGACACTAATGGGCCTGGAGAGCCTGATTACAGCCTGTGGCTTCCTGAGTAATCACGGGTTCCCCGGACTCCAGGGTGCACTGGGCCTTCTCCCAGCCCCGCTGCTCGAGCATCCTCCTTGGCCCGAGGCATCTCTCCTCTGCCCAGAGTGGCCGCCAGCCCTCCCTCCTCTCTGCCCTTCACTTCTGCCGATGTTTCTGGCTGGGTCAGGGCACGCTGTCCTGGAGAGAGCCTTGGTCATCTCCACCCACATTCCTTCCCCCCACGCTGACCACTGAACTACGGTTGTTGACGTCCTCCCTGGCCAGACCAGGCCGTGCCCAGTTCTCCCGCCGACCGCATGACTCATGGCTGGCCACAGGGGCCAGGGGCTCTGCTCACCTGAGGAAGACAGTCTGCCCGAGTCCCCTTCTGCTCCGCAGGGGCCCCCAGTGCTCTTCAGAGAGGGCTCTGGGGCCTCCTCCAGGAGGTACCAGGACCAGAGGCCCCGACCATGAGACACCGGGAGAGGCCCAGGAGCCCCCGCCGTGGTGTGATCAGAAGCAGACGCAGTGGCATGGGGGCAGGAGCATGGGTCTCAGAGCCTCTTGGCCTGGTTTGGGACCCTGCCTGCACCACGATTCTCATCTGTGAAGTAAGGCCACAACCTCCTCCCAGGGACATAGCAGACACTCAGTGGATGAATGTTGACAACTGTTGACAAATGCTCTCATGGTCCCTCCCTTCTCCCCCCGCTGTGGGAGATTCAAGAACGCAGGCCACAGAAGTTCGTGAGTGGGCCAGAGCTGTCTATTGTGGGGCCACCCGGACACCCAGCACGGTGCGGGCTCTGTCAGCTGGCCTCTGACGTGGGCGGCGAGGGCCGTGTCTGTCCGCAGCACAGGCCCCGTCAGTAGCCCACACGGAGGCCCGTGAGCTGCAGATAGGCCCGATGACGCCATCCACCAATCTCATGGCTGCTGCCTGGGACACATGTCCCCAGCAATGCTGCCCCCGTCTGTGTTCTCAGAGATGGGGGTCAGCAGTGGCAGCTGTGGCCAGGGTTTGGGAGGGGGGAGTGGACGTGCAGAGGGAGGGGGCCCTTCTCCTTCATCCTCCCCCTCCTCTCTCGGGGCTGCAGCCCCTGGGCAATGAAGTGGATGGCGTGGTCGAGGCTTCTGCACCAGCGTCCACCAGGAACATGTGGGCGCTGGGTCTCCCACCCAGAGAAAGATGCCCAAAGCTTCCCCAGAAAAAGGGGCGCCTATATCTCTGCCTTTCTACTCGGCTGCTGGCATGGAAACCCTTAGAAATCCCCATAGCGGCTGCAGTGCTCCTCAGGGCTGGGAAGAGAGGTCACTCTGGGGGTCCCAGGGAGAAAGTGAGGGGGCTTCAACTGGGCCTGGGGCGGGGCAGGCATCTTTGTCCAGACAAGACTTGCCAGGCTTTCCGGGTGGAGGCTGGAGGTGGGGACTGTGCACTCGTCCACCCAGAGGCGAGAGTGGGGAGAGCGAAGGACCAGGGAGCTGGGTGCACCCCGGGGAACATCCGGCTGGAAAACACAAATGCAGCTGAGGTCCCAGAGCTGCAGGGGCCCTTGGAAACCAAAAGCTACTGTCACTGCTGTGAGGACTCTGAGTTCCGGGTCAGGGCGAGGGGCCTGCCCAGCAGTGCCACGCAGCCTCACGGGGCCTCTCCCCCTCTGTGCAATTCTCTGCTTTTCCAAACTTCGGCTGGCCCAGGCGCCAGGAGCAGAGGTAGGGTGAAG
The DNA here is from genome assembly GCF_000956105.1 of Propithecus coquereli. NCBI lineage: Eukaryota > Metazoa > Chordata > Mammalia > Primates > Indriidae > Propithecus > Propithecus coquereli. The sequence continues at coordinate 8,328,942 of NW_012154062.1, forward strand.
ACAGACGCTGTGGCTTTGCCAGGTCCAGCAGGTCTTGCCAGCGGGGCAGGCGCCTTCTGCGTGGGCATCGGCCTACGCTGCGTTACTCTGCCTGCCCAGCTCCGGGCGCTTGCTGCGGACCAGAGGGCAGCTCCCGCTTCCCGGCTTCTCCGAGGCCATTGCCGCTGGCCACCCCTCGCCCCAGCCAACCCACCAACAGAACCTGAGGCCCTGGTGCTGGCACACCGTGTGAGCCCATGCAGGGCCACTGCCCATGGCAGGAGGTGGGCATGGCCGGGAACCGCCTGGAAGGTTTTTATTGGCTCTGGTGGGGCTCTGTCTGGGCTCTGCTTTCCAGTTTAGGTCATGATAGAGGACAGTATTTGTTGACACTGTTCCACTTACAAACACTCCAGGAGGAGACAGACGGGACAGCAGAGGGTGGGCGGCACAGGGCAGGGAGGGCTCAGGCTGCATCAGCCAGGATGAAGGGCCCAGTGTCACAGAACTGAATTACAGCACCTCAGGGGGCTCCTGGCTCCCAGCACACAGAGCCCCTCACCCCAGGGGCCCACCTGGGTTCTGATTTCCACCCAGGAAGGCGCGAGGCTATCACTTCAGCTTTAGCGGTTCCTCTGTGAAATGCAAGAATTAGACGAGGTCCCACCGAGCTCAAAAACTCTTGGATTCGATTGCAAAGGGGCTGATTAAACAGCAGAGTTCTCGGGAGACCTGGCCTGGGCACTAGAATTCATCTTTCAGGCCAGCCCTGGCACGCTCAGCTCCCGCCAGCCCCACCTACTCATCCCTTGCCCAGGCCACCTTAGAAAGCCAGGTCCACCCTGTGCCTTGTCCCCGTGATGGCTAAAGCTGTTGTTTTCCACCACTGCCGTCCCCATGGGGCCGGCCAACTCTCTTTCCTGTGTGGTCCCGAGGTGTTCTGACATACCTGGGCAGTGACGGCCACTTTCCGCTGTGTCCTCTGGGTTGGCACAACTCTGAGAGGTGGAGACCCTCAGACCTACGCAGCCAGAGGACGTGAGGGCATCCGGCCCCTGGCATGGGCACGAGGCAGGGCTCCTCGAGGAAGGGCCGTATCTTCATCTCGGCATCTCCCCCAGGTGCTTGTCCGGAGCCGGGCCCATAGCGGGTGACACTGCTTGGTGATCACCCTCTGCAAGCACATGCTGAGCTCCCAGCTGCGTGCCGGCTCTGTGCCCTCACCGTCTTCCTGGAGCTCCCCCGTCTACTAGATAGGCACCTACTGTTTGCTTTCACCGTGCTGTGACTTCTCTTTCTGTATGTCAACTAAAAGACTCAGAAATTATTATAATAGCCTTAAGAGCCCAGAGAAGAGGCCGGAGTGGTCAGGGGAGGGTTCCTGGGGGGATAATCTTTCTCTGGGCTGTCACTGTGCAGACTGCTCACACTGGGAGGTGCCTGCCTGCTTCTCGTGCCTTGCCTTTTGGTTTTCTCCTCCATGCCCCCTGACTCCACCCCTGTTCCCAGATGCCCGGGAGGTCACCAGGGTGGGCTGCGGGCGAGTACAGTGGTCAAAGGCCACGAGGAGGTGTAGGAGGCCGGCCTCGAGGGCAGGACAGACAATTCTGGACAACCTTGGCCTTTTCCTGGAAGGATCCAGCTCTCTGGGTCCCCAACTTGAGTGCATGTCTGCAGCTATGGACAACTCTCAAAGTCCAAATAATGCAGATCTGCCAGGCACAGGCCTCATGCTGGACACGGACACATGTTGTCGCACAGAATCTGCTGCTCTTATCCCCAAACAGTGAGGCAGGCTCAGGAAACGCGGCAGTTGCCTACACTCCCCGAGCCCAGAGGCGTGGACCTGGGCTTGTCTTCCGTCTGGCCCTCTGTCCGTGCACGAGCCTTGGGCGGCCAGCCCCTCCCAGACTGACCTCTCCCCTCTTCTCTCCAATCCCAGGTGCCCCCGGCCCTCCAGGACCAAGAGGAGTCAAAGGAGATGTGGGCGTGAAAGGGCCTGCTGGCAGCCGAGGACCCAAAGGAGACCTGGGCAGCTTGGGTCCCCCGGGACCCCAGGGCCCTCAGGGGCATCCCGGAGAGGCCGGACCTGTGGGAGAAAGGGGGCCGGTTGGCCCTCGGGGGTTCCCAGGCCTCAAAGGCTTAAAGGGCAGCTTTGGAAATGGAGGGCCAAGGGGACAGCCAGGCCCCAAAGGGGATGTGGGGCCCCCAGGGCCAGAGGGGCCCCCCGGGTCTCCAGGGCCAGAGGGGCCTCAGGGAAAACCAGGGATCGCAGGGAAGACAGGGTCTCCAGGCCAGCGGGGGGCCATCGGCCCTAAGGGTGAACCAGGGATCCAGGGGCCCCCTGGCCTCCCTGGACCCCCAGGCCCACCAGGAAGCCAGAGCTCCTACTGAGGAGGGTCCCCGGCCCAGACACTGCCACACAGAATGCCAAAGGGGGCCCAGGGCAGCTGGAGCCCTGCAGAAAGCCTCTCCTACAGACAGTTGTGATCCTTCGATTCTCAGGAGGGGCCCCCAGGGCTGACCCTGCAGCTGTGGGCTCCCCCTTAGTGACTGTACCATAGGAAAGCAGCCCCCTCCACACACACGCGCACACACACACGCACACGCACACTGCCTTGCTGGCTGGGGGCTGACTGGGCTCCCCTGGCTGAGCAGGAGGAGAAGGGCCCCCTCTCCTGTGACTGAGCCTGCTGGGGAGGTGGCTACCTCGGGAGGAATGTCTTGGGTCTGTCTCTGAAAGTGACCAACTCTGGTCTTCCAGCGTTGTCACACCCACGCCGGCCAGCAGTGTCCTGGGGCTCCCCGTGGTTGAAAAGGCCCAAGGAGACCTTTGCAGGGTGTCATGGTCAAAACTCCAGAGACAAGGTGGATCTGGCAACCTCACGACCCTCCCCATAACCGTGGAGACAGAGTCCTCGGGGAGCTGCCCCCGCCTCCCACAGGCCAGTGGGGCCACCAGGGCCAGCATTCTCAGGCCCTGCACACTGTGTGCCTGAGAAGTGCAACATGTTCTTTTCACGTGTCCAGAAAATTCCTCTTTTCATCCTCGCCTCTGCCCCTCAGGAATGGTCTGGACGGAATCCAAGCAGGAGTTTTATCAGCACGGGGAGACGCTGCAGGCCTTGGAACATCCTGCCTGCATGGTCCCCAGCATGCAGGGAGCCCCAGGAGCTAAAGGCGGAGGCAGAGGCGGGCAAGAAGGTTCTCTCTGCACAGCTGCCTCCCTTGCTGCCCTACCCCCGCCTGGCCTGCCCCGTTCCCCAAGGGGGCTTCTCTGGGGTGGCCGAGGAAGACCAGGCCACAGGAGGGCTGACCCCTGGGAACAGGACGACTCTCCCTGCCCACGGCAGCATGCTGACCTCGTCCACCAGGACCCAGAATGGCCCAAACTGTCTCTGCATGAGCAGCCGGCTGGACTCGGAGTGGGAGGGGCCTGGACGCCCACGAGAGGCCCCTGCTGCCGTCACCCCTTGGCCTGGCCAACTTCCTATGCACATGGGCAGAAAGGGGCGCTGGGAAGTCACCCTGCAGGCTGGAGGTCTCCCACTGGCTACACTCGCTGTAACCCGCCTGCCTTTAGATTCAGACCAGCCTTGGGTGGGGGCCTGGCGCTGTCTCCTCCCCTCCACGGACTCAGAGACCAGCCCTTCCCCGCTCAAAGCCTTTCTGTCCCCTTCCTTACTGTCCTGGATGTGCAACTGGTTTGCACTGCCCGCTCGCCCCACGGCCGTGTAACTCCCGTCCACATACGATATCATGCAACATAGTATTGCTGACTCAGTAAAGATCTGTTTCCAGGACAGAGTGTCTTCTAGTCCTTTCTGTTTAACCTGGGTCCTGCTTCACGTTGGCCTCTGAAGGGAAACCCGTGACAAAGGTCCCCTAGAAATTCAGTCCCACTGTAGAGTCGGGTCTAACACCCTGGCCTCTCATTGCAGAAACACTGAGCTCTGCCAGGAGCTCACAGTGGCCTGTGGGGCCAGGGACAAAGAGTGTCTGCAGGAACCACTCCTAGATAGCGAGTGGAGCCACGCAGGAAACTGAGCTCCATGGGCCTGGCAGCGTGGCCCTCGGGCTCATTAGCTAAAACAAGATTGGAAAATAGGGCAGGCCTGGACACTTGCGTGGTACCTCCTGCCTCCCACCTTTGTCTCTGAGACAAGGAGACAGCAGAAGAGGAGGCAGAGACCAGGCCACACCTGCCCCAGGGGGCCTGGCCCAGTGGGATCCGCAAGAGGTGGAGGACGGCTGGGTCCCCTGCGAGTTAGCCAGGGCCTGCTCCAGGAGGACATTCAAGGCACAGCAACCTCGTTTGCCGTAAAACACGGCCTAGTGCAAGCCCTAGGGCCGTGTTCTGCGTTTTTGAGGGGGAGGGGAGGAGTGCTCGGTCAAGGGCGTGAGCAAAGGGGTGGCAGAATGGGGGTGGGGCCAAGCGGAGCCGCTACTTGTCATAACTAGACCTAGCCCACCAATCCCATTTCCTAGGAGAGCAATCTGATCGTGACCCCTCGGGGCAGGGGTCTAGCCTAGTCCAGTGAGCTGTGACCATGAAGGGAGAAGGAGGGAAAACTTAGAGACACAGGAGCAAGACTGACTACGGGCAAAGCTGGCGGTGAATCTGTGGCGGGCCTGGCACGCTGCATTCCTCGGTCCTGCAGTTCTAACCAAGTGCTCTTTCTCCTGGCCTGCTCGGTTGCTTTTCTGGAACTTGCCAGGGCCAAGGCAATGAAGTCTGAACCCACAGTGAGTGGTGATAGCCCATGGAACTTCAGTCACTGGATTAGAAGCATGGCCCTTGCCATTGGGTGGTTTTAATCCCCACCAGATTTGCAAAGCCCTGAAGTTGCTCCTGGGCCTCCTTCTAAGGAGAACAAGGGACTTCCTGGATTCTGTAGGCCTGGCCCACGTCCTTCGAGCACCTCTAAAAACCCTGGGCACCCCAGGCTGGCCCATTCACTCTACCCCAGCAACCTCGCCAAGTCTCCAGCTGGGGCAGGACAGGGGGCCGGGCAAAGCTCCTGCCCTTCCTCAGCTCCTGTGCCTTGGCCAGGGCCAAGCTGGCAACTTCTGCTGCACCAGCCCCGGATACATCTGTCAAAACAGAGCCACAGGGGAGATCAGGGAGCTGAAAAACATGGTTTGACCACACTGAACTTTCCAGCAGGGCTGGGCTGGCAAGCCTCAACCTGCAGGAGCACAGGTCATTCACTGTCCCTGCCTTCACCCATCCTGTCCTTTTGTTTTCTTTTAAACACTTCCAAGTTCAAGGCTCTGTGCTTGATGTGGCAGGAGGTGAGCAAAGGCTGGCCCAGTGCTTCTTGCCAGGGACCACCTACTACGGGAACAAGCATGCAGGAGCCCATAAAAATGCAGATTACAGGCCTGCACCCCAGAACCCCTGATTCATAGTCACAGAGGTGGGAGGGCTGGGGGAGGGAAGGAATGTGCACTTACCCAAGTTCCCCAGGGATTCTGACGCCACATATAAAATGTGAGAACCACAGATGTAGGAGATAAAGAAAGAAAAATATATTTTTTTTTTATTTACACATACAGGCAAAGTGCATTTGCATTTTATAGGTCAGAAAACAAAGCTCAGGAAAGCTAATGAATTTGCTCAAGACCACGTAGATTTCAGTGGATTTGAACCTGGGATTTATGGAAGCTGCTAGACTGAGCTGAATGGTGGGATTGGAAATTAGATGAGGAAGCTGAGGTGCACAGAAATGGACTTGCTCAAGGTCCCAGAGCAAGCCACTGGCAAAGCTGTGACAAGGCCTCAAATCAAGGGCTGCTGGGTTCCCCGTTCCAGCTGCCCTGTCTCTAAGTACCGCCAGTAAGAGCAGTGCGGGAGTCAACAACAATAGAGTGCTTCTCGCTGGGACAGCTGGAAGCTTCTCACCGGAAGCCAGGTACTAACCCTTAGCCAGGCCATGGGGGCCCAACAAAGACCTCTGGGGTGAGGAGCAAACTATTAAATATTAGAATTTTTTCTTATCGTGTTTCATCTGTTCTAGGTTGCATTTTGTTCACATAATCGGATCTGACATGAAATCAACCAAAAAGTCTGGGGTGACCAAGAATATGATTTGCAAATGAATCTCTATTTACTACCCTTAATGGTAAATGTCGCCCCAAGTGGAAATTATGCCTTGGGACATTAGCCAGTACTAGTCAATGAAAATAATTTATAAATAAATCAATTTACATACACTAGGAGGATGAGCAAAAATTGTTTTACTAACGGGGGACATGAGCAAAATATTTGAACACCACTGCACGAAGCCAACTCTGTTGCTTCCAACATTCCCCCCTGTGATAAAACAGAGCTCCCCCTTTTAAAGAAAAGGAAGAAACAGCATCATCTCCTTCTGATGATTTTACCCAGATTTGTAATCTGATAGTTCCTTCCCCTTCAAAACTCCCAGACCCTCTAAATATCCCAGACAAACCTGTTGCCTAAGTTTGCAACTTGGAACTCGCTTGTCCCCATCATCCATCATTGTCATGATTTCAGCATCACGGGCCTCCCTTCCTCCAGACACAGAAACATCGGAGACCTTACTAGGCAGTGTGCGATCCCGCTGAATCTGTTCATTCATTCAACAGATACTGAGCTGCAAGAGGCTGCCACAAACATACAGAAAAGGATAGTTCCAGATTCACGCTGGCTTCCTGCCCGGGCCACTTTCCACACTACCGTACAGAGAAGCGGAACCCAAACAGGGAACAGCGGTCCCATGGGTGGAAGAAACAGAGATTGGAGTTTGGGGCTGCCAAGGCAACTGGAATTGGATACTGGACAGGGGACTGGGCAGGAGGGAGCTGTGCAGAGGAGCTCAGCTATCTGCACAGACTTGCCGCTGAGTTGTCGGCTTGAATGTGCAGCGGGGGGGATCTGTGCGCTGACTGGAGATGCTAAAGGTGTCCAGTGGTGGGAGATTTTGGAGGTCTGACCGGCTGGACAAAGCCAAAAAACAACATCCCTCTGCCAATAATTGATAGAATAAGTAAACAGAAAAGCAGTAAGGATACGGAAGTCTCGAACATTACTATCAACCCATGTGACCTAACTGGTGAATTCTGCCAAACATTTAAGGAAGAAATAATACAAATTATACAAAAATTATTTCAGAAAATAGAAGGGAAAGGAATGCTTTCCAACTCGTTCTAGGTCCAGCACTACCTGGGGGCCTGTGGGGCCCCTAAACGTGGAAATATAGGAGAATCTTGAGTCCCTTCATGGGAAGTTCTGGGCCTTGGCTGGCCTTGAAAAGTGAGTGGGCAACCTGGTGACAACAGTGGCCCTCCCAGGGAGCCAGAGTCTCAAGGTGTTTGGGTCCCTAGGGAAACTCAGAGATGGCATCTTACCATAGGTTCTGGAATTGTTTTTTAGAAACCCCCACAAGATGGAAAATGTAGAGAAGGGGGAATTGAGGAATTAAACTCTGTCTGCCATTTGCTCTAAATTTCCCCCTGAGGGGCCCATCACAGCCATCTTACCATTCCTTTCTGCTAATCCAAGAATCTCTGAAGCCACCTATGACCCACAGGGCCCCCCAACTTCAGGATATCCCACTTTTTGGGGCCAGGCTAACGTACAACCTCCATGTATTTATGGATTTACAATATTATTTTCCTGAGATGTACTCCTGCCTTTATAAGCCCTGGCTTGCAAGCCGTCAGAGAGTTTGGGTCCAAAACATCAGCTGCTGTACCCCCCGCATGGTGCTGTGCAATAAGGAGGCCTCTCTCTCCTGCTGCAGTTCTCAGCTTCGATGTCCGGCTTTGCTGTCCCAGGGGAGTGGCCCCCAGTTTGGTTTGGTAACACTGGTGGGAATGTAAAATGATACAACCACTTTGGGAAATAGTTTGGTAGTGTCAGCGGTAAAGGGCCCGAACTCTGTAAAATAATTTAAAGAGGTTTATTCAGAACTGAATATGTGCAATGGTGGCCTGGAAAGCCACACCCAAGAAGCCTTGAGCAAGTGGACTCACCGTGGTCGGGAAGGCAGGACACCCCAAGCGAGGAATTACAGGTTATAGGCGGGTTTAAAGATTCTTTGATTTGTAATTGGTTAAAGAAAAGAAGCTTTGTTTAAAGGTTTGGAATGTTTTAAATTAAGATAAGGAAGTCTGTTAGTCAGAGACAAGCCATGGGACAGATACATACACTCAAGTAATCTGTTAAGTACATTGATGACCTGCAGGTGTGGTTTAAGCTTGTCTTGCGTAGTCTTAGGCCTGCTAATGAGTTACAAAGGACATCCCCAAGAAGGCAGGGGGCATGATGAGGCATGTCTCTGACCTCCCTTCTCATGTCCAGCAACTCAGCTTTAAGGTAACTCTGGGGTTCCCTTGGCCCCTTCAGTCAGCTGGGGGGCTTAAGATTTTATTTTAGTTCACAGTAATTTCTCAGAAAGTTAAACATACACCTCCCACACGGTCCAGTCATTCCACTCCTAGAATCTACCCAGGAGAAATAACAACATATATCCAAAATTACTCGTGTAAGAATATTCACAGAAGATTGTGAATAATTAGTCACAATTAGCCAAAAACTGAAAACCAACCAAATGTCCATCATCAGGAAAATGGATAAACAAGTTGTAGTACATCCATACAATGGAATAGCACTCAGAAATAAAAGGAATAATTTATGCTAGACACAAAACTATGGATGAATCTCAAAAAAATTATGCTGACTGAAAGATGCCATGCAAAAAAGGGTACATAGTGTGCGATTCCATGTATGCAAAATTCTAGAACAGGCAAAAGCAACCTAGAGTGGTAGAAATAAGATTAGTCAGTATCTGGGGCAGAAATGGGTGTGATGGACCATAAGGAAGCATGAGGGGCTGCGCGTGCGCAAGCTGATCTGCGTTGGCGTCTCCATCTTTGCCGCTGCCGTCGCCTTCCGGGATTTGAGTCTGTCGCTTTCTTCGTTCGCTCCCCGGCGGGTTCGCGCCCTTCCCGCGCCCCGGGGCAGCGAGGCTGGGGACGGGTTGGAGGGGGCTGTTGATCGCCGCCTTTAAGTTGTGCTCGGGGCGGCCATGTCGGCCGGCGAGGTCGAGCGCCCAGTGTCGGAGCTGAGCGGCGGGACCGGAGGGGATGAGGAGGAAGAGGGACTCTATGGCGGTACGGAACTTCCTGTCCCTGTCTCTCTCGGGTTCTTGCAGGCCTCCCTTCCCGGCCCGCAAACGGCCGGCGGCCCGGGCCCCTCGGGCCGCCTTGGGCCTCTGGTCCCGAGCCCCGACCGGCCCGACCTAAGCCGAGTGAGGTGCGCGGGTTTCCCCGCCCCTCGGCGGCCCAGGACGGGGCTTGGGGCCCAGGGCTCCGGGGCAGGCCCGCAGCTTCGCCCTCCTCCCCGCCGGGGCTTCTCGGCCATCCTGCCTGCACGCTCTTCACACTTGTTTTTTCAATCGATTCAGCAGTGTGTTTTGCGTGTCGCTTGCCCCGTGGCCGTAGGGTGCCCTTCCTGTCCTTTTCAGAAAGTCATTCTGTAATAATAGCTAAATAAAGTTAATGCTGTAAAACCAAAGAAAAAGAAGCAGCATGAGGAAATTTTCTGAGGTGCTAGGAATGTTCTGTATCTTGATTAGGGGTGGTGGTTATACTGGTGTATACATTTGTCAAAACTTACCAAATTATACACTTTAAATGTGTGCATTCTCTTGTATCTAAATTACACATTATAAGATTGATTTTTTAAAAAAACTAGGATACCATATTTTACTCCTTGGAATAATTAAAATTAAAAAGATTTAAAATGTCAACTGTTAGTGAGGATTTTCCTACTAGGACTGTAAAGTAGTAAAACCTCTTTGGAAAACTGTTTGGCTTCTTATAAAGGTAAACATTCACCTACCATGTGACTCAGCGTTTCCACTCCTAGGTATTTGCCCAAGAAAAGTAAAAACATATTCTATAAAAACACTAGCACAAAAACATTCATAGCTGCTTTAATCATAATTGCCTCAAGCTGGAAACAGGTCATATATCCATCAGCAGGAGAAAGAGTAAATATTAATAAATGGTGGTATTTTCATGCAATGGGACACTTTGAAGAAAGAGGAGGAAGAGGAGGATGAGGGGGAAGGGAAAGAGGGAGGGGGAGGAGAAAAATGAAGAAAAAAAAGTGAAAGAAGAATAGCAAAATACAAGCAACAACATGAAGAAAACTAAAAAACACTACAATGAAGAAGATAGGCCGGGCGCGGTGGCTCATGCGTGTAATCCTAGCACTCTGGGAGGCTGAGGCAGGAGTATCGTTTGAGCTCAGGAGTTCGAGACCAGCCTGAGCAAGAGCGAGACCCCATCTCTCCTAAAAATAGAAAGAAATTAGCTGGACAACTAAAAACATATAGAAAAAATTAGCCGGGCATGGTGGCGCGTGCCTGTAGTCCCAGCTACTCGGGAGGCTGAGGCAGTAGGTTTGCTTGAGCCCAGGAGTTTGAGGTTGCTGTGAGCTAGGCTGACACCACGGCACTCTAGTCCTGGCAACAGAGTGAGACTCTGTCTCAAAAAAAAAAAAAAAAAAAGAAGATAGACACAAATGCATACATATAATATGATTCCATTTATATTAAATTTAGAAGAGGCAAAGCTACTCTGTGATGCTAAATATCAGAATACTCATTGCCTCAGGTTCTGCAAGAGAAGAGCAAGGATTGATGGAAAAAGCAAAGGACAAGTTTTTGCTGTCATGGAAACGGCCTCTCTATTGATAGATGTGTTTCATGCATTAGGTAAAAGTCATCAAACTCTACCAAGGATCTGGGCATGTCACTGAATATAAATTGAAACTCAATTTCTTAAAAAAAACTCATTAAAAAATAGAAATTCACTTCCATGCTTGTGAGTCAAAAAAGAAACAAATGAGTTTAAATAAATATAGAAAATATTTTCAAACTATTTTATAATGAAAGAAGCTGAGGAATGTGGCTGAGGCAGTACTTGGAGAAAAAATAGCCTTAAACATTTGTATAGAAAAAGAAGAAAAGCTAAAATTAATGAGCTAAGCATACAACTTAAGTTTGGCCCGGTACAGTGGTGCCTGTAGTCCCAGCTACTTGAAAGGCTGGGGTGGGAGTATCGCTTGAGCCCAGGAGTTCAAGGATGTAGTGCACTATAATCATGCCTGTGAATAGCCACTGCACTCTAGACTGGGTAACATAGTGGGACTCTCTTCTCTAAAAAAATAAAAATAAATCTGTTGTTTTAAATATTCATAATGTTATGGAAAGTTGGGTACTTGTCCCCGAGGCTGCATCAGAACAAGGACAAGTGGTTTGAGGAGAAGGAAAGGAAGGTTTATTAATTTGCCTGCAAATGAGGAGGATGGCAGACTCCCATCTTAAAGTATTATCGTCCTAACTATAAGCAGAAATACAGAGCTTTTAAAGGGAAGGGGTTCAGCTGTAGGTGATTGCTGTTAACCATAGTTGATGGTTCTGACCCATCCCATCTCATGAAGACAACCTCCTGACCTCCTGCCCAGACAATTCCGTTGAGCCATCTTCTATGGTACAAAGGACACTCCCCTGTGCCTCTGATTACTGATCTCAGGCAGGGATGTTGGTTTTAGTTCCCCCAAAATAGAGGGAGGAGTTATAAAGAGACAACTCATAAAACATTTTACCCTTTTTTCAGACCGTTCTCTCTGTTACAATAAGGAAAATACCAGGCCCAGGCAGGAAGACTTGCAGTCGAATTCTACCAGAACACTGAAAGAAAACAAAATTCCAATCCAACACAAACTCTTCCAGAGAACAGAACAAATAAGGATCATCCTCCAACTTAATTTATAAGGATAGAAAATCCTGATAACAAAACCAGAAAAGAAGGAAATACGTGTTCCTGGCTTACAGCTGGAGTGGTGTTTCCCAGCCTGTCAGAATGGCCACTGCAGGTTGAGACCCCTTCATGAGAAATAAAGCTCTCCCTTTTTAATAATAAAAAAAAAAGAAAAGAAAATATATAAATAGATACACAAAGGGCATTTAGTAAATTAAGCATCCATTAACAAATTTTTTAAAATCTTATCAAACTAGGAATAAAAAGGAACTTTTAGATCTAACATATAGTATCTACCTAAAAGGTCCACAGAAAACATCTTTCACAAAGGTGAAGAATTGAGAGTATTCCCTTTAAGAGAAGCAGACATTACATGCCTCCTGTTTACGGTGCAACAGAAAGTATACAGCACCAGTTGTGAGGTCGACTTGCCGAAAAAAGGAAGAAAAGAAAAGAAAATTGACCCTCAATGTATTCAAGCCTGTAGACTTAGCTTCCAGTTTATGGGCAACAGCTCCAAAGAGAGAAACATGTTAAACCATCTTTGTGATGTTGAGATGTTGGCCAAACAATGTGACCCAGTTTCTTCAACAAATACACAGCATGGGGGGAAAAAGGAGTAGAGAGAATGTTCTAAATTAAAAAAGGCTTAAAATTAATCTTCAAATAAAAGTTTATTGAAAAGAGAGAGGGACTTAAGAGACACGTCAACCAAATGCAATGTGTGGACTATGTTTGGATCTTAATGCAAACAAACCAGCTTACAAATAAAAGCATTTTGGGGAAAATCACAGACCTTTGAACATAGATTTGTTATCAGACCATATTAAGAAATTATTAAGTGTGGTTTTGTATTGTGATTGTTTCTTTTTTTAAAAGCCTCTGTATATTAGAGACACAAATCTGAAATATTTAGGGGTAAAATGATGTGATGTCTGGGATTTGCTTTAAAATCCTCCACGGGCTAAGATAAGTGCAACGAGATGGGCCAACAGTAATAATAGTAAAACTGGGTGATGGGTACATGGAGGTTCATTATCCAGTCTGGTTACCTTTGCGTATGTTTGAAATCTTCCATAATAAAAACTTTAAAGACAAAAAATAATGATGATGATGATGATGACGACAAATGTTATTTTAACAAGATACAAAGAGGTATGAGGCTTCTCTCTGCACTGACCACAGTGGGGCTCCCAGGGCATCCGGGCTGCTGGTTAAACTATCTCCAGCCCACCTCCCTGGCTCATGCTTGTGCCATTTCTTTCTCCCAGAATTCCCTTCCTCCTTACTGCTCCAGGCTTAAATCCTGCCCGTTCTGCAAACCCAGCTCAAACGTTGCCTACAGCTGTTGTGTTTACCGAGCAACCACTCCCTCTTCTTCAGGTAAGAACACCCCTGCTTTCCTTTGGATAAACACCTTTGATCACTTCAAGGGGTTCCAATGGGGCTGACCTCACCACCCACGTCCCCCTAGGGGTGGGCAGGTGATTCAGATCTGCCCACCCGATGGCAGGAACAGGCACGTTATCCAGGCCATTCCAGTTAGTCAGAGAGTCAGCTCCCAGATGTCAGCTGGGAGTATAGGAAAGAGGCGCTTTCTCTTCTCTGGGTTGCTAATTCAGAAGGCTGAGAGCCTGGAGTTGTGGTGGCCGTTTGCCCAAATAGGAAAGAAGACCCTGCCTGAGAAAGAAGCCACCCTGAGAGAGCAGACACAGAGCCTGACGCCAACATTAGAGTCCCTGAACACAGCCACGCTTCCCCTGCTCAGACGTCTCCCCCTCAATCTTCCAGTAGTAATCAATAAAAGATGCTTTTGCAAGAGAGAGAGGAGGGAGAAAGAGAGACAGAAATAATGATGATAGAGAGAGAGGTAGAGACAGATGGACAGAGAGAAAGAGGGAGGGAAAGAGAAAGAGTGTATTCTCTTTAGAATCAAGAACAAGACGACGAGAGTGTCGGCTATCACTACTGTATTCAACATTGAACTGGCTCGGGCATGGTGGCTCACACCTGTGATCCTAGCACTTTGGGAGGCCAAGGCAGGAGGATCGCTTGAGGCCAGGAGTTCGAGACCAGCCTGAGCAACATAGTGAAACTCTCATCTCTACCAAAAAAAAAAAATTAGCGGCACGTGCTGGCACATGCTTGTAGTCCCAGCCACATGGGAGGCTGAGGCAGGAGGATCACTTGAGCCCAGGAGTTTGAGGTTGCTGTGAGCTATGATGATACCACTGCACTGTGCCCTGGGCAATAGAGTGACACCCTATGTCAAAAAACAAAGAAAAACATTGAACTGGAGGTCCTATGAATTTCAAAAAAGAAAAAGAAATGGTAAGAGGAGCAAAGGGGCTGACTCTCCGGTGTCTGAGATATTTTGTACCGCTCACTTTCTGCAATGGTGTGCTAATTCAGTCAACATCCTTTATTTTGCCATTTGCCCTTTGCTTGTAACCATGAACCTAAAACAACTGGCTGCCCTGTGATTACACCAGGCAGGGGCTTCTCACGCCTTCTTCTTTGGCGCCCTCTTCCCTGTGATAACCTAGAAGCAGAACAAGGCGGCCCTGTGGGCGCATGGGAAAAGCACATCCCTGGTGTCTTGATTTGAACCTCAGCTCCGACCAGCTGGATGGCTTTCTGAGACTCGCTTTCCTCGTCTACAAACTGAGGGGAATAACAGCTCTCATGGGTTGTTGAGAGAGTTAAATGAGATAATACGTGGGAACGTCCACAGCACACCTCCTGGCACACTGGCCTTTCTGTTTCCATTCTTGTTGCTGTTCTCCATAGACCAACCAGAGTTGTTTTGTTTTTGTTTTTTAGCACAAATCAGATCACCTGCATTCTGTGCTAAAACTCTTCCAGTGGTTTCTCACCACTCCTAGAATAAATCCAAACTCTTTAACAAGGCCCATGCGGCCCTGCCAGTGCTGGGCCCTGCTGACTTCTCCAACCTGTCATTCCATTCTCCCTCTTTCCTTCCTGACCTTCCCCAAACAGGCCGGACAGGTCCTGACCTCAGCGGGTGAACACGCGTGAATTTCACGGTCTGGGACTCTCTCCCCCATGACTTTCACATGGCTGATTCCTTCTCAGCCTTTAGGACTCCACTCACACGTCACCTCCTCAGAGGGGACTTCCCTGATTGTCCCTTCTAAAACAAGGGAAGAGATTAAGAGATCACCCAGAGGGGGCTGGGTGAGCTGCAGAGGGAGCATTTTACACTCACTGCTGGCACCTTGGTAACCAGCATGCACTGTCCCA
>NW_012154062.1:8344033-8383680 GCF_000956105.1 Propithecus coquereli
ACTTGAGCCCAGGAGTTTGAGGTTGCTGTGAGCTATGATGATACCACTGCACTGTGCCCTGGGCAATAGAGTGACACCCTATGTCAAAAAACAAACAAAGAAAAACATTGAACTGGAGGTCCTATGAATTTCAAAAAAGAAAAAGAAATGGTAAGAGGAGCAAAGGGGCTGACTCTACAGTGTCTGAGATATTTTGTACCGCTCACTTTCTGCAATGGTGTGCCAATTCAGTCAACATCCTTTAGTTTGCCATTTGCCCTTTGCTTGTAACCATGAACCTAAAACAACTGGCTGCCCTGTGATTACACCAGGCAGGGGTTTCTCACGCCTTCTTCTTTGGCGCCCTCTTCCCTGTGATAACCTAGAAGCAGAACAAGGCGGCCCTGTGGGCGCGTGGGAAAAGCACATCCCTGGTGTCTTGATTTGAACCTCAGCTCCGACCAGCTGGATGGCTTTCTGAGACTCGCTTTCCTCATCTACAAACTGAGGGGAATAACAGCTCTCATGGGTTGTTGAGAGAGTTAAATGAGATAATACGTGGGAATGTCCACAGTACACCTCCTGGCACACTGACCTTTCTGTTTCCATTCTTGTTGCTGTTCTCCATAGACCAACCAAAGCTGTTTTGTTTTTGTTTTTTAGCATAAATCCGATCACCTGCATTCTGTGCTAAAACTCTTCCAGTGGTTTCTCATCCCTCCTAGAATAAATCCAAACTCTTTAACAAGGCCCGTGCGCCCCTGCCAGTGCTGGGCCCTGCTGACTTCTCCAACCTGTCATTCCATTCTCCTTCTTTCCTTCCTGACCTTCCCCAAACAGGCCGGACAGGTCCTAACCTCAGGGGGTGAACACGTGTGAATTTCATGGTCTGGGACTCTCTCCCCCATGACTTTCACATGGCTGATTCCTTCTCAGCCTTTAGGACTCCACTCACACGTCACCTCCTCAGAGGGGGCTTCCCTGATTGTCCCTTCTAAAACAGGGGAATAGATTAAGAGATCACCCAGAGGGGGCTGGGTGAGCTGCAGAGGGAGCATTTTACACTCACTGCTGGCACCTTGGTAACCAGCATGCACTGTCCCACCAGACGGTAAGTGTGTGAGGGCAGGCGCTGCGTTCCATACATCGGTCTCTGCTTCTCCACATAGGGAGAAAGTGTTCAGTCCACGTGAGCTGAAATGGACCAGATACAGCCCTGGGCTAGAGGTCTCAGGAGCCAGTCCTGGGTTAGACAATGCCAGTTATTAAGCTACCGTCTCTCAGCCCCAACCTCTCCTCTGCTCTATGACTGCTTTACGACGCTAGGCTGGGACTCTGCCAGCCCCGTTTCTCTTATCCACCTGGCTCTGCCCATAGCATGGAGACTGCAGGCCCGGAGGAGCAGAAGGGACCCATTCCTTCCTGCCTGCTTGGGGTGGGCTTCGGTTCCTTCCAGCATCACACCAGCCTCCCTCTTCCCTCTGGACCTGCAGCAGCAATTCCTTCCCGCGGCAGCAACTGAGTGCAGGACCAAGTTTCTCCAGCACAGAATCCGCCTCATCGAAATCCACTCCCCTGCTGAAGACACCAGCACCAGCTGGCTGGCGCCCCCTTCTCAGAGGTCTGGGTCCCCTCCCCTGAGCTCAGAGACATCAACATCAGCTGAGCTGAGTCCCCTCCTCCAATGTCTGAATTCCAGCTTTCTGGGCTCCTCCTCTAAGTTTCTGCGTTTTAGTAGTTCGATCTCTTCCCTTCGTTCCTCCATCCCTAGAGGTGGAAGCTGCTCCCTTCAGTTGCTACCTCCATGTTACCTTAGGGGTCTCTCTTTGCCTCTTCTCTGGTGGAAAACTTTGTACCAATCAATGATTCTTTGTATCAAAACCTCTCTATTTGGATAACTGGCGTGGTTTCTGCCCCTGACTGCACCCTGAGTGGTAGAGCAACCCAGGAAATAAAGGATGAGAAATCACACCACGCTGTCAAGTTTGGGGCCAAGAGGACCCAAGGAGGCTCCACTCAAACAATACGGAAAGGAAAACTAGGAGTCTTCTTTAGGGACCGGGAGGGAGAAAATTCTGGGCTGGAATAGTAGGGACCAGTCCAAGAAACTTTAAATCATTCAAAAATATTTATAAAATGCCTCCTGTACTTTAAGCATTCTAAGTAAAAATGATAGAACTGGATTCTGTAACCAATCTTTGTACCTGCAATTAGTGACCTGTGTATGGCTTGTACTCTATCATTATTATAATAATTATAATAATGCTATAATTATGCTATTTCCATCTTCAGGAGGGAATGTGTTGTACTCATGACTGATGGTCAGTGACGACTTACGATGGGGAAGGAGTGAAAGAAGGGGGTAGAAGGCAGCGGATAAGGGAAAGAGAGGCCGAAGTCCTTGATATTGGCAAAAAAACAAAACAAAACTTAAAAAAAAAAGCAAAGGGAAGATTTACCATAGAAAACCACCTCTCCCTCTTTTGCTACAATGGGTCTGGTTGTCATCTGTGGCATATGTATCTTGCTCTGTAAACCTATATCTTGCTCTTGCTCTGCCTCAATAGACCTCATTTTTTTTTTTATTTGAGACAGAGTCTCGCTCTGTCCCCCAGCTAGAGTGCCGTGGCGTCAGCCTAGCTCATAGCAACCTCAAACACCTGGGCTCAAGTGATCCTCCTGCCTCAGCCTCCTGAATAGCTGGGACTACAGGCACTCACCACCACGCCTGGCTAATTTTTTGTTTCTATTTTTAGTTGCCTGGCTAATTTTTTCTATTTTTAGTAGAGACAGGGTCTCGCTCTTGCTCAGGCTGGTCTTAAACCCCTGACCTCAAATGATTATCCCACCACGGCCTCCCAGAGTGCTAGGATTACAGGGGTGAGCCACCGCGGCTGGCCTTAGACCTCATTTTCTTTGCTTAAAAAAAGAAGAAAGAAAACCAACTCTCCCTCACCTATGCATTTTGTTAAGTTTTTTACCAGCTACTTCTTCCTGCCCATCGGGGCATGGGGCAGAGGTCAGGGGTTGACAGCAAAGTTGCAGAGCTTCAGAGAGCTGGAGGGAAGACAGAAATTACTATTAATATGCTCAGCTGCAGTGAATACAGCTCCTGGGGCACTCAGGAAGGAATCCAGGAACCCAGCAATTTTCAGACCTTCTTAGGGAGCGAAATCTTACCTGCAATTTCAACATATAAACGAAATTAGGGAAGGCCACCTACGGGGCTTTTTCTGGTATTGACAATATTCTATTTCTCTGCCGGGGTGAAGGTTACACAGGTACTGGCTTTATAATGATCTTTAAACTGTACATATACACGTATGTCTTCGTACTTTTGCGAAAGTGTGATGTATTATTTCACAGTGTTTTTTAAAAAGGGGGTGGAGTGGGGAGCTCTGTGTTTAAAGAGGCTCTCTGCAGCAGCCCCCCAAGCACCTCCTTGGAACCTGGGATTCCATGAGAAATATTCTGCGAAACAGAGCAAGCCAATTAGAACAGGCCTGAAGGTCAGAACCAGAGTGTGAGGGGAGCATGTCCCCAAAGGGCTCCAAGGAGAGAGATCTGGTGAATCAGCTCTGGAAGTGTCCACGGGAAATGGAGCCACGCTCTGGATCCAGGAGTCCATGAAGCCCAGTTGTGGCCAAAAGGCGGCTTGGAGGGACGGTGGGAACAGCTTGTGTTTTCACAGAACCTGGAGTGCTGAGAGGGAAAAGGCTTTCTGCCAGGCTGGGGAGGAATCTCCCGAGGAACGAGGAAGTGACACAGGAGCTGCTGATCAAAAGCGCGATTATTCCGGGATGTGCCACGCTAAGCCCGTGACCCAATGACGTGACACTGATAACGCACTGAGCTGTGGCGCATTTATATCTCATCATCTTTCACAGCGCAGAGGAGGAATGCGAGGGGGAGAGCAGGATTCCCAGGGACTTGTCTTTGAAAACACGAGTCCTGCTGTGTTTGGATGTGGGTGTGCAGTCAGGGAGAAGACACCTCATTGTTCTAGAATCTGGCGACCCCCGCATTTGGGGCTGGCCCAGATGGGTCATCTCAGGGCCCTGGAGGCTCACAGAACCTGGCAAGATTGGGGCAGGCCCGGGTGTGCTCTCTCAGCCATGTTCAGGCTGAGCCAGACCCAGCAGAAACTCCTGAACCCAACCCAAGGCCAGCTTGGACCAGAGCTGGTTCAGGTATTTCTCATGAGCAAGACTTACTTCTAGAGACCAAATATCTGTATCCTTTATCCAGAGAGATGCTACCTTCCCCAGTATCAGAGCACCCGAGAGACTTGAGGACTGAACTCTGATCTTTTTCTTTGCCCAAAAAATTCCTTTCTAAGGGGGCCTGGTGAGTCATGGCTACAAATGATAAAATCTCAGTAAACAGGTTTTTATGATGTGGTTGACTTCCCAGCCTGATTCCAGTATAGCATCACATGAAGGATATCTTAACTCAAGCATTTCTTTCCATTGATTCCTAGTCTTCTGGACAAAGCCTAACTCTTTCAGCCCATTGTCAACTGAAGAATCCCTAAACCCACCTATGACTTGTAAGACCCGCTTTGAGATGTCCCACCTTTTGGGGCCAAACCAGTGTACACCTTCCATGTATTGATTTATGACTTTGCCTGTAATCCCTGTCTCCCAGAAATGTATAAAACCAAACTGTAACCCAGCCACAGCGAGGCCACTTGCTCAAGGCTTCTTGGGCGTGGCTCTGGGCCACGGCCCTCAAATTTGGCTCAGAATAAACCTCCTTACGTTATTTTACAGAGTTTGTCTTCTTTTCCGTTGACAGACTGATCAGAAGTTGCCCAGATACTTGGGAATTTCTAGCACCTTCTGAGCTTGCCTCTCTGGAAGAAAATGTAGGAACTGCCTGCATCTGTACCTCACAGCACTGTCGGAAGAACTGAGACGAGCAGCACACGCGATGGTATCTCTGATCGTTTTCCTCCCGCCAGTCAGAGCCTTGACAGGCCAGCTCCACCTGCTAATAGACACACAGCAGGAGCACACACGTAGAGAAGGGAGACGGACACTCTCCGTATCTCAACACACATTCTCTCTCTCACTCCCTCATCCTGTCTCTGTCTCCCTCTCTTTCTCACACACGCGGAATGATGTATGTTCAAGGATGTTTACCGCAGCAGTGAACATCTGCTGGGGACAGAGACGGGGGCATACCAGCATTTCCCTGTGTACTCCTGGATTTTGTGGATGTGTTAAACAATCATTTCTATTTTAAAACATAAAAAAGGTGAAGAAGGCAGGCTGCCTTTCCACAGCAGGGAGTGTTTACATCTAATCCAGCCTGGGGAGGGTTTGGGAACTCATCAGTCCTTGTTATAAAGTTCGGCTTCCCAGAGAGGCCACACATCTGGTTCCCCCCCACCCCTCTTTCAAACTCTCTGACTCCTTCCCTTCTTCTTGCACTTGTCATGACATCATGCTTCATCTCAGTACACTTTCACAACACACGTACACTTCCAACCTGACCACTTGCTTCATTCTGATGATAATTCGTGTTGACAGCCCCCTGCTGAGACCGGACAGGCTGGTTGAGCTCACTGAACCCCTGTCCTTTTGAAGGGAAGACTGTCCATCTGCTGTGTTAATCCTGCCCCCCACCCCCAGCAATTCCTGTAAATTTCAGTGCACAAGTGACCCTTTTGTCACCCCAGGGTTCTGTTCTTCCAGCTGACCTCATCTGCAATCCCTTCTCCTCCTAGTCCTTGGGCCCGTTTCCTTCTGAATTTTGTCATTCTCTGTCTGCACTTTTCAGTTACTTAAACCTCTGATGCCCTCAGCTAAGTTCTCCCACCCTTATCATTCTCCTGTGCCGGATCACAAATCCACCTGGAGCACTCAGGTTTCAGGTAGGAGGTTATGATAAAGGACCCCTAAGGTCCAACAGTTCCAATAAGGCAATGTCAGACCACATGTCACCTTCCCCGGTGTATCTTCTGTAGGGAACTACATACCCTTTGATCACATTTCTTAGTAGATTCTTTCTGGGGAGAGAGTATGATAGAGTGAAAAGAGCCCAGGTTTGAGCCAGAGGGATGTCGGTCTGAAAGGTCACTCTGTGGCTTACCAGAGGTCTTGGGCAAGTTACCTTTTCAGTTTCCTTTCTGAAAAGTGAAAGTAAGAATCACAGGGTAGTCAGGAGGATGAAATGAGATTTGTAGGCAAAAGGTCTATTTTAGTGCCTTGACTCAGAGTCAGTGCCTAGTACATGTAGTTCTCTCCCCCTGGAAATTCTCCAGCCTCATTCTGCCAACTTCATTCCATGGAAACTCCGCCATACCCACTCTCCTTGGCACGTGCAGGACCCCCCGCCATACGCTTACGTATACACAAACTGACCCACAGATAAATACATACATACATATTCATATGACCCAAGAAACAAGAAATTAAAAAAAAAAATAGGCAAGACAGTAAAGAGAGAAAAAGCATGTGTAGAAGAAGAAAAGAGTGAGCAGCTAGTTGGGGAAATGGATGGTGGAGCAGTGGGATGGGGGGGAGTGTGTGGGAGTAAGAAGTAAATGGACCCCGATCAACAGGGGGCTCACCCCATGACGGCTTGGTAAGCACAGGCTCTTTATGACCTAAGTTGTGAACTTGGCCCATCCAGGATAACAGGAGACAAGGAGCAGGAATGGAAATGGACCCCAGAAAGAGAGAGATTTGTGCCTATAAATGGCCTAGAAGGAGATGACCCCAAGCCAAAGGAGTTAAACGCATCTGTGTGTCCCCTCAGATCCTAGAAGGACCAAACCACTGGAGGGCAGTAGTTCTGTCCACGCAGAATTTTATATCCAGCGAAAATATCCTTCAAAAATGAGGGGAAACGAAAGACAGTTTCAGAAAAATGAAAGCTCACAGAATTCATAGCCAGTATATATGCACTATAAAAATTGCTAAAGGATATTCTTCATGTTAACAGGAAATATCAGATAGAAACTTGGCTCTGCAAGAAGAAACGGAGAACAGTGGTAGATGAGCAGGTAAGTATTAAAATGTATGGATTTTTTTCTTCTCGAAATTTTCTTCAAAGACAACTGACCATTTAAGACAAGACAAGATTGTAGGGTGGGATTTGTGTCAGTAGTAGAATATGTGTCAGTAGGAACCTCAAAGTTCTTCCCCTTTGGTGCCCCCAGGCAGAGGCCTGCAGGAGGGAAGCCGAAGGCAGTGGCAGATCCAGCCCCTGAGGCCAGTCTCCTCTGGGCCCTGCCCAGAGCTCCAGCCTCTCTGTGAGGCTCTTGGGTGTGCTGGAAGGCAGGTAAACAGCTTACTTCAAGTCCTATTTAAGTTTTATGGAGTAGCCAAGGTCTTCCAGAGCCCCATCTCCAGGAAGCCCCCCTCCCAGCCCCCTGGCCTGCCGCTTCCCACTCTGGTGAAGTCATCTGACTCCAAGCAGCCTGCAGTTTCCTTTTTCTCCAAACCTCCCAAACCCGCTGCCCAGTTCCAGCACTGCCTAGGACTACTGCTGACCTTTTGGGGCAGTTTGTTTGGAAAGTGCCCTTATGTAAACAAAAACAGACTCCAGGTCTGCCAGGGGCTGGCTTGTTTTCTCCCTCAGGTCCAGGGTAGAAAAATAACCAGTGGGAGGGAGGAGAGAGCCACAGAGGCGGGACCCTGCCTCCTGGGACCTTGAGACCTCAGGCTTCTGTCCTCTCAGCCTGTCCCTCAGGGCCTCCTTTGTCAGAATTCAGTTCTCAGGGGAGAGGGGCTGGAGGGAGGCGGTGGCTTTAAACAATGCCACAGTGTGTGGCAGGGAGCTGCATGCTTGACCTGATTAGGCTCAGTGAGCCTGGGAGAGGGAGGGAGTGAAGGCAGGCTTGAGAAACTATTTTCCTTCTCCACCCAACAGACTTTTCTTCCCTGCGTCTCTGCCAAGGTCTTTTCTTGGGTGGAAAAGGCTGAATTGTCTCATCTCCCCAGAGGCACGATGGCCTCTCTCCTCTAAGCCTGTCCTCCCATCTTGTCTTTCTTTTCCATCAACCAGCTCCCAACAGAGAGTGTTTTTCACACTTGCAGCTCTCCCTCCTCGGGCCGCCAGGCCTGAAGTTGGGCCCAGGAGTCCAGCTGGCACCTACATGAAAGCCCTTCCTGTCAAGAATCCACACAGAACTGAGAGCCCCAAGGCTGCCCACACCCGCAGCCCTGGCCCAGGGTCCCTGAACACAGGACCATGGAAACTTAACCACGAGGCTCCAGGGGAAAAAACAGCACGAGCCACACAAGAGAGGGGCCTCCCATGCCCACAGCCACACCGGGCACATCAAGGGAGGAAGAGCCATGCCCAGGGACCCTTTGAACATGATCTGCAGCACCTGTGCCTGGCAGAGGACATGGGAAGGTGGGAATAGTGCTGGGGGCAGCACTTTGTGTTGTTAGTGCAAGTGGAGGGAAAACAGGAGATCCACAGTTTCCAACTGCATCGGCAGAAAAAGTGAAAGCTGAGAAGCCAGGGTGAGGCCCCAGGGAACGGGACAGGAGGGGGTGGCTGGGCGGGCCCAGAATTGAGGTCTGATTCTTGAAACGGTGGCAAAAGGCAACAGGCTGGTGCTTCCTTGAGAGAAAAATCTGGTTTCTCAACCTGCGACGGTTGTCGTTTCCAGCTGGCACAGCCAGACCTGTTCCCAGGATGCAGACACAGCCCAGGGAAACCGAGACCAGGGTGGGGGTGACTTGTTCAAGGTCGCACGGTTCATTCAAGGTGGGGTTTGAAACTACAAACTCAGGACTTCTCACCTGCAGAGAATCTCCTAGTGGATTTTGAGGGGTTCATTCTTAGACAGAAAGCTACGAGAACATACATCAAAATGTCAACAATGTGATTCTGGGTAACTTAAATTTGGCTTTTTTTTTTGGTGTTTGTGTTTTGCTTAGCTGTGCTATTTTTTTTTTTTTTTTACGGTGAGCAAGAATTGCCTGTGTAAAACAAATATGATGTAAAAGGAAAACAAGAGATTTGATGAAATGATACACTGAATATAAGATATTTAGCATAAGGTGAGGCTGGCATTTGATAATGGATAAATAAAAGTCAGATATTATTAGCTTTAAGGTAAGAAGGAGAAGAAAAGAGAAAGCAGAAGGAAGAAAAAAGGAGAAGGAGGAACATTCAACATGAGGAAGAAATCAAAGTAAGAGGAGAGGAGTGGAAGAGGGAAAGGAGAAAGAGTACGACATAAAGATGAAGATGTTCCTCTCAGATTCCTGGGGCTCAGGGCTGGCCTCTCAAAGGCAAAATAAATACTAGCGGCCCCCACTCGACTGCCTTCGGGTGGATATTAAAGACCCTGGGCTGGGCTGGACCAGAGGGAAGCTTCCTGAACTAGCCTCTGCAAGGACTTTGTTTCAGGGACTCCATCTCTGTTTCTCGCTCTCATGCACGCACGCACACGTGCGCATGCGCACGCGCACACGCACAGCCGCACACGCTCACGCACACAGATTCAAAAGACGTGAGGCAGCTGCTTTGAGAAGCAGCGTCGCTCCGGTTGAGAGAGGAGGCTCTTCTCGCCCCTCTGCTGTGGGAGGACGAGCCCAAGCTGTGTGCTGCCAGCGCCCCGCAGGGTGAGCCAGCCATCCTTGGTGACGTCATGGTTTCTGAGTGGATGTTTACTTCTGAAGCTGCAAAATAATCTAAACTTTCAGCACCGACTTCTCCCTGGAGGGCGGTGGCGTCCTGTGAATTCGGCCAAAACGGAACTCACACCCCTGCTCATTAAGGGAGCGATTATCCAGGGCACCCGCAAGCCGCCTTCCTTGAACTTCCCACCCTGCATCCCCCGTGAGCCCCTCGAGGTCTGTGTTTCTGCAGCTGCCCGGGGCAGAGAAAGTGAGTGCTCCAAGGGGGGTCGAGGAGGGGAGAAGAAAAGGGACAGGTGGAAGGAGCCTGGTAGGGAAAGGGGTGCCCCACCCGCCTCCTCCCTCCTGTATTACAGGCACGTGGCCAACAGGAACCCACTGTGGGACCTTGGCAGATCCAGGCAGGACCAGCTGGAGATAAAACCACCCCCAAGGGCCCCGGGAATTCAATCCCCACTGAGTCAGGGAGCCAATATCAACATTTCCGAGCCCAAGGCCAGGGACTAGGAAAGCAAAGGCAAGTGGGATGATGCGGTGTCCCCATCACCAGACAGGGGTCCTGGGCTTTAGAGCCACCTCAGTTCAGATCCCGGCTGGGTGACCTTGAATAACTGGCTTGGCCTTTCCAAACCTCACTTTTTGCATCTGAACATGGGAGTCCAATCACTTATTCATGTATTCATTTGTTCAACAAGTATTTATTGAACACCCATCAGGGGCCAGGCATTGGGGATACAACAGTAGTTGAACGATTGTCCCTCTGTCCCGGCTCCCATCCTCATTCTATTTTAGAATTGCCACCCTCTGAATATACACTGGGCAGTGTAAGAGCACAAACTAGTCCTGCGGCCAGGAAGATCTTTCCAGAAGGAAGGGACAAAGAGACAGACTGGGCTTCTCCCTTCCAATCCATCATTTTCTTATGTGCTTAATCCAAAGCCACCTGGGATTCAAAGATTTAACATGTCAGGTCCAGACAAAATCTATCTTTTTAAAAATTCTACCCCCGGTACACCCTGTCTTCTAGAATTATCTGGATCAGGTTTCGTGGTCAAACTTCTAGCTTTTTTCCCATCCAATAGGTGAGACGTGATGCCTCTGTAGTAGGCTAAATTTGCATTTCTTTTAGTATGAGTAGAGTTGATCATCTTTTTATATGTTTAATCATCATTTGTAATTTTCTTTTTCTGTCTCCTTAATGTTCTTCAGGAAGTCTTATTTCGAGGAGCTCTCTCTATCACCTTTGGGAACAAGGTAAACCTGCCTTATTTACTTTATGATATAATTTGGGGTTTGGGTTTTTTTGGGGGGGACAAAGTCTGACTGTGTTGCCCAGGCTAGGGTGCATCAGCCTAGCTCACAGCAACCTCAAACTCCTGGGCTCAAGCAATCCTCCTGCCTCAGCCTCCTGAGTAGCTGGGACTATAGACACGTACCACCATACACGCCTACTTTTTTCTATTTTTAGTTGCCCAGCTGATTTTTTTTTTTTTTTCTATTTTTAGTAGAGACCAGGTCTTGCTCTTGCTCAGGCTGGTCTAGAACTCCTGACCTCAAGCAATCCTCCCACCTCGGCCTCCCAGAGTGCTAGGATTACAGGTGTGAGCCACCATGGCCGGCAGCAGGGTGTTTTTTGATAGCCCTGTGAGCAAGTAGGAAGATATAGTGCAGATTAAAGTAAAATCAGCAGGATTAGTAACTGGTTGAGTGTGCCCAAAGAGTGCTGAATGATGGATTAATCTCAGCCAGAAAGGATGTTTGCTCAAGGCACTCCCCCAAGACTTATCTCATTCAACGTTTTTCCACATTTTTTGGATGACAATACAGAAGGAATGTTTACAAACATGTAGACAATATTTGTGAAAGGGGTTATGTTAGAGGAAATAATTAGAACCACAATGAGCTCAACAGGCAGATTCCAACAAGATATCTTAAACAGGAAAAATTCATTGACAACATAATATTGAGTGAAAGGAGCAAGTCATAGAAAAAAAACATCATAGTAAGATTCCATGAGTATGAATTTCAAAGCACGCAGAACCAGTGTTGTTTAGGGAACGATTGCAAGGGAACGATTATCACAAAGTCAGGTGAGTTGGGGGAAGGCAGGGATGTGATTAGGGAAGTGAACAAAGGGGGCTTTGAGGGGGGGCAGGTACTGTTCTATTTCTTAACCTGGGGGATAGAACATAGTTATTTATATTATTATCCTTGAAAAGGAACATATCTTTTCATACACTCTTTTGTGTGTTTGTTACATTATACAGTAAAAAAAAAAATTTAAAGACTAAATCTAAAGTCCTGCACCATGCTCCAAACCTTTCCCCACTCCAAAAAAAAAAAAAAAGAAGCCCAGAATAATCTAATCAACATGGTGTGTGGAAAAGACAGAGGATTTAAGTGACAGCGCAAGCCAAAGGGTCAGGTGATCTCAGCTACATTTGGAGAAGAATCATCTCTTTCCTACTCTTGTGAGGGCCAGCTGGGGTCATGGCTGGAGACCCTGCCCAGCTCAGAAGCTGCTCTTCTTGGGAATTGGGTAAACGGGAGAGTTGGGGCCTCGCCTGTCCTGTGTTCTCCGATGCCTCTTTTCCCACAGTGTCACACTGGATCACAGAGAATAGGATGTTCAGGAGGAGTCACAGGTGGCAGCTGACAGCTGTCTTCAACCCTTTCAAGCTGACACATGAAAGAGGATCTCAGCTTGCCCAGTGTGGCTCCAGAAGGCAGAACAACGGGTGGAAGTCACTGTGAGGCCGACTTTGGCTCAATAAGTAACTTCCCCAAAACTGAATGGGCTTTAGCAAGTCACAAGCTTCTGTCTCTGGATGCGTTCACGCTGAGGCTGAGGTCTTGTGGTTAGGGGTGTTGTGACTGTCACAGAAGAGTCAGATTGGCTTAGGTCCCTTCCGACTTCCACGGTCTATGATGCTGTGAAACCTGTGCCTGAAGCAAGCAGAGGAAAGATAGAAGCTGATTCCAAAACAAAAAGAATTGTTTTTAAATATAAGCCTTGTGTCTTGACAAAAATTTACTTTTCTTTTTTGAGACAGAGTCTCACTCTGTTGCCCAGGCTAGGGTGCCATGGTGTCAGCCTAGCTCACGGCAACCTCAAACTCCTGGGCTCAAACGATCCTCCTGCCTCAGCCTCCCGAGTAGCTGGGACTACAGCCATGCGCCACCATGCCCGGCTAATTTTTTCTATATGTATTTTTCGTTGTCTAGCTAATTTCTTTCTATCTTTAGTAGAGATGGGGTCTCTCTCTTGCTCAGGGTGGTCTCAAACTCCTGAGCTCAAACCATCCGCCCCCCTCGGCCTCCCAGAGTGCTAGGGCAATTTACTTTTTAAATCAACACATGATGTTGGTTTAGAAGGTTCAGGCACCTTCCACCCCACATTTCTAAAATTTCAATGGCAAAGAGCTTTGAGCCCCGCTGAGAAGCACAGCTTTTCGAGATTTGCAGCAAGAGTCTGAGTCCAACCTCCCGTACCTTGCAAGAGCACAGCATGGACTCAAGGGCAGCTGGAATGTCAGCAGGCTGGACGAGGAGACCCGTGCTTGTTCTCTCCTGCCACCTGCTGGCTCTTCCCTTCGTTGCTTGCTTCTCTCGGGCACTGGTGGTGTCCACTCAGGACGATACATTGCCAGGGAGCTGCTCCTTCAGTGGCTCGTACTAAATCCAGGAAAAATCACAAATTCATGGAGGAGACCCAGAGCTCATTCTAATCCAGACCCCTCCAACACTGAGAGCTTACAGGCAATGCACAGTCCATAGGCAGGCCTTGTTTGGCCCACACAATGTTGAATAGTTTTGAGCCAACATATACAAATTTGGAAATGTTAGCTAAAAATCCAGGTTTGCAATGTATTATGTTACTGTAAATTCATGAAGTCTCAAAGCAGAGAGCAAGAAGGGGTGAGCACATCTGCACTCCAGTTGCAAAGACACACTAATTCAGGATGCACCAAAGGATAGCAAAACCAGTCACCACAACAGCTATACGAGAAACGATACCTCTAAATGGCTACACTGAGGAAAATCCACAAGCCTAGGGAAAAAGAGCTTGGACCCTTCTGCTCCCACTACCCCAAGCCAAATGAGGAGCCTTCAAGAACTTGAGGGTGGTCCTGGGGTGTGGGTGGGTGCAGGTTTACTGAGTGTTTGGCCTGTTTTACCGCAAAGACTGATGCTGCTTCTCTGCTGGCCAATTCTAAAGGCAGGAAACTAGCTAGAGCTGCCCACAATGGCAGGATGAGGATCAGTGGTAGCAGCTGGCCAAACTGGACTTGCCTCATTTGGCAAGTGGAGTTTCCCTCTGGGGAAGCAGAGGGAGAAAGCCGGGTTCCAGGTGAGAGCCGATTGTTGAGACTTCGCTGAAGAGGGCTGCCGCCAAGGCACGTGGACTCGAGTCGGAAGGGGCGGCGGGTGTGCCACTCGTGACTGGGGAAGGATGCACGGTTGCAAGGACTCAGCTAGGAAGTGTGTTCGCGGATCAGAGAACTATGCCACTGACGACCCTTTTTAATGCTCCCGAAGAACCGACAGATGGGAGCATGAAGAACCAGCACTGAGGCACCTGCTGCATTGTGGCCACCAAAAGCCAGATTCTAATAGAGCCAGTCACGAAAGACTCTCCCCTTTTCCCGCAGCCCCTACCCTCTGCCCATCGTGGGCTAATCCCCTTTAAACCTGCCTTCTCTGGCCTCCACCCCAGTCCTGGAGGAGCGGTGCTGGGAAGAGGCAGAGTGAAGAATCAGACCTAAACTAGAGGTGGGCTGAAGTTTTGATTTGAATGAGTTTTTCATAGCTACAAGGGAATTGTCATTTTAAAATGGAATAGTTCTTATATCAGAAAGTGATTGGAAAGTCAACAGAATCGGATCTATTCATCTAAGATGTCATTGAAAGGTGGGGAGACAAAGCAGAGCCGTGTTGAAGAAAGTGGTTGGGACAAAACCGCCACTTCCATTTTCCGGCCAAGTTCAGCTCCTTGATGCACGTTCCTCTCTGGCTTCCCTAACAAAACTTGATTTCCCCACGGCGATACTTAGCCGAGCTGCAGCAGCTGCCTGTTTCAAAGAGCAGCACTGTCCTGGTATTGTCATCGCTACCTGCCCTGCCCTCCAGTGCTGGAATGTACAGTCCCTGCTCTTGTCCTATTCCTCATCTTCTGGCAATCAGAGCAACAACCAGAGGGGATAAGTGACTCGTCTTAAGTCACATAGAAAAGTGGCAGAGCTGTATTCTAAAATCCACACCCCCGAAGGTAAAGTCTAGGCATGAAAATGGCATGTGGCTCCTTTTCCTTCCCTACACTGTTCACAGACAGCCTCGCCCACGTAACAGCTGCCCTCGCATCCTTTCAGGGCACTGGAGGCTAAGGCAGCAGGCCCCAGGCGGGGAAATCAAAGGGATTGCCTGAGGCCAGCCCTGTTCCCACCACCCCTCTGCCCCTCACCCACGCATACACTCGCTTCTTCCCCACCCTCAAGCACAAGCTGAGATGAAAGCAAGCGGCTTTCTCACTTTGATGCATTCTCCACTGTCTTTAGTTGGAACAGAAAATCCATCCCGTAACTCGGTGTCCAAGCAGAGGCTGGTTTGTGGGTAGGACACCAAGGGACTCCTAATCCTCTGTTCCTCCCCATTTCTGAACTCATTGTCTTCCCCTAAACCCCCAGAGGCCTGGGAAGCCTCAGGGAATTTTCTCCTGGATCACAGGCCCCAGAGGGGAGGGCAGAGAGGAGGCCCCTCCACAGCTGAGCCGCAGAAGCAGGCAGACCCCCAAGCTTAGCCTCGTCCAGATCTAGAGCTTCTGCCTTGAGTTTAAACAATGGTAGCATCGGCTGCCCCAAGGGGGACTGGAAACACTTTTCACCCTATACCCTTTTATACCTCTTGAATTCTGCATCATGCGTACCTAGCTGTTCACATACATGAAAGAAGTTTAGCAATTCTCCCTGACCCTGAAGGCCAGGAGGGCGGACAGCTGAGATGTGGGAGGTCTGTGTGTTTTTACCCTCCTTAATCCTGACACACGAGCTACTGCCTCAGCAGGTTGTCTTGTTTTGATAGCAATGAGGGCAACAAAAAGTCCAGGTAATTGATGTATTATATTTTCTAATCACAGGCACCAGTAAAACCTTTTTGGTATCCAAATTTAAACTTTGTCTATTTCAGACCTTCCTTCCCTTTTCAAAGACTCTCCTGAAAGTAATTCCAGTTTTGAAATGAGTTATGTAAGCCTCACTGATGCCAGCACCTTAACCATAGGATAAAAAATTCGGTCTTGAAGGGGTGTCATAACATGAAGCTAAGGGCGTCACAGTGGAAGATAGTTCTGGCCAGGCCTAGCTGGTTTAAAGGGCACCACACAGTGCCTCTGAGAATACTTCATCTTTTTCAGTCTGTAGTTTTGATCTGTTGAACTTGGATTCTGTCCTCACCAAGAGTCAAAAAGCTTCAAGACCGAGCCTTTTCCACCTGAAAGATCCCAGTCCTCTTCTGAAATCATAAGCAAATGTTAGCCTCCTCTGTGCAAAGCAAACTGCTGAGGCAGAAAACAAAACACCAGCAGGAGCCAGGCAGCTAAGGCCTCATCTAGGCAGGATGTGAAATGTCAGGCCATTAGTCTTATATTTTTACCACAGTGGTTACAAGATGGGAGTAATGTTGGAACAAAACACAATACTGACTTTGGAGAATTCTTTTTTCCAGCCTTCAGTATTGACACCCACTCACCAGGCTTGAGAACTAGCAAATGCTACACGGATTTCTAGAGTGAGCAATAATTTCCCCTGGCCACCATTCCTTGGCTGTTGAATGCAGAAAAGTGTTGGGTCAGTGCCACTCAGCACATGCCCATGGCAGAGCCCAGTTTTCCATCTGGCTACGGTGCAGGCCTGTATTCATAACCACTAAGGTGGAAAGCTCAGAGTTCCTCCAATAATTGATACAACAATGAAACCAGACAGACAAAACTAAGTAATCAATGTGAGACAGAGGTATATATAACCTAGTGATAGGAGATGGCATTAGGTAGATGTTTGTATTTTCGGTACATTGCTAAGTCATCTAGTACATACACAGATCTCTAAATTTTTCTGTATGAAAATTCTGGTTGTAAACTACATTCTCTATATAATTTACTCAAACATTTAAACCCCAGAATTCTAGTAGCTAAGGCAGTTAAAACCAAAGTATGCAGGTGTTGCCCTGACTAGAGAGAAATACAACCCAAATGTTCTCAAATATGCTTCTATAGTGGAGAGAAAAACTTGTATGTTTGTGCCACTTCCTTCACCCTAATACCTCTTGAAAACATGCTAACGTGAGTAAGCTCTATCACAGAAGGGGTATAAACTGAATAAACTGAATAGGACCCAGGGCCCTACATGCATCAATGAAACCATTCCAGGAGGTCTTCACATTGGCAGCCTCACCCTGGCCAAAATTTCAGACAGACCCCTCCCTGGGAATTCTGGGAGGCCAGGGGTCAAGTTGTAAACTCCAAATGCTAGTGTTCAGATGTCATGGCCTTCCAGCTCTGGGTCCTCCAATCCTCTTCCTGGGAATTCTTGGGTGATCTTCCCTTTACACTGATTGGCTTTTCTCCTCCTGCTAGGGGGCAAAAATGACTGTGTGAAGGGCATCGTCACACGCAGTGCCAGAACCTCCTTCTCCCTACTTACCCAAAATAAGCATGCACACCCCATCAGTGAGACTGAGCCTTCGAGAAGAAAAGTAAAAAGTGAAATCTCACAAACACACATGGTTCTACTCAAACTATAAGCTTTTATTATATTTTACAGATCATTCATCCTGGACATGCTGTCTGTGGTTGGCATCATCTCATTTTTGAAATGACAGAACGCACATCAAAGTCTCTTGCCCATGCTGGACTGGTTTGCCCAGCAGCGAAGAGCTCTCACTAAGTGCAACGTAAGCGTGAACTTGGCGTGGGCAACAGCAGTGCCCTCCTCACTCCTGAGCTGCTGCCACATCCTCACTGGAGGTAAGTGGGTGGGGACTGAATTTTAGCTTGGACTTTAAGTTTCTGATTTTATACTTTTGATTGTTGTTTGGTCCATTTTTATAGTCTACTTTAAAATCAAAAGGTTGCCTACTCTAATACGATCATTGTGAATATGGAAATGTAATTCACATGCCATATTTCAAATCAAACAAAGAAAAAGGCTTCAATATCACGGTTCAGGAGAAACCGGAAAATTGTTCCATTTCTCCATTTTGCCACCCTGCTCTGTTTTCCCCCATAAACACTTCCAGCTCGGAAAACACCTCCCCTCTCAGACAGATGCAACAGTGGGAGGAAGAAGTAGAGGCTGGAGCTGCACTCTCCCTCTAATCTTGCTGAGAGTGTGGCTCACACCATCTCTCCGGGGCTGGGGGTGCGGTAAAAGGCTCACTGACATCTATGTGAAGACTATACAGCAAAACACAGAAAGATGCCGAAGGGGTTCAACTAAAGCCTGTCACTTGCTAATGTCAAAACTTCAGCATCTGTTCCAGCACAAGCACTGTGACAAACCTCCCTTGCCCAAAGATTATGGCCCTAGACAGACAAATCTGGATAAGAAATGTGAAGTCTAAAGTTGTCAGAATGCAAAAATAGAGCGGAGTTTGTGAAGTAAATTAAATGGTACTATGACCCTCACCTGCATGCAGGTCAGAGTGATGAAACTGGAGACAGGGTTGGCGAAGTGACTCAGATCCACAGAGAAACCCTCGGGATGCACAAATTGGATCAAGGGCACACACAGCTCATAAAAATAGCAACAATTTGGAATTTTCCTATCGAACATTTAGGAAACATGCCAACAGCAAGAAATGAGATGTCATCAATACCAACAGTTTGACCTGTCGGCGATGAACCTCTATGTCCTCAAAACAAAACAAAAGGTCAGTGCCTTTCCTGGGACCAAAACACACAGGCAGAGGCAAGGGGCGGGGGAAGCCAGCACAGGACAGCTGAAGAGGTTGAGAGCTAAGAATTCAACACAGAGAGGCAAGCAGAGAGAGGCCTTGACATTTTAAACCGCTGTAAACTAAGAGTTACGAAATGTTTAAATATTGGACCCCAGGATCGCTCATACTGCAGTAGAAATATATATTCCAAAACTCTACCAACATGTGTGCAACGTGGGGCACAGCTCCCCACGTGAGGTGCCTGCCACAGAGTGCCCAAGGCGTGCTCAGAGCCACCAGACAGAACAGTCTGATGCAAGCCCCACAGCGAATGATTTACAGTCCATCAAGAGTGTGTCTGAGAAAGGTCATCCACTTTGACCCCGAGGGAATTTGGATCAAGGAGGCATTTATCAGTGGAGGAAGATGATACCCCAACAGAACCTGTCAGATTGAGCCTGAGATACATGAAGTTTTTACAGCAAGAGCACTCTCAAAATCAGCTTGTGGATGGAGCTGCCCTTTTTATAACAAATTCTAAGAATTCATTTGTCAATGTCCTTCCAGATAAGAAATGATCTTTATTGTAACTTTTAATTGCAGAACTTCAGGCTGAATATTATTAGACACACACAAAATTACTAATCTCTGGAGTTGTCTTCCAAATCCCCTCAAAATTTCGCCAATGAGTTATGCCTCAAGGAATTTTCCAGTTTAACCTCACACACCAACTTGGAATAAATGGAGATACTGGTCTTTTGGTTTTACCTTAATTTCTAAAGTGCTATTACAGGTGGAATATTTGCCGTAGGAGACCATTTTTCCTGGGTTAGAATTCAAGTAAGATTAAGAAAGCCCAGGCTGGGCGTGGTGGCCTATAATTGTAGCACTCTGGGAGGCCAAGGTGGGAGGATCGCTTGAGGTCAGGAGTTTGACCAGAGTAAGAAAGCCGGGCACAGAGTTCTCGGTGGGGTTAAAATGTCAATTTGTATGTCTCCTGTCCCATAGGCTTTGTTCTCTTTCTCCTGTTTTGTTTCTTTTTATAGGCATTTCCTTACATGCGGCAATAAATATCCATCTTCTATTCAGAATCACATTGGCCAGCAGGTGGTTCAAATGAGTAAAAATGTTACATAGTAAGGTACTAAGTCTACGATAAGAAATCCAAACTCTGGGATTACAACTCAAAATAAACATTTCAAGGTAAGGAAAAAATTTACTTGGTTAGTGAAAAGCTTCTTTATAAAGTCATAATTGCAATCTGGACTTCTGCTTCATGCTATATCCCAAGACAAAAATTGGATAACCTACATCACACCCAAATGACGCACAGAGCACTCCTTCCTATTCCTCCCTCAGTGCTGAGAAATGACTCCCAAACCTGGAAGTTGTCACAAGATAATTGGTGCTCAGGGAACAACTGCCACAAGACCCAACCTTGATTAACACCAACCATTTCTTTAAATATGATGATACTATAGTGGAGGCCCCCACTAGGAGAAAGCAAGGATGTCAAAGCTGAGACAAGCTGAGAGCTGAGGTTTACCACCTTAACAGACTCAGACGACATGATGGAACAGTGAATACTGAAGCCAATAATCTGAAAATATCACTCTCATCTTCAAAACCCATCTGCCTTTTTTTTCTAATCAGGAAACCAGGGATGGGGGGAACATTTGCATATATTGCCCACCAGCACATTCTTCTTAACAGAAGTGAAGATATTTTGAGAATATGAAAAGCATTGCAAGACATCTGTTTTCAGGGATAGACCACAGCAACAGAAATACTTTTCAGAGTTGGTTTGTTCTAAAGTCTGTCTCAAGAACAAGGATAGCCAGCTTTCATGAGATACCAAGACATGTTCTGGCAAAAATATTTTCACTTTCCTTAAGTTATATGCTGTCAAGCTCAACTATTTTATATATATCCGATCCTTTTCTGTCAGTAAAAAAGAATCTTTTTTCTTAAAACTCCCAAATCAACAATATCTGTGTAGAATGAAGTAGAATTTGGGTTGTTTTTTATAATTCGAACATAGATGAAATCAAAAGGTCTGTAACTGTCTCTATATTGACATCTTCCAAAGGTCCTTTTCTCCTTTCACATGAATTCATCTGAATCATTGCCGTCCTGCAAGAAACAAAAAAGTGAAACTATAAAATTCTTGAAAATAAGTCACTCAGTATTTAAAATTTACAATTATAACCTTAACTAATCTCCAAGTTGAGAAAGTAAAAAATAAACCAAATTCATTCATTACTTCTTCACCATCTTAAATTGTCAGTTCCCTAGAACAGCTGGATTAGCAGCTCTGTTCTCTAGGGTGTCCTTGCATGGCCTAATTACACAGCAACAGGTGATCAATGACTTCCAAATTATGAAGTTTCGCCTGATTTAGTATAGTGTACTAAGTGTGACTATAAGAAAACATGACTGATCCTAAACGAACACTGTCTCAATACCCTTATGCCAACAATGCTGCCAATATATAAAATATTTCTGGCCTAAATTCCAGTATTTTGAGTCCAAAGCTTGTCACAGCTTTGTGACTTCACAAGATGGCCTTGATTTTTTTTCCTTTAATAGGAAAAGTCATTAGGACAGGAAAAAATGCCTTAGATAACTGTATAAAGAGCAGACTAATGACTGTGTTACATCCAGGCACCAGGACTGTGACTGCCTTAGAGTCCTAAACTGCAATGATAGCATTAGCGATGTTTGAAAGAGTCAACATATAGCATCTTCAAACGTCAGCTTTAGATCGCAAACACTGAGGTGAACAACTCAATAAGATAGTTAGGGTCGTTAACAATGAAAGTGCATCGTTTCCTGTAAAGGCTGTGACTTAGATCTGCAAAGAGTTTTCATTTGTCTGGGGACCTATGTTTTGGGATTACAGTAACTTTTAAATACATATCTGAGATCAAGAATTTATTTGAACAATTTTTCTATTTTAGATTCCCTTTACTTCCAGAGTCAGTAAGTTTTTCAATATAATAGGCCTGTCACCCCCTTACAAACTGATAAACAAGAGGAACAAGCTGCATTAAACATTAAGTCCTATCTTATATAAACGCCTTTAACTGAAAATCAACAGTTCCTGCTGCCAAATTGGATCATTAAATGTCTATACCCCTTAGAGGATGGCAGCAAGGAGAATTAAAGCCTATTCTTTCAAAGTACAGAGGAAAAACTAATAATATAAGAGCTCTTCCACTGAAAGAGGGAATAAAAACAACTAATGGGAAGCTTTGTTGGAATCTTGAACCTGATTCAAATCCAGAGCTCAGGAACAGGCTAGCAAACAACAGAGAGAGAGGAAGGGCCAAAAGGTTAGTAATCCTTTGGTTTATAAATTTCCTAGTCTTGGAACTTTTAACATTTGTGACTAATCAGACAGGGGGTGTGTGTGTGTGTGTATGTATGTATGCCTCAGGTCATAACATAATATAGGGCCAGATTTCTCGTGGAAAGTAGCCTCTACCACACAGAAAACTTCAATAAGCAACAAAAACCACAACAAAGACATCAGATTTGTGGTATGGTAAAGACTTCTGTTAAGCTATTCTAATAGTTTCTGTTAAACTGTTCTAATAGTTTCAAGAATTCTAAAAATAATTTCTAGAAGGAATTAAATAACATCATTTTTTGATACTGATACTTTGTGGGAAAACAGCAACCAAAGACTTTATGAGTAAAGAACAGCAATGACTACTTACATAGTGATTAAGTCAGGAAGACTTTCAAATATGTGTTCTTGTTTAAATTTTAGAATGGCCCTGTGAGGCACTATGTCTCCATTTTACTGATGATGAATACTCCCTCAGGTTAAATAACTTTACTAGACTTCCCCAATTAGTGTGAGTTTAAGTCTCTAAACTTCAAATTCAAAGCTTTATTTAATTACATGATGCTATTATGAAATTTTTCAGAAATAAATTATAAAGATACATCTCTTCATAAAGGAACCTCATAAATTTAATTCTTCATAGAGATGGGAATAAGAATGTTGTTCTTACGAATTTTTAGAAGGACATATAGAGATAAACAAGGTCTGAAATCCTATGAATTCTAATTCATGCACTAAATCTGGGGTTTGACTAGGTAACCTTTAAGAGATCTTAAAATCTATTATAGTTGGTCCTCCATATCCTTGGGTTCAACATCCATGGGTTTCAGCCAACCCAAATATCAAAAATATTTGGGTGGGGGATAAAACAAAACAAAACAAAATACACAATAAAAAATACAAATTTAAAAAGATACAGTATAACAACTATTTACATAGTATAAGTAATCTAGAGATGATTTAAAGTACATGGGAGGATTTACGTAGGTTATGTGCGAAATATACTAAGCTATATGAGGAACTTGAGCATCTGGATTTTGGTATCTGAGGGGGGTCTTGGAACCAATCCTCCATGGATATTGAGGGACAACTGTATTTTTAAATTACACTATAAAACATGCAATATCTCAAATATATCTACCCAGTTTCAATTTCCTACAAAGACTGTTCAATAACAACTAAATTGTGCCGTCTTTAAATACTTCAAAATAAGTTCTGGGAAAGGCAGCTCTGAAGGACAGTAAGTCTCTGACACAGTTCCAGTAAGATAATTAGATGTAGATGTGACAAAGATCCTGTCAGTGCTATGTTATGGGTCACCACTTCTCTTTATCCCAGGTCCTGAGGAACATGACAGCAACCAATTTTCTCACTTAGGCTACAGTATAAGACCTTAGGGTTAGTACTTTTATTTTAATTGAAGGTGGTAATTTTGTCCTGAATTACAATATAAGATCTACAGTCACATTAATGAAGAACATCAATAAAGGCACTTTTGCATGCCTGCAACTAGTAAAGAGGGAAAAAGGAGTGGAAGAAAGTCCTGTAAATACTAATAGACCCGTACTTCACAGCAGACAAGGTATGGCAATCTCTTTCCCTGAGGTGACCTACTTGAAAACACACTTGAGGAAGTCCACAGGGAAGGGGGGCAATGCCTAACAGAATCCAGCCTGAGTAAACTATTTGCGACATGTAAGTCAACCATGCCAGTAACACAATTATTAAAAACCCTTAGTGAATTATTTAAAGGCAAACATTAGAGCAAATAACTTAAACTTACCTGATTTGATGACATATTTTCAACTTTCATTAGTGATGAGTAGCTCCTAGAAGAAACAACACATTTAAAATAAGGTTATCTAGCCAACAAATATTTCATGAACATTTTACCTCATATCTAGTACTGCTGAGGGCTTTAGAAGAAACACAAGAGCTGTCTGATACAATCCCTGCCCTCATGGAGACTGAAACATTAAAAGAATAAATACCTATGAACAATAAATAAGATGTGTGTAGCGCTTTGTGAAGTGCTTTCTCCTACTCGTTTCATGTCACCTCCACAATAATTTTGCAAGGTAGGTGGCATCATTCCTCTTTTTCAGATGAGGACATTCACCTACAGCCAAGATGTGAAGTACACAGCCCAGGGCAAGTGCTACAGGAATTCAGAGGAGGAAACATCAGTGTGGGCAGGAACTGTCAGGGCACCTCACAGACAGGCGGACAAACCAAGCTGGGCCAGTGGGTAGGATGAGTGAGGGAGGCATTTCAGATCCAGAGAACGGGATGAGCAAAGCCAAAGAGACAATATCTATAATGACATGTCGAAGATCAGGCTGACTCAAGTGCATTCTAGAAGTAAAGTAGTGGGACATCAGGCACGATGTAGGGCCCGTTACGTCCCAATTGTGTGAGTGAACACTGTGTTCAGCAAGAAGCCACAATATGTGACTGAGTAAAAAGACATCAGATTTGATGGGTATGTATTAAATATCCATGATGTACAAGACCCTGTGCTAAGCCTGGGTGAAGGATGAGATGAGGAAAAAAACAGAAAATGATGAACAGAAAGCCTAGCCCCTAAAGAACGTACTAGGAGGGAAAACAAGACCTATTCAGCAATAGCTACAGTGAAAAGTACTATTAATAATAATAAAAACAAAAACACAGACAAAGGAAAGCAAGACTACATAATACCAGTTTTCCAAAAGAGTAATCTGTAGCAAACAGTAGAGAGAGGAGAAGAGAGGGAGGTTAAGGCAAGAAGCTAATCCCAGCTACCCATTCATTGATGATATATTGACTAATCACTCACCATATATGTGATCAGTATATATTTTCAAATAAGAGAATACAAGATTAAAGCAGATAATAGGCATAGATTTCAATCTCTTGGGTGGAAGATTCAAAGGCAGAAATTAATGTCACGCAAAGCACTACAAATGTATAAAAACAGATTACAAAATAAGTCAGAAG
The DNA here is from genome assembly GCF_000956105.1 of Propithecus coquereli. NCBI lineage: Eukaryota > Metazoa > Chordata > Mammalia > Primates > Indriidae > Propithecus > Propithecus coquereli. The sequence goes on from NW_012154062.1 coordinate 8,368,880, forward strand.
CTTATATCCTGTTGTTGGAATTTCACACAAGCTCGGAATCCAGCAGGCAACCACGTCTCTGGATATGCCTAGCAAATCCTTGATGTGTCACCATGTCCTATTCCTGGCACCACAGCCCTGTGTCACATTCTTCTGTCTTCTGTGGCATGTGACAGAAAGTTGTTTGTGTGGCACATGATTAACAGAAATAAACACACCAACTGTTTTTGGTTTTCTGAGGCCCATGGTGATGATTAAAAAATACAAATGACTAGTGCCAGCTTAGAAAAATGGGACTGATTAAACTTTTGGAGCAAAAATTTTATTCAGTAAGATTGAGAATTTCCTACCCTCCTCAGTTCATATGAATATTTTATATGTTGTTGACACTATAGAAGAAAGACCAGAAGATACGAAAACTGTTTTGGTTGATGGTTCTTTTGTTTAAATGCTTGCAACTTTTGAAACTAGTGAAGTCAAATTAAATGCCCTGAATTTTAGTAGGATACAGCTTAATTTGAATAATATCTGTAAATTACTTGATTTATACTAAATAACTATTTAAAACTGAATAGACTGAACAGAGGGCAGAAGAGTATAGTAATGTATGTGGGTGTGAGAATCAGATGACCAAGTGACTTTTAGCAAGTTACTTAACTTCTTCTCAAACTTAGTTTCCTCTTCCATAAAATGCAGATAAAAGTATCTGATATGGCTATGGTTAGAACTAAATGAGATAATACAGTAAAGCACTTTCAGTACAGTGCTTGGCAGATGGTAAATGTGCAAAAATGTTAGTTATTCTTCCTTACTAAATGTTACAAGTAAACTAAGTGATCTGTTACTAACATATAACATCATGTTCCTGAACAAAATTATGTTAGACCTGTAAAGCACACAAAAAGGCATATTTTCAATTTTCCCCTACTCTAAGCTAAAAAGAAAAAAGAATTAAACTGCTCTAAAATCCTGCATCACTCAGAATTCCACAAATCTTACCACATTCATGGAGTTGATAGTTTTTCTTTTACACAAAGCCAACTCACAATTCTAGGCCACATCAAATATTTAAATCTATGCATTAGTCTGCCTCATGTTAGCAGATTACAACTCAGGATAACAGTCCTGGAGCTCTTCATTTGAATATTACATTTTAAATGAACCTACTCATCGCATCTTAGTAGAACCCCAACAGAAACATGGGCATGTGGACAACAGTAACAGTATGGGCACATAATACCTACAATCTGACCCGACAAACGTTCTGAGAATCCAGGGTACTCCAAGGAAACTGCAGGAGGACATGGCAAGACAGCTTGTTTGGCTCCATGCCATTCCCAAAGGCAATATGTGTTATCAGTAACTCTTTCATCTTTTTGGTATACATATTGCAAATGATATCTATGGAAACTTGTGGAAAAATCTAGGAGTTCTGTGACTATTAATTGCAGGATGAATTTTCTTTAGTTAGAAAAACTAGAGGCTGTTCAGGTACAGCACTGTTTATACAGATTCAGTGTGGTAGGCAGAATGACACCATCCCCCAAGCCCTGCCCCAGAATGTCCACAACCTAGTCTCTAGAACCTGTAAACACGTCACCTTTATGGCAAAATCGACTTTGCAGATGTCACTAAAGACCTTAAGATGGGGAGATTATCGTGGACGATCTAATCATATTGTTCCTTAAAGGCGGAGAAGGCAGGGGTCAGCGAGGGGGCTGTGACCGTGGAATGCAGTGTCGCTGGCTTCAAAGATGGAGGAAGGGCCACAAGTCAGGGAACATGGGCAGCCCCTAGAGCCTCCAGAAAGGAACACAGCCCTGCTGACACTGTGATTTTAGCCCAGTGAGAACCTTATTGGGCTTCCAATCTACAGGACTGTAAGATAAATCTGTGTTGCTGTAAACCACTGAATTTGGGGCAGTGTGTTTCAGGAGCAATAGAACACTAATGTAGTCGGTATTCTCGGCCTTATTCACTAGAATTTCAGGAACTAAACTGTATTTTAATTGTTTACTGTTTACAAATGTAGTACTTTGGAGCAGGCCTCACTACATTAATTACTTTAAACTTTCAAAATGTAGAAAATGGGTTTTAAAAACAGCTTTGAGAGTTATTAGTGTTGGCCTTTAGAGCCAAGACAACTTTATTCAAATAGCATAGCTAGTCAATATTAAATACTTATTAAAGCATCTTTTCCTTTCCTGAAGAACTTTATAAACCAGACTTTAAAGATAACCTATGAAGGCTTATCTGAGAATAAAATTGTTTTATTTCAAATACTCTCATATCTTTTTCCTATAAACGAGCAATTCATTTGAACAGCAATTAACATAAATGCTTTTATTTTAACCCACTTAAGTCTCTGAGCTTGTATTAATAATAGGTCCCTCCTTATACCCACATATCATTCTTGAGGGTTAATCCATGATTAAAATCAGCAGAAAACAATCTTTGACGTCAATTTCCATACTGTAGCTCCAACATACCTAAGTTCATCCATTTCCCTCTTCTTCTTCATTTCTTCCTTTTCTCTCCTTTTCATTTCCTGAATTTGGGCTTTTTTTTCATTCCTCTCTTCACGATCTCTGCATTCCTTCTCTGCTGCTAGGTCTGGGAACCGCTCCATTTTGGTCTTTTCTAACCGGTTCAGGATCTCATTTACTTTCTTCTCCACTGTCACAATTTTTACCTTTAAGGGAGACAGGGGAAAAAATATTGCATCTTTATTTTTGTTTTTCTCCCAGAAGAGGGGCAAGGCTTTCCAGGGGTTTAGCAACCCAGTTTAATTCCCTTTAGAAAACATACATCACGCTCAGCCCTCAACAACAATGGTGTCAGACAGGAAAGATGGATAGGACACTCCATTCAGTATCCAGACTCTGCCGCCTCCAGTGGTGCCAAACACTTACATCCTTTTGCCTGTGAAAGCCTATCTGCCCCACATCCATGTCAGCTGTTTTCTTCAGGTTAGACCACGGCGTATATACCACATTAACGTTGTTCATCTTGCAGCCTGCCAAGAGAGACTGTCTTCAACATGCAGGCAGGATGAGACTGAGCCATGTGTTCCCCTACCCACTGGCAAATTATCATAATCCAACAAGGGAAATGGCTTCCAACGAACAAGCCACCCACTGTTTCAAACCACCAAATACTGTTTCAAAAACCACCCACAAAAGGCAAATGGTAAAGTGGCATTAAACAAAATGCAAATGAAAGTATTACAGTGGAAAGTTGGGGTGCATGGATTAGCTCCAAGGACTTCAGAGAACTCCCTAAAATTGAATGCAAAATTTATCATGTGCATTTTTTCAAGAGAAAAGGACTGAATACATTTCCTCAGGTGCTCAAAGGAGTCCTCAACTCAATAAGGGTTGAGCAGCAAGAGAAAGCCGTGGCCAAGGATTCATGAGACCTGGACTCCGTCTGGGCACTGCCACAAACCAGCTGTGCCACTCTGGGAAAGCCCCCGCAGCTCTCTGAATCTCAAATGAAACATGAGGAAATTGGACTAGTTTAATAGGGTTTTGTTCATTGCTTCTTTTAGCAGTGAAACCCTTTTAATGAAGAGAACATAAAAGACATCAAAGCAGAGATGCTCTGGACAAAAGGGGTGCCGGGTCCCCTGTTCATCTCCTTCTGTCCCCTCACACCACTCCCACCACACATGTGCCCTCGGGCCACAACAGCTTCCAGGCAGCTCTGAGATTCACAGTTTAATCTTTGGTCTGATGCGCTCTCCGGTCTGTCCAAATGAGACGGCAGGAGATTTCAACGTTTATTAAATCCTCATGTACACTGGAGAAAGCTGGTGACCACCACCTTACCCAATCAAAGTTAACATCAACAAAAATGGGGCAGAATGACATCACGTGCCATCTGACTGTAATGTGCAAAGCTTCACTTATGTAGTATTCCTGCCCCAAAACGCACAATGGGATTCTTATCAAGAGGAAGCATCAGATGAACCCAAACTGCAGGATACCCTACAACTGCTCTACACTCTTCAAAAGAGTTTCCTTTTTCCTGGATCAGAAAAAAGGAAATGCTATAAATGGACAGTAGTGGGACAACTGCAAAACTTAAATATGGGCTTTATATCAGATAATATTAACAGTATTCTAGCCATGTTAAATTTCCTGAATTTGATCACAGTTACTTAAGATAATGTCCTCGTTCTTAGGAGATACATGTTGAAGGGCCATGATGTCTATGATTTTCTTTCAGGTGGTTCAGCTAAAAAAGTTAATAATGAGTACACTACAAGTAGTGGGAAAGCAAATAAATATGGAAAAATTTTAAAAATTGGTGAATCTGAGAAAATGGGATATGGGAGTTGTGTTTTTCCTACAATTTTTCTGTATGTTTGAAAGGTTTTTTTTTCAAAATAAACTTTTAAAAAAAATCTCTATGTGCCAGGCACCGTGGGTAATACACACAGGATGAAGCAATGGACCCTGCCTTCCAAGATGCTAAAGGAGGGGAGGTAAGCACATAAGTAACTTCAGTTAAAAAGAGAACTGGTCAAATCCTGGTGGAAAGGTATAGGTAGAGTGCTAAGGTGCTACAAAGGCAGCAGGAGCCACTCAAAACTGGGGAAGGAAAGAAAAGGCTTCATGGAGGTTAGTGAGCTCAGTGGTTAAGACAGAACACCTCAGAGTCAGGCAGTCTGACTTCAAATCCAGTCTCTACTACACTTCAGAGCTCTGAAACCCTGGGCAAGTTCCTTAATTCTCTTTAAGCTTAGTTTCTTCCTCTATAAAATGAAAATAATAATAATATCAAGCTCTATTACAGAGTTGAAAAATAACTTGTGATGTTTTAAGCATAGGGCTACGCATGTAATCAACACTCCATCAATGTCAACAATTACTACCATTAATTACTACAACTACTATGTGGACCTTAAACCTTAGCTTGGATCTGGACATGTGATGACTAAGGAGGACAAACCCAAGGGCAGAGGGAACAATATACACAAAGGTACAAGGTTGGAAAACGGCATATATTTGCTTTGGCTGCAGTGTAAAATATGCGAAGGGAAAGAAGTCTGTAATCAGATCACAGATGCTTAAATGCCAGCTTCAGAAGTTAGGATTGAATATAAAGAGGCCATGGTGAGTTACAGAGTTTCTAAACTTTTAGATAGTTTAGTCTGGCAAGATCCATTGGGTGAATGTAGAATAGGCTGATTCTATGACAACAGACAAATTTAAACCCAACTCCCTTGGTTCTGAGCACTGAAAGTGGTCAACCAGGGAGGAAAATTTTGTAGCTACACAGTGTCCTCTACAAATCCCACAACAAAGACCATTTTCTTCACTCCTTAGCAGATCCTCTGATATTAACTCATAAGAGTAAGACCCTTGGGCTTAGCTCCTGATTTCCCTAGGTGAGCTGACACTGTGGAAGGATGAAGAGGAGAGAAAAGAGTAATCTACTCTCATGACTCTTCCCTCCTCTTTCTGTTTTCTCTAGAACTAGTAAACTATAAGGAGACTTAAGAAAAAAGAAGCTGGGCCAAGAATAAGGAGTCCAGAGCTCTTTTAACAAAGGCATATCTGCCAGCTGGGGGTGCATGGGAAGAGACAAGGACATGTGCAGGAAATTGGAACACAGAAGAAAAGAGGATACTGATTGTTTTAGTTCTTATTTTTTATTTCATTAACTGAAAATCTCAACCAAAATTTTAAAATCTGTTCTACTTATAAAATGGAATGTCCTAAACCCATTACAATTTGTTGATTTATAGTTGAAAAGTGAGTGGCTCTAAAGGCAAGACTTCTACCTTCTTTGGCTAGGTCCCTGATTCATTATTAAGGCTGACTAAGTTAAGATTGGAGAAACACAGTCTACAGGGACAGGGGTATGGCTCCTGTTTTATAATCACCACCCTCTGGTACCTGTTATCATCTATGGGTCTGTCCTATGTTTATCTTCTACCCAGACCATATTTCTTTCCAACTCTCTGATCATCCCTCAACTTCACATCAAACCACAGTTACCCCTATTCTATCTAGGTCTACACCTAAAACCCAATCCACTGGATCATTCTTAGAGTATTATGCCCTGGCTGCCTCTCTTAGCCACTACCTTTGCCCCAATAATCATCCCTCTTGACCTTTAATGACTATTAGATGAAATCTTGTACAGTAGAAATAAACAAGCACCAAGCACAGTAAGCCAGGCCCAACCTAAAACACCTAGGCCAACTGTTCTCAACCCACGCTGCACATCAGAATCACCTGGAGAGCTTTTTAAAAATTGCGACACTCAGGGACCACACCAGACGAATTAAGAAAGATTCTCTGGAGGGTAACAAAATCAATTGACTTGATACTGTCATAATTTAAGGGAGAAAAAAGATATGTAAAGGGAAGAGGAGAAAAAGTAGAAAAATGTGATTTGGAGGCTCTAGTTTTGGAATCTAATGACAAATAATGGAAATGAAGACATCAAACAACATTAAAAATGAAGCCATGAGACACGTCTCTCTTGCTTAGCTATTAACATCACCAAATTTCCAAAAGTCCCTTTACAAATACCCTTCAGGGTAGGCATATCTAGACAACCTCCTATTCAAGGTAAGTTAACAGAGTAAAAAGAGCTGAGACTCAGGACCATGAAAATTAGAGGGGTGGGGAGATTAGATTTTACTTCTTTGACAGGCAGCAAAATTGCCATCCATCTTAAAGAACAAAACAGGGCAAAAACTAAATTATGTGTTATTCCTTCAGCACAAGCCAAAGTCAATAGCATGTTCTCTAAAAGGTAATGCATTTCAGACATAAAGTCAGTGCTAATTCTAAAAACACCACTAGGAAAACTGACCTTGAATGCTATTAGCCTTCACAAGATGGGCACAGTCCATCAGCACTTCCTTTGGAATGTCTTCTATATTCTCTCCCTGAAACACAAAAATAAGCCAAATGGTCCACGACCTCATTATTAATTCATACTGGAGCACCCAAAGGGCATTTGCTGCCTTCATGATTTTATTACAAGCAGAGGCTCTTTAATTGTATTACAGAACATTGAAAAATGAAGTGAATTTACTGTGGCCATTACGGGAATGTTTATTAAAACTAAGAGAAGGCAGTAATATGGAAAATACTGACACCCAATAGGTAAAAAAAAGAGTACGGAAGAAAACTGCCAAAATATTAACTATGTCTGACTAATTTTTGTTCTCTTTCTTCTCATTCTTCTAGAAACCTTGTGGGGAAATGGTGCCTATTTCTTAAAACTGGATGGATGTCTTCCTGGCTGAGGTACCTACAACCTTCCTCCTGCCTCTGAGAGACAACTTGTAGTTCTGGATCTCAAACATCTGGTAGGTCATCTATCCTCAACCTTAATCAGGAAAAAGCTCTTCCTTCTGTTTGATCTCAACCATTCACTATAAGGGAGAAATAACAAAGAAGTAACATTGATTCTCTTCCTCTATAGAAATATATATCAAAACCAAAGATGACTAAGGGAAGCGATTCCAAAAGAACAAAAATATTTCAGAGGCAAGAGCAAGTGGAAATCGATTTAGTACTGACTCCTACTAGACGTGGGGTTATAGAAACACCTGTCTGGAAATATAATAAAATAGTCCATCTAACTAAATATTTGAGATGTTTATTCCATTATGTTCCTAAATTTTTTTCATTTTAAATGGAAAATTCTCAAATACATAAATTTTGACCAAAAAATAAGTGATCTGAGTTTGTCACTATTTTAAAGATACATCTCATCCTGTGCATACCTCCAACCATTTAAAGAGGATTTTGAATTTAACATCTTAATAATATAATGTCATTACTATGACTATCAACCATTATAGTAGGCCATAATATAGTGATAGGGATATACAAAAGCTGACTGACCTTGTACTTAATAAAACCAAAATGAATAATTAAAAAAAACCCCAGCCATCACTTTCTGCCTACCATATGCCAGGTACCAAGTAAATAGCCATAGAAATGGGATAGCATTATCCTCACTTTGCCCATGAAGAAAGTAAAACGTAGTGAGGTTAAGTAACTAGGCCAAGGTCTCCATATCTAGTGAGTGACAGAGCAGAAAGATGAACCCAGGTTTAAAGCCAAGCTCTAAACCTGGCTCAGACTGTGGTGCTTACAGGGTTCTGTGGAACCACATGGTTTCTCGGTCCTTGATGCCTGGCTGTGTCCCGATATCTCTTCTTACTATTAACACCAGTGGCTGTCACTATTCCTAAAGCAATCTCCTCTTGTTTGGCTACTTCCAATATAATATGAGCAGACCAAAATAATAATAACAATAAATATAAAATCCTCCAGTGCTAAGCTGGAGGATTAAGTCAGAGTAAGCGAGCTCTATCTAAGTGGAGGGTCTAAGGGACTCCCAATATGTAAAGGCCAGAATTTTGACTGTGGGGTTTGTGCTGTGTTAATAAAATAAGAAACCCCTAGATAGGTAAGATTTTTCTATGGGTTTCAAAATCAAAGCCTAGGAAAGAACATTGCTGAATATCTATGACCTTCAAGGTATGGGTTGAATTCAACTGAATTTAACAAAAGCATTAACGTATAGCCCTTAGCTCGTGCCAGGCATTATTCTAAGTGCTTTAAGATATGCTAGCTCATTTTGTCCTCACAGTGACCCAGTAAGACACATGTGTACAAGCACTGTACTTTCGGTGATAAAGCTGTTTTTCATAGATTAACAATTCCAGTACCTGTGCATGTACTGGAGTCAAATAAATAAGTCCATGAAGAGGGACAGTGGGAGGCAGGCTTCTCACTGTCTGCGGGGGTTACAGGTGAGCTAGGGGAGGCTGGAATGAACTCTGTAGTAAGGGACTGCAGTCAGAGACATCAGTATGAGCTCACGTTTAGCTTAACAGACACAGATGGCGAGATACGGAAGCAGTTATGAATATGTGTGTACACATGGGTCAGTATACATACGTGTATTTCCTAGCTCTGCCACCTGAGGAGGCCTGGAAGCATTAACACTCTAGTGGCAACAGGCACACTCAGAGTCCAGATGTTGATTTGGAAACACCATTTACTGATAAAGGGAACAAGGGTTCCTTAGAGAAATGACTGATTCTAGAGCTGGGGCAGGGAAAATGCAAAATGAGCTTAGAGTAATTCGTCATGCCAGAAAGTAAGGACATGCTCAAAAACAAAAGGATGGGGCACGTCAGAGCAGCACAGGAGCCAAGCTGAAAGGGCTGCAGCCAACGCTGGAAGAGTATCAGCAACAAAAATCAGTATCAGAATATAACTCAAAGTATGAGTCCATTCTCATGCAAATAAATGAGTGAATAAACAAATGGGGGAGAAGAGACAAATCTTCCTTCCAGAAGAATTCCAAATAATGTATGTAGACACTCCCCACTCCAGGAAGTGGAGCCTAATTCCACTCCCCATCCCCTTGAGTATGGGCTGGACTTGGTGACTTGCTTCCAGGTAACAGAGTAGGAAATGGAGAGAAAAGCAGCCTGACAGTGCAGAAACCTGGCAGACACCACCCTGGCCAGGCACTCCGGGTTCCCACCATCAGGGATGAGTCGTGTCAATCATGCACCTCCTAATACAATGGGATGAGAAGGGCACTTCACCTTTGTGGTATTCTGCCCCCCAAACCCATAACTCCAGTCTAGTCATGAGAAAAAGATCAGATAAACCCAAATTGAGGGACATTCTACAAAATACCTGAGCAGTACTTCTTGAACTGTCAAGGTCATGAGAAACAGGGAAAGAATGAGAAACTATCACAGACCAGAGGAGACTGGGCAGACATGACAACGAAATGTAAAAGGGCACCCTAGACTGGATCCTGGAACGGAAAGAGGACACTAATGGGAAAACTAGTGAGATCAAATAAAGTCCAAAGTCTGCTTAATAATGTGCCAAGGTTAGTTGCTTAGTTTTGAGAAATCCACTGTAGTAATGTAAGATGTTAACAATGGGGAAAACAAGGTGGGGTGTATGAGAACTCTGCATTATCTGTGCAACTTTTCTATAAATCTAAAATTATTCCAAAGTAAAAAGTTTACTAAAAAAAAGCAATACAGAATAACAAGCATATATACCATGTGATTCAACTATATAAAACACAGATATAGGCAGATTGGAAAAACAGTGTTATTTTATTACTAGTGGACATTTAATCTTTTCTCCTTTATTATTAATACTGTTATGCTGCTTTAAACTTCCCAAAGAAGCCCCTAACTGGGAACATCTGCCCTCAGGGAGGCAGGAGCCTAAGAAAATGGAACCACAGGTGATGTCCATTGGAGAAGACAGAAAGTCCAACATCTGAAAGGGAAAGAAAGCAGAGGTGACAGACAGCACACCTGAAGCGGCAGGACAAGGCAGTGCTTCCAGCCGGGAAATATGTGCTACGCCCCTTCTAAGTCTCAGGAATCACCCAGAATTTACCATAGTGACTTAGAGAGCTCTTCATTTGCTAACTTTTAGACTTTCACACATATTTATTACTTCAAGCAATTTAATTGCAGAAAAAGGATAAAGAACAAGATAAGATGCTCATCAGGAGAAAAGGTCATGAATCCAATGTTTAAATTCAGTTACCTTATGTAATCGAAGGTATACATGAGCCGAAGAGAGTTTGTCCACATGAAACCTACAAAGAATGAAAACCACTTTTAGCAAGAGGTACAAGGTATCCATCTCCTCAAGCCACTTGCATTTAAAGCACTCCATGCCAAAAGGTGTTCACTCAGGGCCTACCACATGCTAAGCACCAGAGGGAGCACAGAACACCGTCGCCATCTCCAAAGGGCTCACTGCCAACCCGAGGTAAGGTGAACATTGGAAGTTATGTAGCTGTGTGTGATTAAGTGCCCAGATCAGTAGAGATAATCAATGTTAAATGCACGGGTAAAGGTGATTTTTCAAGTGATAAAAAGAGCTATCAATGACCAAAGGCTTCATGGAAGACCTGAGATTTGGTTGGTCCCTGACTGAAGCATAAGACTTAGAGGAAAACAGGAAAAGGAATTTCAGGTGAGAAGAGAAGGGAATGAAAGAAGTCAGTGAGACTCCAATGTTGCAAGCCTGGGAGACTTGCAGGACCACAGTTTGCAGGAAAAGATGAGGGTTTTGTTTGGGACATCCTGAGTTTCAAGCAACTGGATGACAATCCAGAGAGAATGTCAAGTACAGACAGAGTTGGAAGAGTTAAAGACACTAAGCAGAACACATCATTAAACTGGCCATCCCAACAATTCATCCAGCCCTGTATTCTGACAATGATGCTAGTATGCATCTCGGGGGGTGAACACTGCCTCTTATGACATTGCCCTAAAAACATTCAGAGTGTCCCTCACCCCAACATCGTAAATCTTCCTCTCATTAGGGCTCCATCATCTATCAATTTAATTAATTAAATCTATTAAAATCTATGCAACATTATGGGATATTAGATTTTTCATGTTTACAATTCACGAAATGAAGCTGGCTTTCTGTCTTTCTAAAAATCCTGGCATCAAACAACAGACGACACATGACTGTCACTTTGTGATTCTGTTAACTTCAGTCATATTGCTTCCTTAGTCCTTTCCTTTCCAGATGGAAGAATGTTCAGTAAAACCTTAAAGTCACCATTATATCCCATTATATATTTCTCTAGACATTTTCTTGGCATTCATGAACTTTTTAGAAGTGAAATGGTCACACACTCGCATCTAGTACAAGATGTAGACAGTATGAGTCCATGTAAAAGTTAAATGGTCACACACTCGCATCTAGTACAAGATGTAGACAGTATGAGTCCATGTAAAAGTTAAGTGCCCACTTTAAAGAGGTTAAATATCTTTGCTATTCACTTTGGATACAGAAAAATATTAGGCATTTTGGCAAATAGTTTATGATGACTCTAGGTTTTATTCTTAATCATTACTGATAGCCTGAAATGGACATAACATCCTATTTATGTTTCTCCATGTGGTTCATTTACTCATTTGCATTCTCATATGAGAGATTTGTAATAATTATGACCTTTAGCTGGGCATTTTCTACCCAGAAAAATCTGTGTTTTTTGCAAATCTAAATATTACATCTCATTATCCTCTTTCAGAATCTTAGGGAAATACCACACTGGTAACCAAGCTCTAGTGAGAACTAACTTCACCCATTCCAACTTATACTTGAACCAAAACACACAGGAATACCACTGCTGACATACACCAACTTCACACCAATTTCAGGTTTGTACAAGGTAGGTACACCTCTGCAAAGGGCAGGGGGAATGGATGAAAGTATGGGGCTTTGGTTGAAATGTTTAAAGAATCCAGCTCTATGAACAAACTATCTTGAGCAAGTTTCCTTAAAAAACAAAAAACAAACTTCCTAAACCTCCCAAAATGCTTACTCCAAGTTTAAATTATGACTACTAGTTCCTCTTGTCCTTCTCATCTTCCTCTCCCTGCTTAACCTGTTATCCTTTACTGAATGCCTGCTCCCAGGCTTGTGAGCAAACCCCAAGACATCATTCCCAATTTACAGGGTAATTATAAATGAACGGAACTGGCAGTCAGCTATTTTACCACTGGACACCCATAAACAGAAATATAAAACGCAAGTTCTAGTTTTAATCACAGCAGTCAGGTGATTGGCCAGTCCAGGAAAGCAAATGATGATACACAGAAAGCAGAACCAAAATTGTTACTTACCAAATATCTTCAGGCCAGCCGTATTTTATCAGATCTTCATCTACAATGATACGAGAATAAAGAAAAGATAAGAAACACTGTCAAATGAAGATATGCCAGGGTTTATAATAAATTAAGGGGAGAAATACCAATCTCTTCCATAATTTTTTCTCTCCCTTAATGGAGAGGAGAGTAATATAGAGAGTCCTTGATGCTTGAAAGTATAGAAAAATAAAAATAATTTTCACAATTGAATATAAACTTTATAATTTTTTAATACTTCTAAAGCTCAAAGATATTTATATTTGATGATGATAAAACACTGACAAATCAGGGCTGCTGAGAAGTCAGATGATGTCTTAGAAAATCGATTCACTGTAATAATACTTAAATGTTAAAATGGTTTTGCTGAAACTTTTTTTTATATTGTTTTCTCTGAGCCAGAATCAAGGCAGCCTTTCACTGGGAGAAATACATAAAGCCCTGCCCCCAGGTACACAGTGCAACACCTGCACAACCATGTGTAGTAGCTCTGCTTTTGTGCTTCTCAGTAACCTAAGTCTGGGGTTCTCACCTCTGATTTGGTAGAAAAACAGATTAGGTCAGAAGATTTGGATTCACATCCACTGTAGATAACTATGACTTACTACTTTGCCTTATTGTTCAGTGTAACACAGGGAGATAGCATCCCCTCCTCAGCTGTGTTAGGAGTACTCTTTAAGAACAAAAACTACCTATGATGATTTATGGGTTAGTAGGAGAAATATAAAACTCAAGTATTAATATGCTGCAGACTGCTTCACCATTAAGTCACACCCAAAGTCAGTGTCAAAAATTCATTATCAGGAAAAAGTGTTCTTTAAACTTAAAATTCATTAGTGGGCCAAAAAATTTGTTTAGCAGGTTGAGACTAGCTTTTTAAAGTGAAATAAAACAGAAATAGAGGGTAATCTCTATTTACCCTCTATAGCAAATAGTATGGGTAATTTATATAAACTTTTGTTCTAGTTATATGAATGTGTACATCAAAATATAATGTATTTCACACTGAGGAGAGTGGTCAAAGTCTGAAAAAACATTTCTTGACTCAAAAAGAACATCTTCAGCCTCAAAAAAACCAAAACATATGTTTCCAATAATTTAAAAAATGGTTTTAAAAAAGCACAAAAAAATGATCCCTTCAAAATCCAAATGACAGAGGATTTTCATTTGGTCTAATAAATTAGCACAGGTTAACCTCTGATTCACATTACTCTAAATCAAATTCTACAAAACTCTTTGTAAAGTTTCTAATCAGAAGATGGACCAATTAGTTCAAATATTATTTGACATAACTAAACTCAAAGGAAATTAGTCCTTTGGAGTTCCTTGTAATGGGTGTGACTTGTTTCCCAAAAGCTAAGTTATCAAAATAGTTGAAAACTGATATCCAACAAACTTTAGGGGTGGGGGAGCAGGAGACAACACTTACCTGCTGGAAATTTCAAAATCAAATGCTTTTGAAAACTTACTTTCATATTTATCCTTTCCCATGTAAATAGTGTAAGCAGATGAATTAACTGTGACAAAACAAAAATAAAAAACAATTAGATAAACTTCATCACTAACAAAACTGTTTCATGGGAAAAACTAGGGACAATGCTTAGCTCAGGGGTCAGCAAACAATGGCCTGTGGGCCAAATCCAGCCCACCACCTGTTTTTGGATAGCCCTTAAGCCTGCAATGTTTTTACATTTTTAAAGGATTGAAAAAAAAAATAAACAAAGAATAGGCTATAGAGACTGTATGTGGCTCACAAATCTTAAAATACTATCTGGCCCTAACAGAAAAAATTCACCAATCGTTATAAATGGCTACTCTCCTACCTTCTTGAGGATATAGTTCAATGGCAATCTCTAGTTCAGTCCCATACTTTTGCACTCTTCGGGTGTTAAAACAAAACCAAAAAACCTTACTACATCTCAACCATTTAGAAACAGGTTCCTATGCTTACCCAAGTTTTATTTTGCCTAATTTTGTTTAGCCAATATAACTTATATTTCAGGTGTGCTGCAGATTCTGAGGGGCTCCCTGTCCCATTCAGTGGAAGTATGGCTCTCAAACTTGAGTGACTCTGAACCCTGCTTATACATTAGAATCCTCTAACTACGCCCCAGCTCCACCT
>NW_012154062.1:8384300-8419368 GCF_000956105.1 Propithecus coquereli
AAAAGAGAAAGGGAGAAGGAAAGAGATAAGGCAAATGTGGCAAAATGTTAGAAATTGAGGAATCTGGGAGAAACATGTACAGGAAGTCTTTTACTATTCTTGCAATTTTTTGGAAAAACTAAAATTATGTCAACATTAAAAATAAAAAGGAAGATGACTGCTGAGCAAGAAATCTGAATTAAGCTCCTTTCCATGTTAAGAAAGGAAAAGTTAACAGATACTAAAAGTACAAGTGGACTTAATGAGCCAAGTGTAGGTACCCATAAATCAGATGGTATCGAATTTGACACTGGTAATATATAAGACTAATGTTCAATTATTCCCTTATGAGAGAGCATCAAAGAATTAAAATGGAACAAGTTTTATTCAGAAATACTAATCTTAAAACAAAAGGAAAGGTAAAAACTACTCTATGGAGATTTTCTTCCCATTTTTTAAAGTTTTTATGCAGTAAACTATGAGTTGGTTGAAAACTTGGCTATCCATACAAATTCATTTCCTAAAGATTCTGTATGTTCAAGTTTCTTTCTGTACTGCCCATATGTAAAATATTACTATTTTATTGTGAAAGTTATGATTTTTCCATTAGCCATTTTAAAAGATCTGCTATACAAGTGCAGTTTTATTAGACTTAGAGGCCAGATATGTTTCCAACAGGAAGCAATTCTGACATTATAATGTAAGTCATGGGATCCACAAATCTGCTGAAACATTCTGTTCTATGCATGACTAGCTCTTAAAGAATTCAGAATAGCTTTAAGGGGAACAGAGCAGCTAGCATAAAATGCATTTAGTACCTAAATACCCTGCCTGTAATTGTCTTCCATTCTTGGGCTTGTATGGATATCTATTGTTGGGGACTCTCACGAGTGGAAAATGCCTGTTATCAAGGATGAAAATGCTTAGAGGCCTATAAGGGTATGCAATTTTTCAGGCTGGTTTTGAATTTTGTTTCTAGTAATTTTAACAATATGGGTAAAACAAACCAAATCTACAGAGGCAGAGAAATAGTTCATGCCACACTGTGGGAGCCTAGACTACTGAGAAAACTAATGGGATGTGGCAGCGTGGTGGAAGAGGAAGAGCAGGAGTCTGTGAGTTACAGCTTCCCGGGCCTCAGTCTTCTCATCTCTAAAGAGAAAGTACTACCCTGTTCAAACCCACACAAACGGTGTGGAACTAGTTTCACTTAAATCTCACCTTTAACCAGCAAGCATAGAGAGTAGTAATAAAATAGACAGTGCTATAAGTACAAAAATATCATTCATTTATTCAACAAGCATTTATTGAGAACTATTATTAGCCAGACACTATGTTATGGAAACAAATACAGTAGGTCCCCCCCCTTACCGGCAGGGAAATATGTTCCAAGACCCCCCATGGTTGCCTGAAACTGCGGATAGTACTGAACTCTCTATATAGTGATGTGTTGCTTTGGTCAACAGTGTACCATATGTACCATGGTGGTCCTGTAAGATAATGGAGCTGAAAAATCCCTATTACCTAGTGACCTCATAGCCATTGTAACATATTAGGTAAGGTGACAGCACAACACATCACCTAGTATATGTTTAAATACACAAATACTTACCATTGTGTTATAATTGCCTACAGCATTCAGTACAGTAACATGCTGTACAGATTTGTAGCCCAGGAGCAATAGGCTGAACCATATAGCCTAGGTGTGTGGTAGGCTATGCCATCTAGGTTCGTGTAAGTGCACTCTGTGATGTTGGAACAAGGCTGAAATCGACCAATGCTGCATTTCTCAGAACATATTCCTGTCCTTAAGTGACACACATGACTGTACTGTTTTTTCCTACACATACTTACGATAAAGTTTAATTTATAAATCAGGTACAAGAGATTGACAATAATAAAATAATTATAATATACTGTGATAAAAATTATGTGAATGTGCTCTCTCTCAAAATATCTTATTGTACCGTACTCACCCTTCTTGTGATGATGTGACCACAGAAAGTGAAAGGGAGGATAAGCGGAGACTGCTGTAAAGAGATCCTGTCCATGCCCTCAGGGGGCTCACACTCTAGCTCATGCAGACACCGTTTAATACCATGTGGTAAGTGCAATGCTAAAGGTATACCTGGAATGTTAAGTGGGTGCCAGAAAAGGAATACCTAAGCGATCTTGGGGTGGGAGCTAAGTCAGGAAAGGCATCTTGGAAGACAGGTCAGAGGTATCCTAACGGAGGAGTTAACTGGGAGCTGACTTTCGGCAAGGGAAATAACATGAGCAGAGAAACGAAGTCGAGATACAGCATTTCCTGGAAACTAAAAGCACCCTTTCCTTGCCTGCCAAAGACAAATCAGAAGCATTATCGTCATTTTTCAGTATCCGGGACATCAACTGACAGGTGAGTAGTCACTTCCTAGAGGGTAAGGCGCACTTTCCATGAGAGTTACTGGCAGGTGTCTGCTTTCTCAAAGGAGATCATTACCAGGGTGCAGCCAAAACAGGGGCGAGTGAGGATGGGGGAGGTGTGTGAAGGGGCCCTCAAAGTCTGCCCAATTCCAGGGCGATGGGAGGTCTTTCCGATTGGGGATGAGAACTTGCAGATGCAAACACAACAGAGACGTCGCCCCTCCGCGCCCCCAGGCCCAGATGAGGGAGCGCCGAGGACGACACAGCATCTGGGTGGAACTGACGCGCGGGGAACCGAGAGGGCGCGGGAAGAGGCACTCGCTGCCAATGAGGCGCTTTAGGACGAGAGTCACGCGCAGCGGCGGCCTGGAGATCCCGGCTTCGGAGCCCGCTGTCTAGCAAGGATCCGGGAGGACGCGGCGCCCACTCACCGCTGCTGCTGGTGAAGTAGAACACCATGATCCCTGAAACCGTGCGGCGACTCCACCGCGGAGTAGCAGCACTCAACTCGCGAAGCTCGGGATACCAGAAGCGCGGCGGCCACCTGTACCCCGGAACTTCTCCGCGCACTTCCGGCGGACGCCGGATCGCGTCATAACGCCGGGCCATCGGTGCCATCTTTAATCCTGGCGAGGTGAAGGGCATTGGTGTGGGGCGAGGTCAATGACTTGCGGGTTGAGGGAAAGAGAGGATGGGCGTCCCCGACATGTTAATTAACCTCTCTGTGCTTCACTTTCCTCATCTGCGACATGAAGGTGATTCTAGTGCAGCTAACTCACAGGATATTTTTCTAGGGTTAAATAAGTTAATAGGAGTCAAGGGTTTGGAACATAGTGCCCTCAAACTCCCGCAGCACTTAGCTTTTACCTGATTATTTCCCTCAAGAAAAGAAAAGAACTCTTATCTGAGGAATGCGAGTCATTTACATTATCAGGCCCAGAGGGACATTAAAATGAGACAGCAATCATGTCCTACTTCCCCTCCTTGAGCTACACATTCATCTCTCAGACTTGCTTGCTATTGCCATAAGTAGCCATAAATTAACCTAACAATGCTGCACTGGACACTGTAACCCACCCCCATAGCTTAACAATGTATAGCCAATTACTAATCAATGTCATTTCCATAAGCCATGAGAATTCCTGACAACTTTGTTAACAGCCTACTCCTGGTTCCCGTTTTTGCCTTTAAAAACTTGCTTGTACCCAAGTCCAGGTGGAGCTCACATCCAAGGCTACCTGGGTCTGAGTCTTGTGGGAAGCTGTCCTCCCTTTGGCTCAAGTTAACTCTTCAAATTGTATTTTATGCCTCACCCTCTTCCTTTTAGGCGGACACCCTTGCTTCATCCTCACCGACATCATTCTATGAAGTTGAGCGATTCACTTAACTAAATTCATTTAGAACTAAAAATGTCCCAGAGACTGTACCAGGAGCTGGTGACACAAAGATAATAATGACAGTGAGTGCTTGAGGAACCTCTGGCTTTGCGAATCTAGCGATGCCCTGCAAATAATGATTGTTTGCAGGCTCTCAGTTTTATTCTCTATGAAATAGGAATGATGTTATTACCTCGTAGACTGCAGCGAGGAGTAAATGAAACAAAACATGTAAAGCGTCTAAGAATGCCTGGCACATAAGCAAATGTTCACTCCTGATTTATTTTTTTTAGTTTAACTTGAAAAATAATGAAATAGAAACCTAAAGTTACTAATAAAAAAAAGGGAAACTAACGACTAAGTTTCAAATGTGAAAAACAAGTGCCTCGAGAATCTTGGAGAAGCTACTTTACAAAAACTTCTTAAACCAAGAGACCCCAGAGTGTACGCGTTCAAGTGGGCCGAAAACTACAACTCCCAGAATGCATCTAAACACGACTCCGGGAACGGAGCCCGGCGAGGGGGCACGGGATTGTGGGAGGCGTGGTTTCCCTGAGAAGAGAGCTTTCTGCCTCCCAAGGGCGGGAGAATTTTGGAAACAACCTCTAGGAGTGGGCGGGGCAAGAGCTAATGAGACACCAATCACGGAGTCAGCTCGTGGAAGCGCTGAGCAGCGGCGAATCGGAACGGAGCGGCTTCCGCGTCGCTTGGCGCGCGTTAATTTGAATACGCTTCTCAGAGCGGCTAGGTTCGGCTGAGGAGAGGTCGCCAGGCACTGAGGCGCAGGTAAAAAGCTGGGGAAGGTCCAAGCTGGGGGTGGAAGGCTGAGGAGAACAGGTGACTCTGTGAAACACGGGGTTGAGTGTCGACGGAAAAGAGCTGTTGCCGTGGGCTTGGCACGTCAGCGGGCCCGAGACCGAGCCACCGGCCGGTTCTCCGCACTCGCCTGCACCGGGTTTCCATCTTCCCGGCGCCGGCGTTTTCCCGTCTTTTCGCCCTGACAGGGTTCAGGATTCGGGACACTTCTCTCTCCTGCCTTTCTCCGCTCAGCCCCAGAAGGGTCTTCCCGTAAGCCGCAGCTTGATATAAATTCTCAGAGATCCCGGTCTTTCTGTTTGTCCACTTAGCTTTGAAATCACGCTTAGGTAATTTTGGGGGGAGGAATACACCTGACCCAAAGGAAGGCGAAGGGAATGAGCTTTTATTGAGCAACATGCTTTCTGCTCAAGAGTTAACGAGCATGCTAGAATTTGTTTTGAGCAGCCTGAGGACGTTAGTGTTTTGTAAGTAAGGAAGCAAACGGCTTGCTGGAGGATCCTCAGCTGGTAAAATGGGAGAGGATTATGCTTCATCCATTTTCTGGCTGGGCTCTGATGAAAAGCTGAAAATAGTCTCTGCCTTTATTGAACATACAGGCTGTTCAGATGGGTAAACAACAAAAAAATGTTAAATAGAATATCAAGGGAATATGGGGTGCAATGGAAGCAAGAGAACAAGAGCATCTAACGGTGGGAGGCAGGGTGTGGTGAGAGGCTTCCCAGAAGACAGTGTTTAAACTTGGGGAAAGTGTGCTCTGAATTAGGGTAAAAACTATTTCCTTCTTGGTAAGATCATTTTCCAGCTTGAAACATAGATATAATCCCTACTTTTATTTTCTGTTCTTATGTGCTTCTGTGGTGTAGTGTTTTCTCTTTTTAAATTCATGGTTTACATGTTTATTAGAGTAATTTGCTTTTTAAAATATCATTTTCTTGGATCTTTATGGTCCATCACCCATCTGAAAATTTTTCAGACTTTTAGGTATCATTTTGATATACTGATTTTTATACCCTTGTGATGAATTTGGTTATTATAATTGTCCTACTGCTTTTAGGAATTAAGATGGCATCTTTTACTCCAAGGAAGAGGAAGCAGCATTCTTTGAACTGTGAAAGGTGAGTCTCATCATATGCATAGAAACTCTTGAAAAAAGAAAAATCCAGATGGGGGTGGGGGTGGGAGAGTGGTGCCGCCTCAGGCCTGTAATCCTAGCACTCTGGGAGGCTGAGGTGGGAGGATGGCTTGAGGTCAGGAGTTTGAGACCAGCCTGAGCAAGAGCAAGACCCCCCCCCACCTCTATAAAAAAAATATATATATATATAAAGAAAAATATACCTCCCTGTTTTCCTTGTTCTTTTTCCTATTTTCTAAAATTTCCAATCTTCCATTAGCCTGCTCCCTGTGGCTATTGCAATATTCTGTATTCTAACTTTAGTCAGGAAATACGGTAAATTTTTGAGTGAATTTAGTCCTTTTGGAGGGAATCAAAGAGCTGTTTTCTATGGCTGGGAAGTGTATCAAATATTTTATTACTTGTTTCCTTTCTCTTATGTAATAATGTGATATTTTACATGGTGGTTTGCATGTTAAGCAATCCTAGAAAGTCTGTATTCACAGATATAAATTACTCTCTATAGGAAAGGCCCCAGGGGGTCAGTTTATTACAGAATTAATCATTATAGGGGATTTCTTGTAGTCACTTGAGCAAATTATATGGGCTGTAATTGTATATGGCCAAGATATAGAAATAGATTTTAAAACACACACATGTATATCAGAGGTTCTTTGTATACAATGTCTGTTTTCATGACATTAATAGGATCTTACTTTGGAATGATATTTGAATGTTTTGTTTGATAAAGACATAATTCTACTTTTAAACTAATGTGTATGTATGTTTGGGGAGGGATGTATTGTTTTTAATATGACCTATGGGTAGAGTTTATTTACATAAATTTTGAAGCAAAATAATGAACTTATCAATGGACTTTGTTTCTTTTCATAGCCTATTGTCAGATGTCCCATCAAAGAAATCAATTTTGCACTTCACTGAAAATCTATTTCCATCACCTAATAAGAAGCACATTTGTCAGAGCAGTGATAAAAATGAAGAAAAGGTGCATTGCTCTCAACAAGGCCATTTTGTCTTAAGTCCACTCAAAACAACTGAAGAAGATAGATTGCTATCTGCAAATCAGCATTCACCATTTAAATCTGCTGTGTCCACTTTATCCTTTTACAACAACAAAAATAAGTCGTACCTCAATCCATTGGAGAGAAAGCTAATAAAAGATAGTAGATCCACTTGTCTAAAAACTAATAATGAAGATAAATCTTTTCCTGGTGTGACAGAAAAAATTCAGGGAAAACCAGTTTGCTCCAAGAAGAGGAAGAAAAAACCACAGAAGAGTTTAACTGCTAAGTATCAGCCACGTTATAAGCACATCAAACCTGTATCAAGGAATTCTAAAAATTCTAAGCAAAATCGAGTGGCCTATAAGCCAATAATGGAGAAAGAGAATAATTGTTGTTCAGCTGAAAATAATCCTAATGCTCCTCGAGTTTTAAGCCAAAAAATAAAACCACAGGTTACACTCCAGGGTGGAGCGGCATTTTTTGTTAGTAGAAAAAAATCTTGTCTTAGAAAAATTTCTCAGGAAAATGAACCATCACTGGGACTCACCCAAAAGAATAAATCAGTAGTGACTGAAGATTCTGATGTAGAGACTGTCAGTGAAAGAAAAACTTTTCAGACAAGGCAAGTGCCAAAGTCCTTATTACTGGAAAGGAAAATGAATATTGAGCTACTGAGTGCAAGAAGTAAAAATGAAGACAAATTAATAAAGGTAAAGAAAGCTAAATATATCACTTTAAAAACAATTGGCTATATAACAAATCTTCAATATAAATAACGTGTATAACATAGTTGAACAAAATTTGATTTTCTTTGCAGTCTGGAGGATTGCTTTTATAAAGCCAAATAGAGTTTAGCCAAATGTAAAGAATTTAGAGGCAGGGTGGAAAGATGAGATTTTTCTCCCTTTTTTGGCTTAAGGAAGCCTACTGACATTTTGTTGGCATTAAAGTATACATTTCATTAAATTCCCTTGTAAGTAAATTACAGTCTGTCCAGAGAAACTTAATAACCTTTATTTGGTAATGAGTGATTTTAGGAAGTAGAAATAACAAAACTCAGGTAGTATGTTTCCAGAGTGTAAGCATGTCATTTTTTTTACTTGTTTCAGCTTATTTAAAGTAGAAGATTATTCTAGAAACTTTGGAGTATATAGAAACTATATATAGAAAAATACCTTCTGTAATCCCACTACCTGGAGATGATCACAGTAAATGTATAGTTGAGTTTTGTTTATTTTACATGCTGTGTTTTCACAGTTCCCATTCTATGCACTTTCATTTGGTCCTGCTCATATTTAACACAGCCGAGGCTAATGCTGTCTGATATGAGCCACATGTAATTTTAAATTTGTCTACTTGGCCACATTAATAAAAGTAAAAAAATTTAACCCAGTGTATTTTAAATGTTACCATTTCAACGTAATCAATGTAAAAGGTTATAAGATATTTTGCATTCTTTTTTTGTACAAAGTCCTTGAAATCCATGTTTATTTTATAGTTAACAGCATAGCTCAATTTGGACTACCCATGTTTCAAGTCCTTATTAGCTACATGTGGCTGGTGGCTACCATATTAGACTACAGTAGTCTAGAACTTATATTATTGACTTTCTGTCTGTAAACTGATCCAGAAAAAGTTGTTTTCAAGTAGCTGGGGCTAGAAAACAATTGAGGTATCAGGCCTTAAGAAAGGCTGTCTCCCAGATCAAGGCTTCTGTGTCTGTGGTGGCTTATTTATCCTCATCGCTATGTTTGCAGCTGCAGGAATGATAGGCTCGTATATCTAGCAATTCAGATACTCTCTTTGGTCATTTCCCTTCTAATCCACCTCTCATCATTGTCCTTCCTACTGCTTTCTCTCAAACCCCAGTTCATACCTCTTGTAATCACCTAAATTCCAAACCTCAATGACAAAGTTTCTAAATTCATGGCCAGTGAACCAAGTCTAGCCTATGGATGTTTTGCTTGGCCTACATAATTAAAAAATTGTTAAAATTCAAGAGAACAGATTTTTGGTGTCTCAAAAAATTGAAAGGTGTGGCAAAGCAGAGCCTTCATTTCTACATGGCAATAATCTCAGCTGAGTATCCGGCTGAGTATCATACCATTTGACACTTACGGGCTCTTCATTTCCTTCCACTAAGTCAGTATATATATGTATTTAGATCAGTTTTGATAATTTTACTTACCTTCTGCCCTTGTAGGCATTTACATTTATAGTCCTCACTGTAAATGTTTCTTCCTGTTTATCAAGTATTGCCAAGTATGTTATTAAATGAGACATGTTCTTGCTGGCTAAGCCATGACCGTCTAATTCTACTAATTGTTCGTATTCTGTTTCTACCAACAAAACACCCCTGTGTCTTGATAGGGTTTTGGGTTACATGGGTATGTAAATTTATCAAAATTCGTCAAACTGTATACTTTATACCTGTACATTTCACTGTGTTTAAATTTACCTCAGTTTAAAAAACATTTGGGCACAACTCAAGCTAAAATTAAGTCTCAATCCAGCTAAATAAAGTGGGGATAGTCTGCAATTTCCCCATCCATCTCCCAGTTATTCTATTTGGTAGATCAGAATAACTTGATATGGGGACCTGGTCAATTCTTTGCAACACCCTTTTCTGCCTTATTTTCATTTTCTTTACTGAGCTTCACTTTAAGGAGGTGGTATTGAGTTCTATCTAATTTTCAGTACAATGAGAAGCTAAGCTTTTGTGCATCTTAAATTTGTAGAACCGAGCTCTGCTTTCTCTGAGGATTTTGTTAAATACCCACTGCTAAGATTCATCTCTGCTAGCTAAGGTTGAATCTGATTTTCATGAGGATACCCATTCCCCAAGTCATTATGGAGTCCTGAGAAATGGCAAACAAATAGGTTAGCCGCCCTCTGCTGAAATATTACGGTCTTGAATAGAAGTTCTACTTTAAACGAGGTTTTTTTTTCCTTTTTCTCTATACCCCAGTATAATTCGAAAATAGTGGTTTTGTCAGGGAAATTTGTCAGGATTTTTTGTATTTTGCTTTTCCTATTTCCCTGTTCAAAAAGTGGGAACCTTTCTGGGAGAATCCTTTCCAGTGACTCCAGAATGTTATTCTTTCTTTGGCTGCTTGCTTTTAAAGTTTATGACAAAAAGTTGTCCCTTTCCAGTTTGGTGGCTTTTGGGGAAAATTTTGCCATTCTTACTAATTTTTCTTGTTAATTTAATTGATATGGAAGTGATGGTCTATAATCTTCATTCTGCCATCTTTATCAGGGTATATAATACATTTTTGACAGGATGGCAAATTACAATATGTATACTCTGACTTTTAAAAGGTGATGTACATTTAATGAATAGAGGAAATTTTTCTAAAAATGGGAAATTGATTTAAAATTACATTATGAAATGTAATTCTTAATAAACTAAATATTTTGTCTTAGAAACAGATCTATTGGGGTTCATTCACTAAATAGAAAACACATGAGAATTATAGATTTCCTTTTTTTTTTTTTTTTTTTTTTAAAACTTCATTTTCAGGATTCATCAGATGGAGTAGTTTCTTCAAGGGAATGTAAAGTTGATAAAAATAAGTGTTTTTCTTCAGAGGATTCTCTTGGTGAGAACAAGACAAGTAAGTAAGAGAAAACTCACATGAATTTGGCTACTTGTGATAATGCTTCATTACATATTTCATATGCAATAATTCATATATTTTCTGGGTTTTTTTCCTCAGTGGCGTGCCTGTGGTTAGTATCTTTGTGTTTATCTCTGTGGCTCTTCTGTGGTAAAGCAAGTGCAGTACATTTTGAAAAGTAGAGACAAGGAGATCTTTGGTTAAAACTTCAGACAAAATACTGGTGCTTAATTCGTCTGTGTTCATGGCCAAATTAAGCTCTTATAAAATCATACCCACCCTATCTTTTACCCATAATAATAGGAATTAAAACAATGTCATATATATATATATTTGTGATCAAAGCCCAATATGTAAAGAGGTTAATTAGCATTTTACTTCACAGCCATATTCTTGGCAACTTCACCTCATTGGTTATATCTATGAATTTGGAAATAAAATTCTAGGAGTAGACATGTTGACTATAATGAGAAGCTGTAGCTCACAGGAAGTAAATAAAAAGTAAAACCAAAAGCTTAATCTGGTACAATAACCCTTAGAGGATCTAATTATATATAGAATAATTCATTATGATAATTCTGAGATGTAATGTTAATAACTAGTATATACTGAGTGCTGAATATGTAGCAAGCAGTGCTAAGTATTTAGTGAACATTATGTGTTTCCCATGGGTTGTATGCCTAGTACTGATATAATAGAACGTATAACAGATAATGGCTTCTATTTACAATTGTTATAAATTTTTCTTTTAAAATTCAGTGTGTTGTCTAAGTCAATTTAAAGAAAAATGTTTAGTAAATAAAAATAATAGATGGTACAAGGATATGGCAAAAGTCATGAAAGTAGTATATAAATGATTGAAGTTTATTACTTAATAATTGCAGTTTATCATTTAATTCTCCCAGTTACTCTAGGAAATTGGCTCTGTTATGCCCATTTATAAATGAAGAAATGGACTTAGGTTAAGTATCTTACCCATACCAGATCAGACTCACCTGCCTTAGTCTTGTTTCTAGATGAGCTCTAATTATTTTTTAATGCAAAGTTAAAGTTTGCTTTTTTACTAAATAGCCCACTTTCAACTTATTTTTCTCAAATCAACTGCTGTTTTAACTTTGGTCTTTTTTTTTTTTTAATAGGCTTTTTATTTTGCCATAATTGTATTTTTACAGAAGAGTTACAGTACAGAGAATTGCTGTGTATCCCTTACCTTATTTCCTCCATTGTTAACAACTTACAGTACCATAGCACCTTTGTCAAACCTAAGAAACTAGACTTTATTTGGAGTTCACTGAATATTGGTTTTGGTATATTACTGTTAATTAAACATTGGACTTTATTTGGAGTTTTCCATTAATGTCCTCTTTCTGTTCTAGGATCCAATCCAGGTACCACGTTACTTTTAGTTGTCATGTTTCTTTAGGCTTCTCTGGTCTGTGACATTTTTACTGTCTTTTCCTTGTTTCTGTGTTTTTTATGACCATGACATTCTTGAGGAATACTAGCCAGATACCCTGCATAATGTCCCTGAATCTAGGTTTGTCTCATGTTTTTCACATTATTAGACTGGTTATGGGATTTTGGAAAGAAGACCACAGAAGTGAAGTGCCCTTCTGATCACTTGGTATCAGGGGACACATAATAGCTACGCAGCATCCTAGTGATGCCAACCTTCATTAACAGGTTAAGGTCATGTGTGTCAGGTTTCTCCACTATAAAGTTACTATTTTGCCTTCCTGTACTTTATTCTTTGAAACCTAGTCACTATTAAGCGTAACCTACCTTTTTGGGGGGTGGAGGGAATTAAGCTTCATTTCCTGAAGGGGAAAATAACTACATATAGTATTTGAAATTCTGCTTTAAATAAGATTTGTCTCTTCTCTGCCTCTGTTTATTCAGTCATTTAAATAAATGATTGAATCAGCATCAGTAGGGACTTGCGAATATTTTACATTGTACATTTACATTGTGAATACTTATTTTACATGTATTTATTCAGCCCCAGTATATGTATGTAAAACAGTTTCAAAATTGTTAATTCATACCCCTGTAAGAAAAAAAAATTACCTATTAGATTATAATCGTTAAGTACAGTCTTACAGTCTTTCTGTCTTTAACCTCATAATTTCTAGTCAAAATACCATTTGCTAAAGTTACTTGGGTCAGCTTCTCCTTCTCCCCTTGCTTCCTTCAGTGTAGTTATGCCATACAGTTCAATTCGTGCGTTACAGTCTCCATTCTATCTTGGGATCCCTGAATGTTCTAGTTGATGTATATTTTTTCTTCTTTTGTTATACATGGACATTTACTCTTTGTGATATACAGTTCTATAGGTTTTGTTAAACGCATAAATTTCTTCACCCTAAATTTCCCTTATGCCTACCCTTTGTAGTCAACTACTCGCCCCTCTCCCCACCCCCTGGCAACCATTAATCTGTTTTCAATTCCTATAGTCTTACCTTTTCAGGTAAAAGCATTATATAAATGAAATCGCGCAATATATAGCCTTTCGGGTCTGGCTGCTTTCAGTTAGTAATGTGCTTAAAATGCATCCATGTTGCGTGTATTAGTGGTAATTCCCATTTATCACTGAACTGTGGATGTACCATAAGAGTTCTTTCATGTATTATGTTTGTGGTGTTGTACCTAAAAACTTAACAACAAACCCAAGTTCATGCAGCTTTTTTTCTAATATTTTTTCTAGAAGTTTTATAATTTATGTTTTACGTTTAGATCTGTGATCCATTTTGAGTTAAGTTTTACATAAGATGTATGTGTAATTTTTTTTACATATGGATATTTAATTGTTCCAACACCATTTGTTGAAGACTCACCTTTCTCCACAAGATTACTTTTGCCACTTTGTCAAAAATCAGTTGACTTCGTGTGGGTCTATTTCTGGGCTCTATTTTGTTCTACTGATCTGTTATTCTTTTGCCAATATCATACTGTCTTGATTACTGTTAAATCTTGAATTTGAGTAATGTGAGTATTTTGGTCTTATTAACCTTTAAAATCTTACGATTTAAAGCTTTGGTTTTATATGGTAATACAAATTATTGTCATTTTCCCCCCTCCCAGTTTCTTCCAAGTCCATCATCTATCCCATCTTCAATGTGTCTTCAGTCAATACTAAAAGGTAACCATTGTTTTTGTTTTAAAGTTTAAGGATTATTGGTTATATTATAGGTCCTCGGGGACTTTTTTTCTTTCTTATGCTAATTTAACTTAGGGAACATTTTTTTCTTCCTTACTAAGAGGAATAGGAGAATAACATTGAGAACAGGAGATGAAATCAGTCCCTCTCATAGAAACTGCCTGAGAACTTAAGAGTTGAGAGATGAAAAAGATCTTTATAGGCTTGAATAATAGTAATTACTAACATTATTATATAGTACCTGGTCCATAATAAGTAGTTTGTGTCTATTATCTCACTTAATCCTTACAGCAACTCAGAAGGTAGATACTATTATTAATTTCATTTCAGCTTGGGAAAGTGTTAGTGATTTAGCCACGATTGCACAGCTATTAGGTGCTGGGGGCAGGACTAGAATTCATATCTGAATCAAAAGCCCATTAGGCTATATTGCCCTCCCTGGGTGATGATATATTGATAATAGCTAAAATTTAATAAGTATTTACAACCTTATGTAGGTAGCATTACTACCGTACATTATAGATGGGGAAACTGGCCAGAGGAGTAAGTAACTTACAGCAGCTTAATGTTATCATAATTCTAGCTGCTATCACTATCCTGTTCAAAGTTAAAGCCTGCAGTGGGGGGAGGTGTGGATGGGTAGAGAGCATGATAGGTGGCAGAGCTCTGAAAAAGAGGTTTCTTATGGTCTGAACATCTTCCTAGGTAGCTTTGATTCTTCTCTCCCCATTTGATGATAAATAACTTGAGGTATTAAGCAAGGAACTTCCTGGCTAAATTCTCTTACTCTTAGAGTACCTCACCTTAAATTGATTCAGTGATTAGGTTGGTTGAGCAACTTTCCTTTTCAAGGCCACGATCCCAGTTTTTTTCATCTTTGCCTTTTCTTACCTGTGTTGTCTTCTTTTGTGACTTGTTGTTAAAGATGGAAGCTTAGTTTGTTTGGTGTTGCTATCATAGAATACCACAGACTAGGTAATTTATAATGGCCAAGAATTTATTTGGCTTAGGTAAGTCTAAGACCTAGCAGCCACATCTGGTGAGGGCCCTCTTTCTGCCTCATGCTGCGGCAGAAGGACAAAGAGAATGGATACAAAAAAGCAAGAGAGCTTGCTTGCAGTTGCAAAGCCTTTAATAATTGACATTAATCCATTCATGAGGATGGAGCTCTCATGAGCTAAACACCTCCCATTAGGCCTCACCTCCCAGCTGTGTTGCATTAGGGATTAAGTTTCCACACATTAACTTTGGGTGACATTCAAACCATAGCAGAAGCCTACTACAATTAGCTGATTAAAAATATATACTAATTTCATCTAGCATAAAAAGATATTGGGACACTATTCTTTTTTATTTATTTATTTATTTTTCTTTTCTATTGCCTGCTTTTGATTCTTCCAAGGGACACTATTATATGAAATTACTTTTTTGTAGACTCCAAGACATCAGGTAACAATTTCTTGTGGTTAAATCTATTACTTTTGCTTCAAGTAGAGTATAGATTCTCCAGGTGCACGGTCTCACATTTGTTTTTTGTATTCATTCATTTGACAGACATTTAGAGAGCATCTACTGTGTGCTGTTGAACTATATCCTGAGTTCTAGAGATGTGAAGCTAAATAGCACATGGTCCTGCTATCAAGGGAGGTTATGATTAGAGGAGGACAGGCATTTAAACAAATGAGTATAAAAGCGTTCCAATTGTTAAGATGAAAATAAAGAGATTGCTGTCATGTATGCAGGGTCAGGGAGAGCTGAGTTGTTTAGCAAAGGCTGCATAAAGTGGAAAGGGTCAATGATCTTGACAAGTGTTTTTCATACTGCAAGTAGCAGCGCATTAGTAGTTTGTCAGACCTGTTTTAGGGTGTCATATCCAGAGTTTTTTTACTGGAATAGTACATCTCACACAGCAAATGTATTTAGCGAGACTTGGGCTTTAGTTGTTATGTGTTACTAGTCTTGATGTGAAATACATCTGTTACCATAGGTTTGTCAAGTCATTTTGAAAGCCACTTTTTCAGACAAATGATAACAAGACAGCTTGACTTAGCTTAAAGCATTGTGTAGTTTTTTTTCTACTTTCTTTTTACTTGTCAAGTTTTTTTCTACTGTCTTAATTTCTTACTTTTGGGCACTTGGTTTTTTCCTTGCCTATTTACTTCTATTCTCTAAAGACTTCTCCTTTTTGTTCCCCGAAAACCAAGGTCCTTTCATTATAAAGCAAGAGTTACAAACTCCCTGCCTCCAGAGCCAGCAGGCTGGGTGGAGACTAGGGCCACTTGGAGAATGGCATGCCCCATTTAAAAGAGCATGTGCTATTTCAAGCTCCAACTAGTTGATTCTTTGAAGGAATAGAGGTCTAGTGATCTTGTAGTGTCTCTTGTAATGTTGGAAATACACATTTTTAAGTGAAATCTCTAGATTTTAAAATATTGATAGCTAATCCAAAGTTTAAAACACCATGTGGGCCACCCAAAACATATCTGCTAGCTGGATTTGGCCTGAAGGGCTCTAGTTTGAAACCTCTGTAAGCCAATCCCAACATTCTTTCCTAATGGGAAAAGGGCTCAACTACAGCTATCCAGCCAAACTTTTTTTTTTTTTTTCCTTAAGAATTTTATAGTAGTGGAGTACTACTTTCTGTATGAGGAAAAGTGAATTTATTAGCCTCATAGCCCAAGTAAAAAGTTGTTGGATCATAATACGCTGGTAACTGTGATTTCCTGTGGATCTGTGAGATTCAGTATTAGAGTCTACTTATTTGCTATAGGAATTTTTTATACCTACACAGGTAAATGTCCTAAGATTTGATAAAGCAAAAAAAGATCTTTTAAGGGTGAAGTCAACTTCCAAAGTGGTTCTACCTATGTGCATCTGATACTGTAGAGGAAAGTCCCTTGGATTAGAGTCAGAAGACCAGGATTTGACTTAACACTGCCGATCACTAGTTACTTTACCTTGAGTAAATTACTGACCCTCTCTGAGTGGGCCTCAGGTTTCTCATTGTTCCTGTCCCTACTGCTTCATCAAGTTATTGTCAGACAGAAAACACTAAAAATCGCAAGGTGCTCTGTAAATGTTATATACATATGTCTGTTTTCATTGTAATTGTTCAAACATTTTAAAATTATTATATTTATCAACTTTCTATTTCAAGGTCTCTAGCTGAAGAACAGTCTTCTGTGGGATCCATCATATGTACTAACGGCTTGAAACAGACCAATACCCAGAAAAATACTAATGCCAGAGATACAAATAAAGAATCAAAAGACCAGCTTGTCATTGTGAGTAAATTCAAAAGAAAGCTCTTGTCATGGCTGTCACATAAAGAGCCTGAAGTCAGACATTTTAACTTAGCATAGTTAACTTGGGTTTATTGATATTCTGAGTTTTATAAAAGCCAGTTTTGTTGTACTGACCACATTTAAAGCTAGTCAGTAGACTTTTGAACTGATAATATTGGACAATTGCTAGTATTTTAGTAGAATGTGATGAATGAGTTGTCTCCAGGTAAAGAAAATTATTGTTGATTGACAAAAGATTTGATGGAAATCGCTATACTGAGTTAGACCTTTGGCTACGGGCCAAACCTGACCCACGGCCTGTAAGCTAAAAGTGGTTTTTACAGTTTTAAAGGTTTGAAAGAGAGAAGAGTATGTGACAAACCATGTGTGGCCTGCAAAGCCTAAAAGATTTACTGTCTGGCCCTTTACAGAAAAAGTTCGTCAAGCCCTGTGTTAGACAGTTGAGAAGCTGGTATTTTCAATGGTTGTAGATTGTGCCATTGAATATTCCTGACTTCCCTATATTCATGAATGTATCTGTGCTTTTCCTGGACTTTTATTATATATTCATTTTTTATAAGCTCTTGGATCAAAGAATCTTAGTATTCTTTAAAAATAAATAAATTAATATTCCTAACTGCTTAAGGAGAAAATAGTGTATAATTAATACAGAAATCCTGGAATTTTTTGCCCTTCCTCTTTGAAATAAGATTTTTTTTTTCCATGCAGACATCTGAAAGCTGAGAGAGAAGTAAGATTATTTTAGGTCTTTGATATAAGAGCTTCATAAAGAAGTCCCGTGGTTCATTCTAGCTATAATTTTTATGATTTAATCTTATTCCTTCTTAGAACTATGGGTCTAGTGAAGAATCTCAGGTTTTTTTTTTTTTTATGCTGTGCTTTCAGAGAAACAATTCTATCACTTTTATCAATTTATTGTGTTTTTAGGTCTCTTCTCATTCTACTTTGTTTTGGGGGAGGGGAGGAGAGAGAGAAAGGTGTAGTAATCAGACTTTCATTTAGTCTTTCACTTGTGCCAGCATAAAAAGAAAAATAAGGAGAAATTTGAGTGAATAGTTACATGAACTTAATTTAGAGCTGTTTGTGATACATTTAGATTGGCTTCCCCCCCCCCCCCCCCCCCCCCCCCGCTCAATTACAGGATGCAGGTCAGAAACATTTTGGGGCTACTATGTGTAAATCTTGTGGCATGATATATGCTGCTTCCAGCCCTGAAGATGAAATGCAGCATGTTCAGCATCACCACAGATTTCTGGAAGGAATCAAATATGTGGTAAGTCAGATTTGTCCTAAAAGTAAAACTTCCTTAAGAGAGACTGTTGAAATTAAATACAAAAGATCTATGCATACATAAATATTTCATTGTCTGCAGTTTTCTTGTCCTTAAAATTTGAGGCTGACACTACTAAAACTTTCAATGATGTTGTTTCAAACTTACTATCCTAATATAAAAGAAGTGTTTATAAATACCCTGCATTCTGAGCAGAACTGAATAATCAGGAGGTACAAAACTCGAAGACTTGAAGAGATCCCCTCTTCCTGTTTTTGTCTCTTCTTTATAGATGGCTTTAGAAAAACAACCTTTCTTTGATTTTTCCAGGCTTTTTCTGAGAGGAGAGGTTCTACCTCTTTATCAAACAACTTTCAAGTCCAAACACAGCCTATGGTTGGCCTTATATTTATGGTTGTACTTGCTACTCAAATATATTCCTTTTTTCCTATTTTTATTGTCATAGTTCATGCCTTTACAGTATTTTTAGATTGGTTTATTAAACCAGCTTCCTTACTGGGCTCCCACAGTGCTACCAGAATAACTTCTTAAAACATAAGTCTAGTATGATTCTACATACTTTTAGAAAAACTCCTGCCAGCGGTTAGGTGATCCTTAATCTGGCCTCAACCTTCTCTATATATGTGTATATAAAATATATGTGTGTGTATGAGAGAGAATGTATGTATGTGTATAGTTTAAATTCTTGCCCTCTCTGATCTGTTTTCTGTACATCAACCAGGGAGTTCTTTCTAAGATATAAGTACAATTCTTATGTTTTCTGCTTCAAATTTGACAACTTCCCATTGCACTGGGAATAAAACCGAAAATCCTCACCATGGCCAGCTGAGCCCTTCGTTATCTTGCCCCTGCCCACCTGGTCACATGGCGCGTTCCCCCTTGAGCTCTAAGATCTGGAACAAACCAAATTCTTCTGATGAAGCCTGTCTATACCATATTGGGTTGCTTTCTTTCACGTGTCAAAATTCATGAGATGCAAAAGTGTATCCAATGAAAATTCTCTCTCCCTACCTCTTTCAGTTACCAGTTCCCCTGTCCACAGGCATCCAGCATTAACAGTTTCATCTGTATGTCTTCCAGAGATATGTTCTGAATATACAAATACCATTACTTGATTTTTTTTTTAAAACTTTTTATGGTGTATATTGCCACAGAAAATCAAAATTAAAATTTTAATTGATTTGTGACCACTGGGTTTCAGGAACATCATTCTCAATCCCAAGATTAATAAAAAGTTTTTCTTATATATATTTTTATTTTTTTTTAATTTCAGAATATTACTGGGATACCAATGTTTTGGCTACATGTACTGCTTTTGTACAGTTTGAGTCAATGTTATAAGTGTGCCCATCACCCCAATAGTGTGCATTATACCTGTTAGGTGTGAATTTACCCAGCCCTCCTCCCTCTTCCCATTTCCTATATTTTTAAAAATATTTTTATAGCTATAAATTTTATATTTGGATCTTTAATCCATTCAAAATGTTTTAAGACATAGCATTACAGTTGGATCTTAACTTTGTATTTTTCCTAAAGGGTTGCCAAGTGTGCCAACATTGCTGTTTGACTAGTTCACGT
Organism: Propithecus coquereli; assembly: GCF_000956105.1. Classification (NCBI taxonomy): domain Eukaryota; kingdom Metazoa; phylum Chordata; class Mammalia; order Primates; family Indriidae; genus Propithecus; species Propithecus coquereli. The sequence goes on from NW_012154062.1 coordinate 8,403,968, forward strand.
TCCACACTGATTATCAATGTCACCTTTCATGTATTCTAAATTCCCACATACAAATGAGTCTGTTAGTGAACATCGTTCTGATCTTTGTTTCTGTGCCAATACCACACTCTTAAATGTAGCTTCATACTCTGTTTGGATATCTGGTCAAGTAAGTCTCCTTTCATCTTTTTCTTCAAAAATATCGTGACTTTTTCTACACATTACTCTTCCAGATAAACTGTAAAATGAGCCTATCATTAAGTTCCCCCAAAATAAAAAACCTTTTGGAATTTTGATTGAAATTGTAGTCAAACTGATGTCATTTTCTCTAGGGTAAAAAAAGTTCTATTTTTCATAGTCTTCCAGTTCAGGAACTTGGTATAACTCTGTTGATTCATGTCTTTTATATCCTTCAGGAAAATTTTATAGTTTTCTTCATGTGGATCTTACTAAATTTATTCCAGATATTCCAGTCTCATTTCTTCCAGTCATTCAGTCAATCACATCAGACTTTTTGCCATTCTCTGCACCTTTGCTTATTCAGTTAGTTACCTTAGCCTGGAGTGACCACCACCTCCGTTATGTTCATTGAAATCTTACCAAGCTTTTTAAAACCCTTATCAAATGTCATACTACTTCAACATCTTTCAGTTAAGCACTGGGTCCACATACCAAAGCACTATGCTAGGGACTGAGATTAAAGTGGTTAGTAAGACAATGAGCCTGTCCACATAGTCTTGTCAAGCATAAGGGACAGAAGTCTAAGGACTCCTACTGAGCCTTTCCTTGGAGTTCTGCTTAGCCTACTACCCCTACCCCACCTGCTCACCCCTGATAATTCAGTATTTCTTTCTCTATGTTTCTATGAAGGGCTCTTGTTTTATTTTGTTTTATACTAGATTATACACGTCTCCAAATAGGGTGTCAGCCCATTGAGGACAGGCTCTTTGTTTTAGGCATCTTTTGTTTCCCTTCTCACCTTACTTTTAGTTGACTTCATCCTTTTTTTTTTTTTTTTAATATTATTCGTGTTTAGCCTTTTGTCTTCTCCAGACCAAATTATTTAATGTCGTTGTTTTCCTTTTCACAAATTATACTGTGACCCTTTTTTTTCCCCCTTTGGCAGGGGTGGAAGAAAGAACGAGTAGTAGCAGAGTTTTGGGATGGGAAAATCGTGTTGGTCCTGCCACGTGATCCAAGTTATGCTCTCAGAAAGGTGTGAAACATTATCTTTTTAATCCTTGTTCTTCTCCCATGCCCAAGAAATCAACCTTTGTTAAAGTGTGAACTGCCTTCGCTGACATGTAATCCACTTGGGTACATGCCTAGGGATGACTTTCGTAGTTTATACAAAACTAAATTTAGAATTACAAGACAAAGGAGTATCAGCTGGAGATTAAAGGAAGCAGATAATGCTGCACAGCTTATCTTTTGCCTTTTTTCACTTGTGAAAGATGAACTACACTTTTCAGTGTTGAGAAATTAATGGCCCTGGGGTCTCTTTCTTATGTTGGTGTTTCCTATGTTTCTTGGGTTCGATGTTTAGTTGCCATAAACAGTGAATCAAGTGTAAACAAATCTGTTTTGGTACTTCTACTCCTTACCCCTTCCAGATATCTGAATTTCATTGTGGTGAAAATGATCTTTTTTTTTTTTCTTTTTAAATGATCTTTAAAATAGGTTTTTAAAATCTTGTTTCCAAAGTAGTAGCTACATGCATCAATAGTGAAATAATTTGAGGGGTGTATAAATTTAGGGAATTAGAAGTAAAAGGCTAAAACGGTAGTAATCAGACATTTTGTGTATATAAATGGGTACTTTCTACTGTAGTTTTAAAAACAAATTCACCTTTTTCTGTTTTAACATTGTTAGGTAGAAGATGTCCAAGAACTTGTTGATAATGAACTGGGCTTCCAGCAAGTTGTTTCCCAGTGTCCAGACAAAACCAAAACTTTTCTCTTTATATCTGATGAAAAGAGAGTAGTTGGATGTTTAATTGCAGAGCCCATCAAACAGGTATGGTATATGTCTTTTAAATTATTGGTATAATTTGTGACCAGAATAAAGAGAAAAGTTGGGAGGAGTCTCAATAAGCATTTAAGATCGCTGCCATTAATGACATTTTCCTACTAAAATATCCTTGACCATATGGATAATAGAAGTCATTTATTTCTATTAACATTTGGACATTTTGCCTTACATAAGCAGGATAAGTAAGCTGGTCTTATGTTCACATAGTCATTTCCATAGTATAGTGATTTTAAATAAGCAAATCTATAGACCCAAGTTATTGAACATGTAACTTAGTAATGGTTAATATGCATGACAGGCCAGGCGCGGTGGCTCACGCCTTTAATCTTAGCACTCTGGGAGGCCGAGGTGGGTGGATCGCTCAAGGTCAGGAGTTCAAGACCAGCCTGAGCAAGAGCAAGACCCCGTCTCTACTAAAAAAATAGAAAGAAATTATCTGGACAACTAAATATATATATATATAGAAAAAATTAGCCGGGCATGGTGGTGCATGCCTGTAGTCCCAGCTACTCGGGAGGCTGAGGCAGTAGGATCGCTTGAGCCCAGGAGTTTGAGGTTGCTGTGAGCTAGGCTGAAGCCACGGCACTCTAGCCCAGGCAACAGAGTAAGACTCTGTCTCAAAACAAACAAAAAAAAATGCATGACAAAATAATCATTACTTATCCCTTAATGAGAATCTAATTTTGGTACTAATTAGCAGTGTTCTAGAAGATGTTATGGTCTCCCCTGGTATTATTAGGAGTTGGGGAGTAATGCAGCGGGTTTGTATTGGCAGTAAAAGTGACCAATTTGGCCTTTTCCTTATTTTTCCCCCCTCAGCTCTATTAAGGTATAACTGACAAATGAAAATTGTATCTATTTACTGTGTATAATGAGATGTTTTGATATACGTATACATTGTAAAATGACTAACTGAAGCCGACATCCTTTGTTGCACATACTTACCAATTTTTTGTGATGAGAACATTTAAGAGCTACTGTCTTAGCAATTTTCAAATACACATTAACTATAGTCACCATACTGGACAATAGTACAGTATACTGGACAATAGTCCAGAACTTAATCTGTGTTGTTAGCTAAAGATGCTTCTATATATCATTTCAGGCCTTTCGTGTCCTGTCTGAACCAACTGGCGCAGAATCCCTAAGCTCTAAAGAATGTCCCAGGGCTTGGCAGTGTTCAAATGTACCAGTACCTGCAGTCTGTGGGATAAGTAGAATCTGGGTTTTCAGATTGAAGAGAAGAAAGCGCATTGCTAGACGACTGGTGGATACTCTCAGGTAAGAAAATAAAATGAGGATTCACAGCAGCTGTGGGTGCTGTTGGCAGTGGTCTAGGGAGGAAAAAGTTGACACACTGGGTAACGGCCAGAACTCATGCAGTGATGTGGAGCAGAGGTTGTTCACAGTATAAACAGGAAACCAGCAATGAGGACTTGCTATTCCAATGGAATATCATCATAAGGAGCCTATTAAGAAGTGTATCTTGTGCGAAAACAGTGTAGATTAGAAGAATGCACAGCTTTTGTCCCAGTTTAATTCTCTGTTTACAGGATGCATTTATGAAAGGAACGTAAGAGGTCTTTGGGAGGAAGCAGAAAGAAATCACAAAAGCGATTAAGACAGCTCTCATCGTAGAATTTATGCCAGTTAGCATACAAGGATTCCACATATCTCAAAAACCCTAAAGTTTGTATCAAATATTGGGAATAAATTATATAACATTACCATCAATAAACATTTTACAGTTAAAAAAAAGAAAAAAGAAAATGGATCAAGACCCAGAACCTTAGGTGCTTAGCTTTTCAAGAACCTCTTAGCTTCTAAGCCAAAGGGAAGACTGTTGGTAGGACGTTTCTATAAAAATACTATCGAAGTCAGGTAAAGGCAAACATTGGTGCTGGAAAAGAAAAATACTAGATATACTCAGTCTAGGGCACAACACTCCAAGTCTAAAACATTCTAGCCCAGTTCTTTCTAACTACCTGTATTAAAGAACTGTTTAATTTGTCACAGGCCAACACTTTAATAAAATAAAATAAATGATTGCTAGGAAAAAAATGGAAAAACAAAAGCTCAGATTTTTATTAGATTCAACACATGTGAAATAGCATTTTAACAAAAACATACAGGTTTGAAAAAAGAATTAGAAACTGTATGTTCATTGACAGCGTATAACTAATTAATAAAGACTTGCTATAACTCATAAGTTTAAACATAAAAAGAGAGTTAGCAAGACAACCCATAGAATTGGAGAAAATATTTACAAATTGTTTAATAAGGGTTTCATATCTAGCATATGTAAAGAATTCTTACAACACAACAATAAAAAGCCCAATTTAAAAATGGGCAAAGAATTTCAAAAGACATTTCTCCAAAGAAATACAAATGGTCAATAAACACAAAGATGCTCAACAAAGATGCTCAACATCTTTATCAGGGAAATCACAAACCAAAGGTGTGGCTTTATACCCATTAGGGTGACTATCATCAAGAAAAGGGAAAATAGGCCGGGCACGGTGGCTCATGTCTGTAATCCTAGCACTCTGGGAGGCTGAGGCGGGTGGATCGCTCAAGGTCAGGAGTTCGAGACCAGCCTGAGCAAGAGCGAGACCCCGTCTCTACTAAAAAATAGAAAGAAATGATCTGGACAACTAAAAATATATATATATAGAATAAATTAGCCGGGCATGGTGGCGCATGCCTGTAGTCCCAGCTACTCGGGAGGCTGAGGCAGAAGGATCGCTTGAGCCCAGGAGTTTGAGGTTGCTGTGAGCTAGGCTGACGCTACGGCACTCACTCTAGCCTGGGCAACAAAGCGAGACTCTGTCTCAAAAAAAAAAAAAAAAAAGGGAAAATAACAGGTGCTAGTGAGGATGCGGAGGAAATTGGAACCCTCATACATTGCTAGTAGGAATGTAAAGTGGTACACATGCTGTGGAATATAGTCTGGCAGTTTCTTGAATGTTAAACTGTTACCATATGACCCAGCAATCCTACTCCTTGGTATATATGCAAGAGAAATGAAAGCACGTGTCCACACAAAAACTTGTGCATGGAGGTACACTGCAGCATTATTCATAATAGCCAAAATAGTGTAAACAATCTGTGTTGAATGGATAAGTGAAATGTTGTATATCCATTCAGTAATAACAAGGGGATATTATTCAGCCATAGAAAGGAAATTCTAACACATGCCACAACATGGATGAACCTTGAAAACATTATGTTAACTGAAATAAGCCAGTCCAAAAGATCCCACATTGTATGATTTCATTTATATAAAATGTCGAGTATAGGCAAATCCATAGAAACAGTAAGTAGATTAGTAGTTTCCAGGGACTGAGGGAAGGGTGACTGGAGAGCAGCTAATAATGGGCACAGGGTTTGGGGCAATGAAAATGTTTTGTAATCAGATAGTGGTGATGATTGGATGATTTTTGTGAATATATACAAAACCACTCAGTACACTTTTAAAGGGTGAGTCTTATATGAGTTATATCTCAACAAATAAATTAATGATTCTCCATTTTAAACTCTCATGTGCACACTTTCAACTAATATTTTATATTGATATTTAAAGTTTCTAATGTGACTTACAAGCTTGCTTGGTAATTTACCTAATCTAAGTTACATGGATGAGTCTCAAAACACTTATTCTCTCAACTTCTATACATATCTCATTGTGGATGGGTAACAGATTACAAACCAGTGATCATACTTTGCAAACCAAGGACCACACTTTGAATAGCATGTTTCAAGTCTTGAGTTCTGTGCCACTTTTAAAGAATGAATACCAAGATCACTATGAGAATCGAATCTTGGGTCATAATCCTAGTCACCCACATACACTTAAAAAGGGAATTTAGGAGGGTCGGTAATATAAAAAAAAAAAAATTTAAAAAAAGGAATTAGAAATATTGGTGTTTTATAAAGGTTTTTATTTGATAGTTATGAAATACCTCTGTTTCCTATATTTTCTATGAAGAGATGTATAAATTTGATATGAGGAATACCAGTATCTAACCCAATACCACCAATGCTTCTCAAACTTGAATGTGCCTGTGAATCACCTGGGGATCTTGTTAAAATGTAGGTTGTGATTCAGTAGGTGTGGGGTGGGGCTTGAGATTCTTCTGCATTCCTAATAATCTCTCAGGTGGTGCTGGATGTCGCTGGTCCGCAGATCATACTTTGAGTAGTAAAGCAATAGGTATAAGCAATAATTAACAAAAATTACCCACAAAGGAGAGAGATAAAACACATTTATTTGAAAACACCTATATCTTCCCACATATTTAAGTGGAAGATATAGGTAACATAATTGGCAGCTATCCTGTACCTAGGGGCCTTAGGCTGAACTTTGTGTTGTCCATACGGGAGATGAATGTTTGAGTCCTTACACCAATAGAATATCATTTCTAGTTGTTTTACATAGGAAGCAGCTGGGGCTCAGGACTATTTATACAGATTCACACTATTGAGCTAGTCAAGGGCAGAGTTAGGACTCAAACACAGAAGTCTGGTGTTCTTTCTATAGTTGTTACTACTTAATAAAGACAGTAACAGCTATTTAATCAAACCGGTATTTTGCTTTGGATTCTAATAAGTTTGACAATAAACTGTGTATTCAACTATAGTATTAAGAATACTGGAAGGTTGTATCTTCTAATTGAAGTCATTCTTTAATTGTTTATTCTGAAATAATTTCAGATTTACCAAAGAACAGCAAAATAGAAGTAAAGTAACCCCCATATACTTTTGCCAAGATTCATGCAGTTCACCATTTTACCTAATTTGCTTTACCATTCTATCCATAGATACACTTCCTTACTGAATTATTTAAAAGTAGGTTACATACATTATGCCCTTTCACCCCTTCATGCTTGAGTGTGTATTTCTTAAGAATATTCTCTTACATAACCACAGTACAATTATCAAAAAAGGGAGTTTAATAATGATATAATGCTTTTATCTAATTGATGGTTCATATTTCAGTTTCATCAGTTGTCTCCAATGTGCTTCACGGCATTTTTTTTTTCCTGTCCAGAATCACACAGTTTATGTTTAGTTGTCACATATCTTTAGTCTTAATCTTCCTTAATCTGGGACAGTTTCTCAGCCTTTCTTTGCCTCTCCACATTGAAGAATTTGAAGAGTGCAGGCCAGTTATTTTATAGAATGTCCCTCAATTTTGTTGAATTCTTTTAACCTCTATCCTAGTGAGCAGGATTAAAGAGAATTGTAGTCAAAATGCAGATTAGTTTTTGCCTTTTTAAAGCTCTGACTGCATGTTTTACTTGAAAAGAATACAGTTATTGGTTAAAATTGGTAATGGTTTTTTGTTCTCATTATCTGTGGCTTTTAATTAGCAATGTGATCTATTAGTTGCTCTTTACTATGGGTAGCCTAGAGTCAGCAGGATGATTTGTGTGTTTCCCTTCACCTCTCAGCAGAATTTTTTCTGCATCTATTTTCTTCTCTGTGAAATATTACACTTCTATCTCTAAAATCTGAGGCATTTTATCACTTATTATAATAAAAATGTCAATTTAAGTCAAGAGTATTTACTTAAATTGTGCTAATGTTTACTTAGAATTAAGGGGTGTAATGGCTCATACCTGTAATCCTAGCACTTTGGGAGGCCAAGGTGGGAGGATTGCTTGAGGCCAGGAGTTTAAGACCAGTCTGACCAAGAGTGAGACCCCGTCTCTACAAAAAATAGAAAGATTATCCAGGTGTGGTGTGCGCCTGTAGTCTCAGCTACTGGGGAGGCTGAGGCAGGATTGCTTGAGTTTGAGGTTGCAGTGAGCTATGATGATGCCACTGTACTCTAGCTCCAGCGACAAAGTGGAGACTCTGTCTCAAAAAGAAAAAAAAAATTAAAATTAAGTTGGTTCCATTGGTAAATCATCTTTTCTTCTTTTTTAGGAATTGCTTCATGTTTGGCTGTTTTCTCAGCACTGATGAAATAGCATTCTCTGACCCAACACCAGATGGCAAGTTATTTGCAACCAAGTACTGCAACACCCCTAATTTCCTGGTATACAATTTTAATGGTTAAAGCTGATTTCAAATGTAAAACAGTTACTGTGTGGATAAGTTCAAAAATTATCTAGGGATTCAAAGAAAAGGAAATTCTTTGGGTGATGTATTGATTAGCACTATGAATCCTTAATTATGAAATTTTGTAGCTATAACTGAAAAATTATTTAACTCTTGTGTAAGAGTATTGACAAAGCAAGGTGTTTTCTATAGAAATGTGACCTGGTCTTTTGTTTTTTTAGGCTTTTTTGTTTGTTTGTTTTTTTAATTTAAACAGGTTTATTTTGAACTTGAATGTGTGTGACCAGCCTGGAGCACGTTGCCTCAAGAGGTCTTGAAAAAATGTACCCCAACCTGGTCTTTTATAAAGCACACCTTTAGACCAGGATTATCTCATGCCACATCAGAAGCAAAGAGGCAAATTTAAACCCAGGCAAAAAAATTCCCATGCTCAATTTTAAAGGTAATTCCTGAATTCTATATACAAAGTTCTCATTTTATAGGTTCTTCTTCTACAGGAATTCAGTCTGAATATATTTAGAAAGTATTTTGAGTTTCTTATTTGTAACAAGAAAAGATGGTAAGGAAAGAGTAAGACATCTTATATCCACTTATGTAGAGCAGAATTCCATGGCTTAATGCTTTAATCTTTTTGAAAGTTAATCAAATATACAACTGTCCTCAAATTCAATTAAAATTATACTTAGTAATTACACTATTATCATTTCATTGATTTTTGTTGCTTGAAAATATTGATAGTACTACTTTAGGAACTTGTTACTAGGAATGGATGTCGTTAACAAAATGGATGCCTAATTTGTTTGGTTTCGTTTTTGTATTTTTTTTACTTTTTGAAAATGCACCTTCTTGTTCTGAGACATCTGGCAAAAATCTTTGCAAAATGTGTGGTTACAGAACCAGGGTTAGTAAATATATCTAGGCTGGTGGACCAGAGAATATGATATTATGTAACTACACCTAAATGTGTACACATTTTTCTAGTATAATTGTTTCATGCATACTTTGTAAAGCAAAAAAAAATTATTCAGATTGTTTTGATTGTAAAAAACCATTTACTGTCTGGCAATAAGACTGTAGGTGAGTAGCTTTCCAGGTTGTAACTCTGTGTAGAATCTGCTTATCTGCAATCTTTTTTTTGCCTGTAAGTTAACATGTTTCCAAAACTTAAAAGCCTGGGTTCCAAAAGGAATGTAGAAGTGTTAAAATGTGTGTAGTAATGCAAACATTTTAATACTATTTTCTGCACTGCTGTTCTTTAAAATTCTTTAAAAATTTTATTTAAAAATGTTTATTACCTATTTTGTTTGCTCAGTGCTTCTGTGATATATCAATTAAAATTCTTTTAAATACTCTAATTTCATATAATCTGATTTTTTAAAATTATTATAATGAAAATACTATGTGCTCTTTGTAAAAAAAAAAAAAAAAAAAAAATTCAGATAATACAGAAATAGAGATTACTAAAAGAAGTTCCCCGTAAACCTACTTTGGGTTTAGTGTATATTACTTCAGATTAATTAAATATATATGCAGTTATTTTGCAACTTGCTTCATGTCAGTGTGTCTTAGACATGTTGTATTTCAAGTACCTATTTCTATTTTACATACATGCCATGATTTGCTGTTGATACTTTTAGTTTGCTTGGGCTCTTCTTTCTTTATCTAAATATAACACATAAAGGAAGAAAATACACTAAGAAGACCTCAAAGCAATGATACCCCAACAGCAACGTGCACACCTAACACCAAGATCTTGGTTTCCAATACCTTTCTCCAAAAAAAGGAACTGCTGGGGCTCCTTGGAGAAATGGCTCATTCTAGGGCTGAGACTATGTATAAGATGAGCCTAGAACATCTTGCACAGCAGTACCCTCTTATCCTATCAACGGTTTTGTGTTCTGAGGTTTTAGTTACTCAAGGTCAACTATGGTTCAAAATTATTAAATGGAAAATTACAGAAATAAACAATTCATAAGTTTAAAATTGCTGCTGTTCAGAATAGTGTGATGAAATCTTGCACCATCCCACCCAGGATGTGAGTCCTATTTTTGTCCAGTATATCCATACAGTATATGCTACCCTCCTGTTAGTCACTTACTAGATGGCGTTTATCAGATCTGTCACAGCATCGCAGTGCTGTGTTCAAGTAACCTTTATTTTACTTGATAGTGGCCCCAAAGTACAAGAGTAGTGATGTTGGCAATTAAGATATGCCAAAGAGAAATGGTAAAGTACTTCCTTTAAGTGAAAAGGTGAAAGTCCTTGACTTAAGGAAAGAAAAATTGTACACTGAGGTTGCTAAGACCAATGGTTAAGAACGAATTTTCTATCCATGGAGGTGTGCAGAAGGAAAAAGAAATTTGTGCTGGTTTTGCCGTCGCCCTAAAGCTGTAAAAGCTATGGCCACAGCATATGGTAATTGTTCAGTTAAGATGGAAAAGGCATTAAATTTGTGGGTGGAAGATATGAATAGAAACGTGTTCTGATTGACAGCAATTGAGTTCAGTACTATCTGTGGTTTCAGGTATCCTCCTGGAGGTCTTGGAGCATATCTAATGCCAGAAAGTACAAAAGTGCTTTTAAAAAAAGTCCACAATGATTGGGGCAAGTCAAAGGGACACTGAAAGTGCTCCAAATGGCTAACACTGGAACAATTTGAGCAACAATATAAAGCAGTATAAAATAAGTATCCATGAGTCCATACTGTTAAATGATTGAAATAAATAAATGGAAGAGAATAGACAAATCCGTGCAGAAAAATTCCAAATATGGATGCTCCCCTCCTTATGGTGGGGTTATGTCCCAATAAATATAAGTTAAAAATATAAGTCAAAAATGCATTTAATACACCCTACCTACCAAACGTGGCTTAGCCTAACCTACGTTAAATGTCCTCAGAATTATTTAAGAATCCTTTCTAATTTTTATTTTGATCAACAAATTGTAGATTAAGCAGGTACCAAGGTCTTCTATCTTGAGATAATTTTTATTTTTCTTGTGCTAATATGGTGATTACGGTGTTCTTTAAATGTTAAATCAATCTAGCCTTCCTGAAATAGAACCAACTTGATGTTTTTCTTTTTTATATTACTGCCTTTGGTTAACTAATATTTTGTTTAGGATTTTTCATGTGTTCATTAATGAGACTGGGTATCTGCAAGATCTGCAGTAAAGTTTGTTTTTTTTCATTCATGACATGTCTTTCTCTCTAGATGTCTTGTTATGGATTTATCAATTTTGTTAGTATTTTTAAAGGCTCAACCTTTGGCATTGTTGATCCTATCAGGTTTGTTTTCTATTTTCTATTGCTCCTATTTATCATAGGTTTTGTTATTTAAGAATAATCCTTAACATTTCTTAAGCACCTGATTATCTCCATCTTGCAGAGGTACAGACAGGCTTTTAGAGGCCTTAAACTGATAAAGGGAGAGATTTTACTGGGAGGTAAGAAAGCTACTTGGGAAAGGCTATTTTGATTTACTAATTCAGCAAAAGGGTAGTCCTGCTGCCCTCAATCCAGTCATGTTGTTCTCTTGAGAATGAAACAATGGCCAAAAAAGAAGATATGTCTGAGACTTAAAGAGCAAGTTCTAGAATAAGAATTTAAAGTTTTTTTGCAGTTGGTAGCAAATTGCAATCTTGTGTTGAGGTTGCCAGGACCTACCCAGACTCAAGAGGAAAAGCATGCTGGGATTATTTTGTAATGTCTGCCATAGGCAAGTGCTGTGAATTTGCTGGCCCAGTCCTTGGTATTAGTTTGTTCTTATTTAGATATCCCAACTATAGAAACTGAACACAAATCTGTCAGAGAGGTGGAACAAGATGGCCGAATGGAAACCTCTAGCGATCATCCCTCTGCAGGAACACCTAATTCAACAACGGCTCATGCAAGCAAGAAGAACCTTCAGAAGAACCAAAAATCAGGTGAGCCATCATGGTTTTAATATTATATCAAGGAATGAAAACAAATTTGTCAATGAAAAGTACTGGTTTATGTGTTAAAAAGAAAGATGCCTTCATGCTTTATGTCTTATAAAAGTAGGAATTGTTATTCTTACTAGGAAGAAAATGGGCTGGGAGAAGCTGCTTTGTTAGCTTGGCAAAAAAGAATGACATATAGGTCAGAGTGAGGATAATAGATCCCATTGAATATCAGAGTGCAAAATAATACACAAATAGAATTTATGAATCAACTTTTTTTTGAGACAGGGTCTCTCTCCGTTGCCCTGAGTACAGTGCAGTGGCATCATCATAGGTCACTGCAGCCTCAGACTCCTGGGCTCAAGTCATCCTCCCTCTGCCTCCTGAGTAGCTGGGACTGCAAGCACAGTCACCGTGCCTGGCTAATTTTTTCTATTTTTAGTAGAGATGGGGTCTTACTCTTGCTGAGGCTGGTCTTGACCTCCAGCAATCTCCCACCTCAGCCTCCCAGAGTGTCAGGATTATAGGTGTGAGCCACTGTGCCTAGCCAAAGTCAACTTTCAATTTACTTTGTCACTTTAATAATATTTAGATGGAAGATGTGCTAATTAATGATCTTTGCACTATTGCTTGGTACAATCTTGTGCTAAAAGGAACCCGCCAGTAAATTATAGGATTTTTTTTAAAGCTCAGAGTGCAGTGGTACCTAATCTAAGAGCCCCCCTTGTAACAGTAATTTTAAAATCATGTCTATGTGATATCACCTAGATTCACAATTAGATAATTTTGAAAATTCTGAGGGGCTGTAGCTCACAGATAAACTATAGATCCAAATCAACCTCATTTTATAGATTAGCAAAATAAGGTCAAGAGAGGGAAAGAAACCTGACATGCATTCAACAACACTTAAAAGTATAAAATAATGCTGAGATAAGTTCTGGGACCAAAATGTCCTTTATTATAATAATCACCCTATTTGAGTTTTATTATTTTTACACCAGAACTGAAGTGTTTAAGATACAGATTAGTAAATAAAAAGTAAAACAGAATCTCATTACAGAAAATACATTTAATAAATTAAAGCAAAAAACAAAGATCTGAGAAGATCCAAGAAAGCAAGACGAGCTGTAACCAGAGTCTGGAAATATGTAAGGAGCTACTCTTTTGAGTCATATTCTCCTCAGCTTCCAGTGTCCATTTAATAAGCACATCAGCCAAGGAAGGCCAGCAAAAGGTTTGATGTTTTAAAACATAAACAAATGTAGGCTTATTTTATACTGTATGAAGTGCTAATTTGAATATATCTATTAAAATAGAGAATTTTTGAGAAAGATTAATAAAAGTAATGGTCATTCAATTCAAATTAATGTTAAACAGTTTACAGCATTTTGTTGCTAGTGTTTTAAGTCTGCATGAGCAAAGTACTTGTGTAGCTAGTTTCTTAAACTTCATAGAAAACCCAGTATAATTCCAAGTGCTTATATGAAATATATTAGAAATAGTTATTCAAATGTTATCAAGATACTATGGTCTTCAAATAGGCCACCTCCAAAGAGTCTAATAACTAACTACAAATCATTATAGTAACTATATAAATGTATCAGAGTAAATAGTTACATACACAAGCCATACTTAATACTGCACATCTATTTCCAAAGCTTCAACAATGCGTGCGGCAGAAGGACGATCTTTAGGGTCTTCATTAGTACATACAGAGAACAGTTCAATTACTTTCTGGTACGATTCATCCAATTCTTCCATGTTAATAGGTGGCCTGGTTCCCAAAGCTGCATAGTATGCTTCATCATCAAAGTCACTTTCATCAAAAGTTTTATCTTGAAGGAGTCAGAGATTAAAATAGTAAATCAGTTAAGTCATGGAAAAGCTTAATAGCGCACCCTCGTGAAGGAAGAATTTATTATCCAGTATGCTTTCCATTATATCATAGGCAGTCTCTTCAATTGTCCTGCCATCAAGTAGATGTAACTACTGTCTTGGACTTACAGGTTATCAACCCCTACACCCTTCCTTATGAGAGCTTTCCAATCTTTTTCTCACATAAGGGGAGTTTTTAAAATAAATTAAGAAAACCCAGAGAAGCAAAGTTATCTCCCTATTCTCAATCTACATCTCATGTGTATGAGGTTAAGCTTAGATAGTATTAATCTACATCAGATGACTAATTTGGTACTAACGATGTGCTCTATTAAATTTTAACTTAATGGAAAGATAGAAATTGTATAAATTAGTGTAAAGAGATTGGGATTTATGTTTTAAAAAACTACATTCATACCTTCATCATCATCTGAAAGATTCATGTGTGGAATAGACAAAGTCATCATTTCCCATAGAGTAAGGCCAAAGGCAAATATGTCTGCCTTGTCAGTAATAATACCATTCTCCTCCAAAGCTTCCTTGGGTTTCCAAGGCTCTGTGCCAATGTAACAGGCCTCAGGGTCAGTCACTGAAACAAGCAAAATAATACAAATAAAGTGGTCGTGAGAATAGGCCCTAGAAATCACAAGAAAAAGGCAAGCAACGCCAAGAAAAATGAGCAAACAGGTAGTTCACGAGTTAATCAATGTTGCCATTAATAAGGATTACTTTCTACATATCAGATTGGTAAATATTCACAAAGCTGATCAGCTGGCAAATATGTAGGGTAACAGCACTTCTCTTAGAGAGTAGTAGGATGTCAAGATTTCAGACTCGGGAGCCAGACTGCCTTGCCTGGGTGAAAGACATGTGCAAGCTGTGTGACCCTGAGCAGATCACGTCACCTTTGGACCTCCATTTTCTCCACTGTATGAATTACATTGTCATTATGCTGAGGTAAGTGCCATTTCTATGCTTCTGTGACTGCTAAGTCAAGGAAAGAGTCCAATCACATATTGGCTCTTAAAGCCCAGGAATGCAATAGGTCCACACACATTTCCATATAAATTTGAGTCAATTTATCAATTTCAATGAAAAAACCAGCTAGAATTCTGATTGGACTGAATCTCTAGATCAATTTGGGAAGAATTAACATTATCTGCAATCTATGGGGATTAAAGTATAAGCATAGAAAACAGTATTTTTTTCTAAAATATCCAGATAATCACTTACTGCCTAAACTACCTCTTTCTCACTAACACAAAAATATCACATAACAAATTCCTCTCTATATTTGGGAACTATTTCCAGACTCTTCATATTTTTCTGCCTCTTTTGGCATGAGTATCACTGCTTTAATTACTGTAGCTGTTTTCAACATTTGGTCAGGAGGGGAGACTTTTTATTATATACTTTTTAAAATCTTAGTTGATTTGCTCAATGTTTCAACACTGTCTACCTTATCTGAGATTTTGAAAAAGATCACAGACTATTCATGAATGTCATAAAGACACTGTTTGTTGAAATCG
>NW_012154062.1:8419418-8472777 GCF_000956105.1 Propithecus coquereli
AAAACTATATAAAAATACTACTTACCAGTCATATTTTCATCCAATGTTAGAGAAACGCCTACATCACAGATTTTAATTGTTTCAAAATCACCTTTAATTACAACATTTGAAGACTTTATGTCTCCATGAAGCAGTTTCTTTTCTTGGTGCAGATACTAAAATAGTAAAAAATTTAGCACATATGAGCAAAAATATGAACTAATAAAAAAATATAACCTTCAAATAAAAATAACATCTTGAACACCATCTCTAAACTACAGGCTTATATCTGTCCAGCATTTCAAATTACCTGAAGCAAGAGAAAACATTCCATATTATAATATGTTGGTCTGCCATACCAGAAATCTAATAGATTTTTTTTTAGAAGTAGATGTTAACTGATAGGTTAACTTTGTATTTTCAGACTCATCACACATACTTTTATATCAGAAGGTACTACTGCAGTTTTACTTGAAGCTAGTCTATTGAGACAATATGAGACAACAGATGACTTAGGGCTGCATAGAGTCATGTACCATGTACTGATGTTTTGGTCAATGACAGACAATATACAACAATGGTCTAAGATTATAATACTGTAATTTTACTGTACCTTTTCTTTGTTTAGATATACAAATATTTACCAGTGTGTTACAGTTGCCTACAGTATTCAGTACAGTAACATACTGTACAGGTTTGTAGCCTGGGAGCAAGAGGCTGTATCGTATAACCAAGGGGTATAGTAGGCTATGCCATCTAGGTTTGTGTAAGTGCACCCCATGATGTTTAAACAACAACCAAATTGCCAAAATGATGCATTTCACTGTAATTCACAAGAAGAGGAAGCAGAAATGTAACCTAATACTATACTTTGTTTTATATATTAACCCCCTCTTTGAATTAACAAGTAATAATATTCACCCATGCTGAAAGATGTCCTGTAAAATGATTATTTGTTCATTCTTCAGCATCTGAATATCTCCTCTGTGAGCTGGGCATGGAGATGATGCAGAGACAATTCTTGGTATGTAGCTTCTCTTTATACAGCAGCACTTACTGTGCTTAATTAAATGCCCATCATAAAGTGAATAGGCCTAAATACATTTACAATGTAATTTATTAATTCCATTATACATCTACATTTAAAATTTAGTTATTAAATAATTCAAATTAGTTTATCCTAGCCACTTAAAAATGTATTAAAATATAACATAATCTAAATAATATATTTAGAAACACTTTTTCCAGTCTGTTTCATAAATCAATTTTATTTGAACTTTTGTTTGTTTTTTTGTGAGACAAGGCCTCTTTTGCCCAGGCTGGTCTCAAACCCCTGGCCTCTGAAAGTGCTGGGATTACAGGCATGAGCCACTACACCCAGTCTTATTTGAACTCTTAATATGTAACTCTGACATCAGTATCATCATTACCTGATACACTTTTGAGTCACCCAATAGTTTCCTGGAGCAGTCATTACTTCTGTTTATTTAGTATACAGAATTTTTAAAAATTCTTACAAAAAGCATAATTTCTTTGCATAATGTTGAGAGAGCTTTTTTCAGTAGACCTGTAGATATACTCATGATGTGCAAAACATACCCCACAAAGTAACCTTTAAGAGCTTTGCTCGAATCAATGGGGGGGTTAGGCTATACCCCTAGGAATAATTGTTAAATTTCTGTTACATGTATTAATCCATTGAACTAAATCTAACACATGGTCTCTACAGCAAAACTACCTGATGTAGATTATTTCAGGCTTATGTGAGGGCCCCAAACAATACTTTGTTGATCAAAATGAAGAAATAGTGCACTCTGAAAGACTCTATGTTGACTTTAACTTAAGGAAACTCCCTCTTTTGAGAGAAAAAAAGAAAAATCCCACCTTGTAATTAGGTATAGCATGTGTTTAGTGTCTTCGTATTCCACAAAAGTTATTTAAAATACAACGGCATAGTTACCTTTAACCCTCTTGCCATGTTCAAAGCAACTTTTAAAATTATGGCTGCTGGAAAAGGATCTTGGCTATCTTTCCTTCGTTCTTCTATTAAGTCATTTAGGGACTTTTCACCTCCATATTCCATAGCAAGACATAGACTGCCATCACTGGCTTCAGTAAAAGCACGATAGCCTTAAAGAAAACAAAACATTTCGTTAGTAGTACAGGGAAGAATAACAGTATTTTTTACAGTAATGTGATTGAAAACATGTATCTGGACTAACAATGACAAATATACAATGAAACAGCCATTATTTATAAAACTAATAAAGTAGATCTAATTTAAAATGCCTTCAATGTGTGCCAATAGTACCACAAATTAAAATATTTTACTATTCTATACCTCCTTAAATATAGTAGTTTCACTAGCCAAATTTGTATTAAAAATACAAAATGAAAACTAGGAAATTAGAGATTTCAGGAATATTAAATGATCCTTAAAGTACCAGCACCATAAGGACTGTATCTATTCCCATGAAATTTAAATATATTACTTAAATATCTAAAAATATTATACGTGAATTTTTAGAGTAATCACATTAATTTGATTCCTGACAATCTTCAGCGTCATCCTCTTGATTTTTATTAGTGAAACCAGTTAAGAGTGCATAAACTATTTCTAGATAAAAATAATAATTTAAACTTACCTACAATGTTTGGATGGTGAAGGCTTTTCAAAATCTTAGCTTCATCAATTAATCTCTTTTGATACACACTTCGATAATGTTCATTACATATAGAATTAATCTTTTTCACAGCCCAAGGAGAATGAGACAAACCTCTTGGAGATCTAGAAGAAGAGAAGCCACAATACATTTTGAAATGACTAAAAAGAACTTCCAAATTTTGAAAAGACTTGATAGTAATTTGTTTTTAAAAAATGTAAAATATTTCAGAATACATTTCCATTCCAATTGGGAGGTAAATATTTGATATACTGAGAAGTCTGATATCTATACACTAAATGGAAGGGATAAAAAGAACTGGAAGGATATGGATGAAATGTTATAAAAACTGCTACACTATTTTCTATTATAATTTTTCCATTTGAGCATGTCAGACTACCAACTCTTCATCGAACATTTAACTATATGTAGAGATGACTTATAGGATGCTAAAGTAATAAACATTAATCTCTAGGAAATTTAAAGAACAGATGCTCAAAAACATTTGGCCCATATATAATCATCATCAAAAAAGGTAGATCAGGTATCAGTCCATTAGGTTCAACATTCAAATAATAGGATTCCAGATGGAGAACAGAAAAACAGGTGAAAATCAACAAATTTGAAAAATAATTTCTCTAATTTAAGAACAGGAACCATCAGATTCCAAGTGGCCCCCACACAGGCATGTCATTGTGAAATTTCAGAATGCTGGTGACAAAAAGATCATACAGGGATCGATGACAGTGAGAGGGACAGGTAACAGACTACACACAAAGAATCAGCAGTCAGAAAGGCTTCATAATTCTCAATATCGACAGTGTAAACTAAAAATGTCAGTGACTGATAGTCTCAAAATTCTAGGAAAAGTTATTTCCAAACAAGATTCTAACCCAGAAAAACAAAAAGGGCCATGAAAGCCTACAAGTAAAATGACATTTTTAAAAATGCTAATTCTCAAAAAATGTATCTTCTGTGCACCTTTTCATGGGGAGCTACCTGATGTCCTTAACCAAAATGTGACATAAACCACGAAATAAGATATACAGAAAAACGGAGGATCCAATCCAAGAGAGAAGCAAAGAAAATGTACAGGTTACGGGGAGAGGAAACCCCAGGTTGACACAGCTGCATCGTTAGGAGTGGCAGAGTCAGGCAGGAGCTGCTACTTTCCAAGATCAGCTGTGTGAAGCTTTCTGACTAAGCCACAGAAGGTATACCTTTGTTAAAAACGCTTTACATTTAAAAACTTTTTTTTTTTAAAGTGGGGGAAAACTAACCCATGAACCTGTGAGAATTTTTTTCTTTCAAAATAACTTGGGAGTTAAACAGTAAGTGTTTACAAAACAAATTCATAGCATACAAACACACAAAGTATTTAAACTGAAAAAAATGCTTCAGGAATACCCATTTGTATGTAATTGCTGGACTATTTGCAATCCATGAGCCTCTTATTAAAGAAAGCATTTCTATTTGGAAACAGGATAAAACTAGATGAAGTTAAGATATGCAGCGTTGGACTAATCAGGCTGATTCTAAGAATGCATTAAGGAACATATATTGACTTAGTTGTTTGCCACTTAAACATGGAACTAAGTACAGAGTAATCAAAATAAATTTAGAAAAACAAAAATAAACTGTTGACATCTATATTAGCACCATACTTGTTCAATTATTTCATTTTAACAATTTTCCATACTTTAAAATCATGTATTTATTATCCTTCTTACTTCATAATGATGCCATAAGAAATAAAAACCTTTTATTTCTTTTAGAAGAAACTATCTTGGGAAGGTAACTTTCTAGACATAAGAGATATTAGTCAAAGACATCCCACAATACTGGCTTCCTCTTTGAGGTTTTCTTCTAAGAATCTTGTGTTACTACCACAAAGAAACCCTTTTCTCTGCCACTTCCCTTCTTATAAAACCAAGAAAAAATTATAAGGTAAACTACTTCACCTTCATGAAGAAGCCAGGATAAAAGCATACCAAGCAAAACCCTGGCAAAGTTATAAAAAGTTCTAGCAACTGGAATATGGCAGTCAGGTAGGATCAGGAACCTGCCCCAAATCTAAATATTTGAATTTTTATATTCTTTTTTTTTGTTTTGTCTCCAAGTACAGCAAACTACGGTTCCACAGAAAAAGGCTAATCTGAAATCTTATACTCACCTTTTCATTAGGTAAACATTTACCCCAGTACCAAAGCCAAGCTTCTGCATAAACGGAGAGGCAGGGATATTTATACATGGAGTTGAACATGATACTAAATGTCAGAAAGAGAAAAAACAAAATTAATATTTGCAAAGATCTATACAAAAGCATCCTAACATTCTTAATATACTATTGCTAAGAGTATTAATTGGCATAGTCTTTTTGGAGAGCAATCTGGTATTATCTGTCCTAATTTTAAATGGATACCCTTTGACCAAGTCTACTTTTGGAGCTCTGTCCTACAGTAACACTAAATGGCCTGTTTTTGTACGGCCCACAAGCTAAAAGTTGTTTTTACATTTTTAAAATGGTATTAAAAAGTAAAGAAAGAAGAACATGCAATAGAGTCCCTATGTGGCCCACAGAGCCTAAACTATGTCCTCTCTGGCCCTTTACAAAAAGTTTGCTGACCCTTGCACTACACATGTAACCAAAGAGATCACACACATACATGCATGCAAGCATACTCATTTGTATACTGGGATTTGCTTTTGTGGCTGCAAACAAAAAACCTAAGTGAGCATGATTAGAGGCATAATTATGGTATGTATATATTACAGAGCATTATTCAGCCATAAAAAAGATGAGATAGAAGAGTTCTGCTTCTGCTCATGAACAACTATAAAATGTCTTGTTAAGATTAACATTATAAAGGGGATTTATGCTAAAACTGTGCATGATAGATAACAAAGGACCAAACTACAATACTAAGACATTTCTAATAGTGATAACAAAGGCAATAGTAAGAAAGGTCTTACATCTGCTATCTTACCAGATTTACTTTTTTCAGATAATTTACTCGGTGTCTTGAAATTACTGATTCCTTCCATTGTAACAACCACTCTAGGTCCTAAAATGAAAACACACTGAAAGTTACACTACAGTTATAAAGAATACAACTCTCATTCTTGAAGAAAAAATTCCTAGAACATTATCACTCAATTTATCATACAAACATAAAACTTTAAGAACTGAAAAAGACCTCAACAAATATTTAGTCCAATTTTATTTACAATGAGAAAACTGAAACCTAGAAGTACAAGTTCTTACCCATGGTTGTAATATTAGTGATTGGGTACTTTTGTTTTAATTATAAAGTAATATATGCAATTGTTAAATCACCTAGTACAACAAGGTAAACAGTTTGTCTCCCTCTCACACTTCCCAGGAGTAGTTGTTAACAGGTCTCTTGTATCCTTTAAGGAAACTGTAAGCAGCATTATTCATAATAGCCAAAAAGTAGAAACAACAGAACTATCCCTCAGACAATGAATGGATAAACAAAATGTGGTATATAGCCATACAATAGAATATTATTCAGTCATAAGAAGGAATAACGTACTGATATATACAACATGAACGAAGGCTTGAAAACATGCTAAGTGAAAGAAGCCAAACACATAAAGGCCATGTATATATGATGATCCCATTTATAGGAAATGCCCAGCATAGGCAAATCCACAGATGCAAAAAATAGCTTAGTATTAATAGTTGCCAGGGGCTAAGGGGGGAGAAGAGAATGTGAAGTGATTGTCAGTGGGTTCTTTCTGGGGTGATGAAGATGTTCTAAAACTAGACAATGGTTTAATATATTCAACTCTGAGTATACCAAACTACTGGATTGTACACTTTCAAGGGATAAATTTTATGATACATGAATGTCAATAAACTTATAAAAATTATCCATGAAAATAAATGTACATATTGCATATACAAACAAATCAACTCAACCTTTTCAATTCTTCTGTGACATATTTAAGAATTGTTTTTAATTTTAAAAAATTTTAATTTTTAATTTTAGGTTTATAATAACCTAAAATTTAGGTTTTACATCAGATTTATTATAAAGCAAAACTTCCTACATGTCTATAAGCTCATTTGTCTATAAAAAAATTGGGAGGCAGAGAAAGATTTTCATAAATTTTTAATAGAGCCCTTAATAGCACCTTTAAAAACTGTGTACCAAGGGGAAAAAAAAAATCATCTCAAAGGCCCAACTTTGCCTATTAATAAGTTTGTTTGTTTTGTTTAAAATGTAGCTACTGGCCGGGCGTGGTGCTCCCATCTATAATCCTAGCATTCTGGGAAGCTCAGGTGGGAGGATGGCTTGAGGTCAGGAGTTTGAGACCAGCCTCAGCAAGAGCAAGACCCCATCTCTACTAAACATAGAAAAAATAAGCCGGGCATGGTGGCGCATGCCTGTAGTCCCAGCTACTCAGGAGGCTGAAGTAGGAGGATCGCTTGAGCCCAGGAGTTGGAGGTTGCTGTGAGCTATGTTGATGCCGTGGTACTCTAGTGCCTGGGCAACAGAGCAAGATTCTGTCTCAAAAAAATAAAAATAAATAAAATGTGGCTACTGTCACTACAGTGTTGAGATTTGTCTGTATTGAGAACACTGAAGAGGCCCTTTTAGTGTACTTGCCAAAAACATAATTATTTTATCAAGTGACACATTTAACTTAAAGGCAGGAACAACATAGTATTTCTGAGACCAGTTTCAGAACTTCGGGAAGGATAAACTGTTTAGCAGAGTAGGTTGCAGAAGGAGGCACTTCTACTTCGAAAGTAATTCCCCACATGATTCTGATTCCTCTTTTTCCATGTGCATTTATCTTTCCCCACAAGATATTGTGATGGAGCACCTCAGAGATCTTCTACGATTTCTATCTACCTCTGTGCAACTACTCCTGACTACTCATTCAGTCAGCAAGTACCTACTGAGCATGTACCATGTACGGTAACAACACACTGCTCTAGGCACTGGAAACACAGCAGCAAACAAGACCCAAACAGACAATAGGATAAATATATACTATCTCAGGGGAAGGGAGGCAGGTGTTGGGAAGAGGTGAGGTGGTCAAGTAAGGTTTCCTTGAGAAATTGTCCTCTGAAGGAAGTGAGGGAGCAGGCCCATGCAACTATCCAGAGGAAATCTTCCAGAATGAGGAAGTAGGAAATAGGAAGACTCTGAGGCAGATATGTTCAAGGAAAAGCCAGGACACAGCTAGGCAGGAAGAGAAGGAAATGAAGTCAAAGAGGCTGGGGGTGGGGCAAATCAAGCAGAGCAGGTAGCCGTAAGGACTGTGGCCCCCACCCAGAGAGCTGTAGTCACAGTAGATTTCAGCTTTTCCTGAGAGACAGGAAGCTATTGGAGAGTTTTGTGAAGTATACGCTCCAAGTAATGTTTCAACAGGATAACCAGGATCACTCTGGTGGGGAATAAAGGCGGAGGCAATCAGACCCGCAAGGTGGCTATTACAGCAGCCTGGGAGAGACGATGCTGGCTTGGATCAGGATGGTAGTAGAGATGGTAAGAAATGGCTGGGTTCTGGACATATTTTGAACCTGCAGCCAACAGGATTTCCTGATATGTGGACTGTGGATAGGAATGAGAAAAGTTAAGAATGGCTCCAAGTTTTTTTCATTAAACAACTGGAAAAATAGGGGTGCCTCTAAACTGAGACCGGGAGCCCAATTTTGGAAGCCTTATTAGACATCTAAGTGGAAATGCCAAATAGGCAGCTGGATATGGGTCTGGAATCCAAGCTACAGATATAAACTTGTGGGATATCAGCACGCAGATGGTATTAAAGCCAAGAAAGTAGGTAAGACATCTGGGAGTAAGTGTAGATAGGAAAGAAGTAGCCCATCCCAAAACGAGAAATAAAGAACAGCAATCTGAGGAGGGGCCAGCAAAGTAGGACACGGAAAACTGGCGAGTAGGGTGTCCTGGGAGTCTTATTGCCTTCCAAGTCTCACTGCCTGTTCCCCCTCAGCATAAAGAAGATTCGATATTCAGAAGCAGCATTAGTGTTTTAAGGAAAAAAAAAAATCTACCTTCTGTTAAAAACAACTAGGTTTCAAGAGAAGTTTTTTAACCTTATATTCTAGGACACTCTAGTAGTACTCAGTCTATAGACATTAACTGTTAAATTCCATACTAATTCTAAACCACAAGGTTCTTGTGAAGATAGCAGCATAAAACTGAATATTTTAGATAAAGATACACTAGAAATGACAATAATATGACTATGGGCAGAATGACACACACTCTGTGGAATACCCAAGATACTTTTCACAATCAAGCACTGTTTAAGCAGCAGCATTAAAAAGCTAACAGAGCTCCGCACGCTAATCAACAGATCTACTGGATCAGGTGTCAGTAACTTTTATACCCTAAGCCACCCGGGAGCTCAACAAATATCTGGATGCTACTGGCAAAGCTAAGGTGCAGACGGGAAACAGAAAACGTTAAAACAAAAGATGAGAGAAAAAGTAAAGATAATGAGAAAAGAGAAACAAAACGCAAGTAGAAAGTCGAACGTAAAAGGAATAGTTGGGATGGGATTATTTCTAAGGTCTTCACGCCGCACCCTCAGTAGGATGTCTGGGGCAGGGACAGGCCGTTTGTCCCCCGGCTCGCCGTTAAAATCCTCCTTCCCGCTGGGCCTAAAGCGCAGTCCCGGGCCTGTCACCAAGGGCCCCGCCCCGGCCCGCAAAACAGCCGCGCTTACCAGAGTCGCACCCCCGGCTAGGAGAAGACCAAGGCGGCGAGAGGTCGAAGCCCAGGCCCTCTTGAAAGCCGGTCCCGAGCGGCCCCTAGGAGCACCCCGCCGCCACCGGCACAGCCAGACGAGCGCTCGCAGGCGGCCGTTGGGATTTGAAGCCTCCGGCTTTCAAAAGGCCGCGCGCCGCCCCCGCCCGCCGGCCTGAGCTACGGGGCGCCGCGAAGGACACAGCACGCCGAGTTCGCCGTTCCCGCCTCCCGCCCCGCCGCTCTCACCGGCTCCTCCCCGCTGCCAGATAGGCGCGCTTTAAACGCAGATGAAACGGGTTAGGAAAGAACAAACTGGTTGTTACAGCCACCGTCAGCCCTTCAGAGAACACAATCTGGTAGAAAAGAATATGTACGCCTGTTTTGAAGTCTGCAGCTCTTCCTCAAACGCTTAGCTCTGTGCCCAGAATGTGTAATGATTGTTATGTAGATTTTATTACGGATTTATGTGGCCTTGAAACACTATTACTACAAATGCGTTAGCTTATAACAGCAATCGTGTTTGGCCGAGAAGGAAAATAGATATTTAGAAATTTGGCCAACTCTTGTAATTACCACATTCAGTTCAACATTCATTTATTCAACAGTTACAGAGCACCTACTATGTGCCAGGTGTGCACTGAATGCCCAATGAGTAGGATATAGTTGTCACTACAAGAGACATAAAGATGATTAAGTCACAGAATTCTCCCTGCTCAGGAGGGGCTTAGAGTCTGGGGGTGAAGGCTGGGGAAGGGCCCTAAGAAAAGCACAGGCGAGCGCGCGCACACACACTCACACACACACACACACACACACACACACACACACTAATAGAAAAGAGACTGGGGTACTTCTCCAAGAAAAGCACAATGTGCTAGATATTCAAAAGACGGTGACCTTTTCAATTGGGGACAATCAGCCTTCGGTCTGGGCCTAGAAAGACCTCTACTGTGTGTGTGTGTGAGTGAGTGAGTGAGTGAGTGATTTCCCTGCACTCTTCTGGTCAGATCAATTTCATCGACATTACTGCCTATTTACTTCTGAGCTTCAGAAAGCTTCCTATCCCGTTTGGGGGCACGTTTTATAAGCATGTTGGCCACTCTGTCTACAGGTCTGTACAAGAAATGGGGGCTCTTGCAAGTGTCTCCATGTACAATCATGAAATACATTTTTTTTTTTTAATGCAGAGAGAAGTTCGTCTGGGTTTATATCTACGTCCTGCTGGATCAATCAACAAGGAGTTTTGATTACTGTGTTCTGTGTTGTTAAACAGCTGTTGAAGATCTAGACCAGGAAGAAAGAGGCAGTGAGGAGACTGAGCAGGAGGCTAACATAGTACCCCAGGCAGGGCAAGGTGGCCTGTTCCCTCTCCCTACCTACTTCAGAATAAAATCAAGGCCATTACAGACTCTTGCTCAACTTCCCGCCTTCAAAGTCAGATCTACCTGCATCCAGGACCTTCCCTGGCCCATGTCCCCTGCCTCAGGAGCAAGGTCCTCTCTCCTGCAGAAGGTGACGAGTCAGTCAGTCCCCTATGCCATGGAGCCCACCCTGTCCGTCCCACGCTGCATCCAACCCCCTCCTCTCCTCTCCTAGGTCTTCACTCTCACCCTCGCTAGTGGTCCTTTTTCTTCAAAAATCAAACAATAATAGCAGCACTTATTTATTGTGTGTCAGGCATTGTTTCATGTATTAACTCATTTAATCCTCCCCAAAACTCTAGGATGTAGGTTACTACGGTCAAAAACCCCATTTTTCAAATGAGGGAACTGAGACACAGAAAGGTTAAATAATTTGCCTACAGTCACAGAGCTAATAATTGGTAGAGTCAGGATTCGAACCCATATTGAGCTTGGATTTCCTCTTGAAAGAATGTGCTCAATATCTCTTCCATCTCATGCACACGTGCACACACACACACACACCCCTCCACCTTCGGGGCCTTCCCATTTTTGGTCATCCTCTGCCAAGCAAAGAAGCACAGAGTTTCTTCTAACCTCCCCTCTATTCTCATTCTAATTTTTTTTTGTGGAGGTATAATATTATAGACCTCTCCATCTTTTCTTTAAAGATCTATTAATATAATGTTCTGTACTTTTTCATAAAGTCCTACATTTTACAAACCCTCTATTTTGAGAGTTTGTAGATTTTAAGAAAACATCTATTCTTACTGCCTGATAAAATCCTGCCTAAAGCCAGAGCCTGAAAGCTTCATAATTAACCACTGCCTGTGAAAAGAAACTCGAGGGAGATGAGGTTATCGACACAGGTGTAAGAGGATGCCAAAAGCGCGCACAAGAATGAAGGCCCTGGCTAAAGACTTACATTCATAACCATCCTGTTCCCGTCTTGTAATCATAAAAGCAGCCCTAGAGATTACCCGCAAGAACATCTGAACTTCCCAAGTTTGATGTTATCGCCTGTGAAATGTAACCATTAATCTTAAAATCTTACATACTAGTTAGTTGTCATGGGAAACAACGTTCAACCTGAATCAGTTATTTCTTTCAGTATCCCCATGGCCTGAATTCCTTGGCTTAGCAAAAGAAGCCAGAACTCTATCTGACTCTTGGCTGACTGGCCCAGAGGAACAGCGGCACTGTCACCTTGTTATGGTTTATAAACTCTAACTTCGGCTTTAGACCTTCAAGGGTCTAGTTTGAAAATTTAAAAATTAACATTTTTTCCTCTTTTTTTTTTCCTTTTCACTACTTTGCATTCTAATTTTCTTTGAGGCCATGTAGATGCTGCTGGTTGGCTGGGAGAATGTTGGGAGCACTTAGGAAAGAAGAAAAAGATTTTCATTTTAAGATTTTATCTCATTACATTTGTGGACTCTACCAAAGGACTCTGCAGGTCCCTAGGGCACTTACTGCTCAGGTGACCAGACTACCCAAGACATCAGGTCCTCAGGCGAGGCTGCCGAGCCCCTCCTGGTTCTGCCCCCCTGGGTCTCCATGCTGGCCCTAGTCTGTCTGTCTGTCTGTCCATCTGTCCCCAGGGCCTGAGCTGGGCCTCCCTTTCCTTCACCCGTCCAAGTTCTGACTCTCTCCTGTGACTCTAAATTCCCTTCCTTCCACTTCATCCCAGCTTCCTCCACCTTGGACAGTAAACCCTCACTTCTCACTCTGCTTGACTCCAGCCACCTAACTTGTCACCCTGCCTCAGGCGGCTCCTCCCCTCCCGTCATCTCCGCCTTCATTCCTGCCCGGTTAATGTCAGTAAATGATCAGTCACTGCCCTGCTTGAACTCCCTCAGGGCTCCTCATCAACTTCAGGGTAAAACCCACGCCCACGATGACTGATCCGACCTACGTGTCTCCAGCTCGGGTCCCTCCAGCTGGGAGTCTGGTCTCCAGGTAGTTCCAGAGCGCTGGTATCTCCTCGCAGCCCCAGTGCAGACACGTGTTCTCCTCCCTGCCGTGAAAGCCCCCGCCCCCACTCTGGACGGGATCAGCTCCGCTTCAGGACTCAGCCCAGGTGCTGCCGGCTCCTGGATGCCCTCCCGAATCCCCCCAGCCTGTCATTCCTGCTCCGAGCTCCCACAGGGCCTCCCAGTTCTCCCAGCTCAGCGCACAGCCCAGAGCATTGGAATGTTCTCTGTGCTTCTGTCTTACCCACTAGAGTGTCCCAGCTCAGCATCCCTCCCCGACACACCTGGGCGAGAGCTCAGAAATGTCCCGGGTGAATGACAAGGTGGACGAGTTGATTGCACATAGAATTCCATCTGTCCTGCAGCGACACAGAATATGCCAGTTGGTCTGGGAACGGTCACCAAGCTCGTAACTTAATGTCTCAGCAACAGTCCCTGAATCCATGTGTTGCTGGCTGCTGCGGGCTGAACCGTGTCTCCCCAATCCCCCCCAAAAAGTTCATATGTTGAATCCCTGTCCCCTGCTGTGATGGTATTTGGAGATGGGGACTTTGTGAAGAACAGTTGTCCTTCGATATCCATGGGGGATCGGTGCCAGGACCCCCCTGTGGGTACCAAAGTCCACGGATGCTCAAGTCCCTTGTGTAAAATGGTGTAGCATTTGCATGTAACCTGTGCACATCCTCCTGTACACTTTAAATCACTCTAGATCACTTACGATACCTAATACAATGCAAATGCTATGTAAATAGTTTTCACATTGTATGTTCAGGGAATAAGGACAAGAAACAAAGGTCTGTACATGTTCAGTACGATGCTACCATCACAGGCCTAACTACATCTCTGACCCACACAGTTGGTTGAAGCCACAGAGGCAGAAGCTGTGGATAGGGGCCGACTGCAGTTAGGTCTCGGTGAGGTCATGAGGCTGGGACTCTGGTCAGATGGGATCGGTGTCCTTGTAAGAAGAGACACTAGAGAGCTTGCTTTCCTGCGTGCCGTCTCTGCCATGGGAGGACACAGTGAGAAGGCAGCTGTCTGAAGGCCAGGAAGAGCCCCTCCCCAGCACCCAGCCATGCCGGCACCCTGATCTTGGACTTCCAGCCTCTAGAACTGGGAGAAAATGAATTTCTACGGTGTTTTGTTATGGCAGCCTAAACAAAGACGCTGACCAGCTCTGCAAGTGGCTAACTCTAGCACAGGGAAGGGGAAGGAAAAGAATAAGAAGGAAATTAAGGTGGTTTTCCTCCCTCAAACCTGCATATTCTTGTAATTACCTGTTTTCCCAATAGCTTCTCTTTGTGTTACTAAAAACACATGAGCCTCCAAACCAGACTCATCCATCATTCAGGGGACTGGTCTGAAATCTGCGCTCGTCTGTAGCGGAACCACCTCGCTCCTCCCCTGCCGACCCCACGGCCCGCACCGCAGGCTCAGAGCTAAAGTGGAGAGAAACTTCGGTGTCGCTTTGTCTGGCTACTCAAGATGTGCGAATACCTCTGCATCTTCCTGCACCCCGGAGAGGACTCCAGACAAGCCAAGCAGCCCGTCCTTGTCACAGAGCTCCAGTTTGCAGGAAACTCTTCCTAATGTTGGCACAGAATTTGACATAGCATCTCAAACTCTAGCCGAACACGGTGCTAACACTGGGGATCAACAGTGGACGAAATCAACAAATCAGTCCCTTTTTTCACAGAGCTTATGTCTACCTGGGGAGGGAGACGATACATCGGTAACAAAAGCACTTGCCAATGGTGACCAGGGTCGTGAAGGGCACGTGCAGGCTGCAGTGGTCGAGAACGACGGTGGGGGTGTGGCGGGTGCTCAGAACTGAGGAGGTGATGTCACACTGAGACATCAGGGATGACAAGGAGCCAGCCTGGGGGTAGACATGGGGACAGGCCTTCCAAGCAGAGGAAATGCAAGTGCAAAGGCTTTGGGGCGTTGAGGGGCTAAGAGGAAACTGGATTGGTGGGGCCTAGGTGGAGGAAGGAGAGAGAGGAGTCTGGGAAGGCAGGTGGCTTCCTAGTGCAACAGGAAGCCATTGAAGAAATTAAGCAGGGGGTGACGCCGTCTTATTTTTAGTCTAGAGGGATCACTCTGGCTGATACACAAAAAATAAACAGCCACGCCTTTTCAACAAATGGTTCTGGAGCAACTGGACATCCATAGGCTGAAAAATGAACTTTGCCCTAAGCGTCACACCTTATACCAAAATTAAATGCAAAATGGATCACAGCCCACACCTGGATATAGACCCAACTGAAATGCACATACGTGCGCCAGAAGACATGTGCATAATTATTCACAGGAGCCAAAACGGGAAACAACCCAAATGTCCAGCCACAGGAGAAAGGCTAAATAAATGGTGGTGTATCACATAGCGCAGTGCCATACAGCAGGGTCACAGTCGCGACAGCTTGGATTAACCCTCGCAATGTTCAGCAAAGAAGCTAAATGCAAAAGAATATCATACTGCATAATTCCATTCATATAAAGCTCAAAAGCAGGCAAAACAAGCCATAATATTTAGAGGTGCATGTTTAACTGGCAAAAACATCACAAGAAGAAAAACATACCAAAGTGACTACCATCAAAGTCAGGTTCAAGGTCCCTTTGGAGGAAGGGAGCAGGAAGGATCGCAGGGCGAGAGCTAGAGAGCTCCTGAGGTGCTGACATTCTAGCTCTCGACCTGGGTGATGCTACACGAGGGTCTTCTTGGATGAATCATCATGCTGCTCATTTTGTTTTGAGCACCTTCTGTCTGACCTGGCTATGCATCGGAGCTTCCCATGACCATCTCCTTGGGTTCCATAGTTTGCTAGAGCAGCTCCCAGAGCCCAGGAGAACAGCCTACTATTGTCAGTGTATTACAAAGGATATTTTAGCCAGATGAAGAGGCACACAGGGCAAGGTCTAGAAAGGTCCTGAGTGCAGGAGCGTCCGTCCTTGTAGAGTTGGGGCGCACCACCCTCCCAGCATGTGCATGTGTTCACCAACCCAAAAGTGCCCTGAACCTCATCTTCCAGGGATTTTTTTATGGAGGCTTCATCGCATAGGCATGAGTGATTATTAATGCAATCGCCAGCTCCTCTCCCCTCCCTGGAGGTTAGGAGGATTGGCTGAAAGTTCCAAGCTTCTAATCGTGCTTGGTCCTTCTGGTGACCAGCCCCCATCAGGGAGCCGCCAAGAGTCACCTCCTTGACGCTTCTATCACCCAGGAAATTCGAAGGGATTAGGAGCGCCGAGCCAGGACCCTGGCGCCTGGGACAGGTGCAGCTGCAGCTCAGGAACCTTTGCATGTGGGGCAAAGCAGGGGCAGGGAAACCTCCAACACAGCCGCATTAGGCTCCGCCAGCTTTGCTCATCCTCCATGGCTAAAGCTTTCCACTCTCAGCTTTCTGACTTTCTGACTTTTCCTACCTCCCAATAAGAAGTAAAATGTTCTAGTTCTGGGAATATGGGGCTTGAAAAACAAGAAGTGCTTTGGAAAATGTGCTGGGATCTGAGTCGCCTGTAATTGATGAGTTCCTGCCTCCATCGTGGTCCAGCGAACCGAGATGTGACAGGGAATCCAAACCCTCCCTAAGGGAACACGCCTACTTAATGCCTAACAAAGATGAGTTTTCCATCCTCTGTGATTGTGTAAGATTCCTGGGCTGGCCCTGACATCTGGCCACGGTCTCAACACCCTGACATTGTTTTTGTTCCACAATATTCTTTTCTTTCTAACTCAGCCAGAAAAAAATTGTCTTGATCCTCAACTTGTTAGAGTGAATCAATACACCCTAACAAACGGGATTAATAGGAAAGAATTTTTGGTGGTTTACATTTTAACTAGTCGGTACCCACCTAGAATGTGTAGGGTGGCCAGGGGCTTACAGGGAATGGAAGTCCTTCTGTTTACCACATGCTGTTTGTAATCATCCTGCCACTAAGGCAACAGCAGCCACTGAACATATTGTGTGGAGAGAAATAATCCAGATGTTCTCAAGACAAATTGAAATTATTGGTTCACAGCCTTCCTCAAGGAAGATAGGTAAATGAAGAAGCTGGGCATATTAGAACCCACGAAACAGAGGCAAGAGAACAAGCCCAGAGCTTGTTACCACTCGATGTCCCTTAAGCAGCAATCACTTTCCCAGCAACATGATACAGCAATTTGTTTGTTTTTTAAATAACTGTTCCTCAGGCACAATGAAGGGCTAAGTGGATATTAAAGGGAAAGCGTCCCCTGAGGCACTAATACCTATGCCCCTTCATGTACCTTAATATTCTCAGCATAAATTCAGCAACCCTGAATCAGAGAACAGTCCTAGGTTAGGCATATAACTTATTAGATGGCCGACACGGTGAATGAGTTCTTTGTTTTTTCTTTGTTTAAATTGTGAACCCGAACCCGGTGAACTTTGACGAGGCTCTTCCCTGTGCGTAGGAGGAGGAACAGCGTTTTTAGAATTGCTCCTGAAAGGCCCCAAATTGGGTAAACTCATTCAACTCTCTCCCTCACTCTTATTCATTTATTCATTGAACACATGATCCTGCTCCAGGTGCTGGAAGTTAAAAATTATGAAAAGATTAAAAAAACCTGCTTTCAGGGAGCATACAGACTAGTTAGCAAATATTAATAAATATGATACTGTGGTAAGTATACACTGGAGGACAGAGAGCCCGACTGCGCTTGAGGGGTGATTTCATTGACTTGGGTCTGAAGGATGAGAAGTTTGTGTGATGATTCTGATTGGTGGGCAGAATGGGAGGGGCTATTGAGAGGAATTTGCATGATGATCCTAATTGGTGGGCAGAATGGGAGGGGGAGGGCTCCCTAGGCAGAGGATATATAATATGTGGAGTCATGAGGAAAGATCAATAGTCTTAGAGCAATAAAGAGCATGGGAAAGTAACAGGAAATACAAAGAGGCCAGATCATGGGCTTTTCCAATAGTGAGAATTTGGATTTTTGTTTTATGGGTCCTAGGGAGCCACAGAAGGGTTTAAAGCAGGAAAGTGACATGATCAGAATTATGAGTTAGGTGGAAAAATCTCCTTAGGATTATTGCAGAGAGCAGGCAATGGGAGGTCGTGATATTCTAGGTGAGAGGTCCGGAGGGGGTCACACTGGCTGGCCAGTGGCTGCGGGCTGGAAAGGACAAAACTAATCCAGGCAGTGTTTATGGGGTAGGATCAACTGCGGGCTTGTGAGGTCATTAGAGGCCTATTGACAAAACAAAAGGAGTTTGACCCCTCAAGAAGAGTATTAGAACATGATCAAAAGAGAAAGGCTATGCCAATGTGTCTGAGCAAGTGAAAAAAATAAAGCAAAAAAAAAAAAAAAAAAAGCCCAAAAGCCTTCCCAAAAAAAAGCCAAACCGGCCTTAACGGGGTTCAAAACCAATTCAATTTTTAAAAAATAAAAAGTTCGTGGAACAAACCCGCAACCAACAAAGCCAATGGCTCCAATTTTCCAAAAACAGAAGCCCAAAACTCACAACCCCGGGGCAAAATTTGGGAAATCCCAAAAGAATTCAAAACGTTTCAATGGTAACCAGGCCGGTTTAAAAAACCCGGAACCTTGAATTTTTTTTTTTTTGAGACAGAGTCTCACTCTGCTGCCTAGGCTGAGTGCAGTGGCCTCATCATAGCTCACTGCAACCTCAACTCCTGGGCTCAAGCGATCCTTCTGCCACGCCCCCCAAGTAGCTGGGACTACAGGCATGTGCCACCATGCCTAGATAATTTTTTTATTTTTTGTAGAGATGAGGTCTTGCTATGTTGTCCAGGCTGGTCTCGAATTCCTGACCTCAAGCAATCCTCCCACCTTGGCCTCCCAAAGTGCTAGGATTACAGGCATGAGCCACCACACCTCACCAGATTTTTTTTTAAAGCTGAATAGTATTCCATTGCATATATATACCATATTTTCTTTATTCATTCATCCATCCATCGATGGACATTCAGGTTGACTCGTACCTTGGCTATTGTGAATAAAACTGCGATGAACATGGGAGCAAAGATATTCATTTGACATACGGATTTCAATTCCTTTGGATGTATACCCAGAAGTAAGTTTGCTGGATCATAAGTATGACTTTTAATTTCCAAATATTGGGAGTATTTTTTGATATTTTGGTCTTAGTGATTTATAATCTAGTCTTACTTGGTCAGAGAACATACTCTGTAAGATTTTCTATTGAAATCTATTTTGAAGTTTATTGACATTTTTGTAGCTCAAAACGTCTATATTAGAGAAATTTCCATGTGCATGTATGGAAAAGGTATATTCTGCAGCTCAGAATGGATTATTCTATAAATGCCAATGAGATCAAGTTGGTTGATAGTATTATTCTAGATATAGAGTAACATTTTTAAGCATAAACAAGACACTATGCATATGACAAGATGTCTCAGGCTTATCCTGTGCATTTTTCACCCAGACTCAGTTATCAGCAATTTCTCCAAGAAACCCCCATGTTTTTCTTTTTAAAGTGGAAAATGGTGTTTCAAGAACATAATCTGAGTGCTGGGGATAATTATTGCTTCAGGTGTCATCACTGTTTCTAGGCCTGTTTCTTAAATAGATTTTCAACCAACCCTCTGGTTTTAGCCACACCTTCACCCCCACTTCCAAAAGCAGCTAATACCCCTGAGTCCTAAGCGTTTTGGGAATTCTGTGGCTTTCCCGCTTCATGCTTAACATTCACCCTTCTCATGTCTACGTCATTCACTGCTTGTGCATCAGCTTTCCAGTTTCACAAAGGTTGTCGCTTTTGTCTTCTTTTGTTAGCCTACTCTTATAGGCTTATGCCTAAAAAAGACAAAATTGCTTTATTCATTTTTTTACTAGGGTTTTAGGAGAAAAGAAAGAAGGTATATATGTCCAATCTACCATTTTTAGCTTTGGAAGTCCCTCATTTGTCTTGGTATTTCTGGTCCAAGCACAGGCTTTATCATTCCACAGTAAGTATTTATGGAAGAGGGCCACCCTCTCTTGGCCTTGCTTGTGACAAGATGGGTCAGACCCGGAGATGCTGCGGCAAGTTGTTCCTAGACGCGTTTCTTTCCACCTCCGTGTCTGACTTTGCCTTGCCTTCCCTGGCAATCACCTTGTTGCTCAGCCTGTGCTCCCCTGAAGACCTCTAGAGTCAACATGTGTCTGGTTGATCAGGGCTTTCTGGCTCCTTTCTTGACTCTTAACCTTGTTACAGACTGACCAGTCACCAAAACTACTCTCGGAGCTCCGATTCCCAGGCATGTCACTGGTCGGCTGTAAGGAACCCTCCTAGCTGAGCAAGCCCTGAACGCGCTGGCTTGGAAGGCAAGTGGAACTTCTCAAACAGGAAGAAAACCTCCGGAAATGGCCATTCTGATCTGCCTCTGAACAGGAACTATCGTCAACCTGCATCTCCTTTCGGCTTGACGGAGTCTGAGCTTTACTCCCTACTCTGAAGTCCGGATGAGGAGACTTTGCCAGAATTATAATGTATTTAAAACCCTTTGATATTCTAAAGGGGGAAAAAAAGACATTTACATCATTTGTTTGGAAGATATTTTGCTTTGTCCTATTGATTCCTCATATTCCAAATAACGTGTGGGATGAATGAATTATTTCATTTGTCTTGTAAAGGGGGAAAATGGAAGAGAAAAATAAAAACTCTTATAATTCCCTGGAGGAACAGCATGAAATTAAAAACGGAAAACGAGGCAGCAGTGACGCATTCCATGCACCTCCAGCAAACGCCGGGCAGGATTCGCCTTCACCGCGGGCTCCGCGATGCCAGAAACGAGTGCTGCCTCTTTTTCCCAAACGTGACACATTTTCCACAGAACTTGACTCTGGGCTTTGCTACGACTGCCTGTGGCCACTCAGTTACTGGAAACCTACCATGCCAGCTCTTTGCTAAGTGGCTTTGGCAAGGCCTTCGTCAGTGTTTAATCATCGTCAGAAAACTCCAGAGACGTTATTAGCTGCATGAAGAATTATAGAGATATTAGCGTCAGCTGGATGAGGTCCAGGGCAGCTGCCCCACTCTTCAAGTACAGGAGAATTTCTCAGAGATATATTACACTAACGGAAAAGCATCCTGGAGTTTTAACCCTAAATTAGGTTAGTAATGAACCTAAGTATTCCTTATTTTCACAGAGTAGCTGTAATTCCTGAAAATAGTTGTGTAAATCTGACTTCCCACACTCAATCCTGCTTCCCCGCTCACATATTATAATTTCAAAAGTGCTTACTATCAGTTTATGGCTAAATGTCAATGTATATACTTTTATCTTTCAATTCTAGTTCTCCAAGTTTCTTTGGCAAGTACTTGAATATGAGAGGTGTAAATACACCAGGATAGCTGTCTATGTAAAGGAGTGTTTATTAAATATTTTGGTAAAGTGAATATTCACTCAGTATTTTGATTTTTATATATTAACAGGAATTATGTCTCAGCTTCATCCAAAATGTACAGTCTGGCATATTTAACCTGGCTTCCTTAACCTTCTAAAAGGCATTTGCCTGGAATTAATATATGTGGCCATGGGGTGATGGTGGTGTTTTGGCCACTGAATGAAAGCTCTTCCTTTCAAAATCATATATAAAAATACTTCACTGTTGAAACAGGTATAATCAGTATATTTTCCATTAATCATTAAATATATCATTTTTTACTTAATCTCAACTTATTCCAACACTCGATCAGCTTACATCAGTGTCTCTTAAAGCAAATTTTGTGGAGCACTAGTTCCCTGCGCAATGGTTTTCTATGCCACGTGACAAATTACCCCAGTCTTTGCGTTGTGAAACAACAGGCACTCGGATTTCCACTTCTGGAACGGCAGCAAGAGCAGCTCTGCGTCTCGAGCAGAGCAAACGTAAGTGGTGAAAAATATTTTTCAAATGCCAGAATTTAAAGTCTCTGGAAATCACCCTAAGGGTATATAGCAAATATACATAGCCAAGGCGACCAGAGGCTGCCACCTCCACCTGGCACTCTGCTGGTAAAGCAGGGTGTCACTCAGAGAAGCAGGCCACTGCCCCCACCTCCAGCTCCAGGGCTGTGACTCAGAGATTTCATCCAGGGGCAGAGGCAGGCCTGAAGGACAGAGAGCTCCCAAGCTCTCCCCAAAGGAACTGACTTTATTTGAAACAGAGCGTGAGGATGTTAAAGCCTCAAAAACAATGAGGGTTTTGATGGTAAGCAATTAAGAGGAGGCCAATATTAATAGCTTCGTGAAAGCCACAAACTTTAACCACAGGTCAGCTAGTTTACTAGAGAGAACCAGTGAAAGAGACAGCTCAGAAGAGTGTGCTCCTATTGTTAGGACAAAGCTCAAACACTGGCACCAAAAATGACCCTTGCAAGCGGGCTTGCATTTTCTTGGATGAGACTGTGGAGCAATTTATGCCCCCAAGAAAAGTAGAGAACCATAGAGCAATAAACTGGGAATTCATGGAGCCTAGCAGCTGGGTACGATTGGGGAAAGAGACACTCGAAGGGAACCCTGCAGAAAGGGTTCTTATTAGGATGACTGTGTGCAAGCCAAGGAGGTTTCCCCCTGCAGGGAGCAATAGTCTTCACTAAAATAACCCAGCCAGTTACCAAATAAGCAAGTAACAATAACACGCCCTGGGCAGGCACAAGGGGTATCAGTACCCAGATCTTCTACGTTATCTAAAATGTCCAGTTTTCAACTAAAAAAAAATTACAAGACATGTAAAGAAACAGGAAGGTTTCTTGAGATAAGATTTCTCCATATAAAGGCGAAACAAAGTAGGCAACAGAAATTGCCTGTAAGAGGGCCCAAATGTTGGATTTAACACAGTCTTTAAAGCAATTATTGTAAACACGCTCAAAGAACTGAAGGAAACTATGCTTCTAAAGCACAGAAATGTATAATGACAATCTCTCATTAAAAAGAAAATAAGAAAAAAAGATAGAAATTATTAAAAAGAACCAAGTGGAAATTCTGGAGTTGAAAAGTATGATAACTGAAATGAAAATTTCACTGGAGGAGATGAACAGTAGATTTGAACTAGCAGAAGAAAGAATCAGCAGGCTTGAAGACAGATTGACAGAGAATGCAATACAGAGAACAGAGAGAAAAAAGAATAAAGTCGATCAACAGAACCTCAGGGCAACATGGGACACCAAGGCACACTTACATATGCACAATGGGAATACTCGAAGGACAGGAAAGGAGTAGGAACAAATATTAGAAGAAGTAATTGCCAAAAACGTGGTTTAGAAATAAATTTCTATTATTTCTAAATAAATAGAAATTCTCTATTATCAGAATTTCCAATGTTAACTACCAAGGAGTTAATTCTATGTAAACAAAAGGTGTCACAAATGTTTGGTGGAACATTGTCTTATTTGAGTTAATTTATTAATTTAATTCAAATAAATGATGACAAGGTAGAACTACAAAAGGGAATCTATTGTAGAAAATGATTCTTTCTCTACAGCTTGTTGCTATTAGCCACCTGCAAGTTTTGTGCTCTCCAATTCAAACCATCCTTTAAACATATATTTAAATAAATTTTTAAATATAGCTAAAATTTACTTCAAGTCGAATATCTGGCTTTAGATCTTAGGTCATTTTGTCTTTTCATTTTATGCTACCTCCCAAGGCGATCTTATCTTTCTCCATGGCATTTTATATATATACATAGCAACTGCTAACAGCTTCTAATTCTGCATTTCCAGCTCAGTACTTACATATCAAGTTGCCTTCCTGACTCCTCGATCTGGATGTCTCAGAAGTGTCAGAATCCTGGGTTTGGGCACCAAAGCTGTCAGGGTGGGAGTCTGCCCTCGGTTCTTGGTGTGTGCTTGGCGGAAGAATGACCAGACACGCCAAGTGTCAAGTCCAGACTGTTATCCCGGTTCTCTGACTGCTTTCTTGGAAAAATCACCAGCAGGGCCAATAGGACGGAGTAACCCCAGGCAGGGAGCAGTTTCACACGAGCAGCTCTTCACTGTAGAATAAAACGGGTCTGTCTCCGCGAGTGGAGAGAGACTGACCGACTCACTCACGGACCCACTCAGTACTCGCTGACTTCTCAGACTGTTTCCTTTTATTAGCCCAGTCTGGAGAGGTGCTCTTGGGAGGCGTAGGATGTTTTCAAATGATCAACAGGTGTCCTCAAAATGCCATCTGCGTGCACATACACGCGCTCCCTCTAAGAAAGCCCACCTGGGGGATGAACCCAAATGCAGATTCGAGCTAATGGCATATTAATTACCCTCAGGTTACTGTAGGTCACTTTCCAAACCTTATTCTGCTGGGGCTGGGGAATTCCCAGATTGATAACGCTTTCCCTCCTCCCCCAGGTGCAGCAGTTGCTTGGGATAGGATTAAGGGTGGGGCAGCACCAAGATGGAGCGCCCGCCCCTATCCTTCCCAGGTGGAGCAGTTGCTTGAAACAGCACCAAAGCAGGGAACCCTTGTCCCGAGAAGAGGAGGTGATCCTAACTATCTACCTGACAGAAGCACCTCAAATTCAATATACCTCAAACTGAACCTATGTTTCCTTTCCACTCCCACATCCAAAGAAACCCTCTTGCTCTGAAGTTTTCTGCTGATGCTTCCAGAAACTTCTCTATCTGCCACCTATGAACTCCCTGAAATTCTACCTTCCTATTACAGATATACCTAAAATCTGGCATTTCCTTTTTTTCTGTTTTTCTTTCTTCCCTTTTTTTTTTTTTTTTGAGAGAGTCATACTCTGTTACCCAGGCTGGAGGGCAGTGGCATCAGCCTAGCTCACAGCAACCTCAAACTCCTGGGCTCAAGAGATCCTACCTTCCTATTACAGATATACCTAAAATCTGGCATTTCCTTTTTTTCTGTTTTTCTTTCTTCCCTTTTTTTTTTTTTTTTGAGAGAGTCACGCTCTGTCGCCCTGGGTAGAGTGCCGTGGCATCATCGTAGCTCACAGCAACCTCAAACTCCTGGGCTGAAGTCGATCCTCCTTCCTCAGCCTCTCAGTAGCTGGGACTACAGGCGTTCACCACCACACCAGGCAAAATTTTTTTTTTTTGTAGTAGAGACGGGGTCTTGTTCTTCCTCAGGCTGGTCTCGAACTCCTGAGCTCAATCCTCCCACCTCGGCCTTCCAAAGTGCTAGGATTGCAGGCGTGAGCCGCTGCACTCAGCTTAGAATCTGGCATTTCTAACGCTACCTCCTTTCTCCACTCTCCCACCATCTCTCTGGGTTGCTCTGATTGCCTCGTCCCTCTTACTTTAGGTTCTACTTAACAAATAAATTTATTTATTACATTTTATATGCTGCTAACTTTATACTTTATACTTAGTTCTATGGCTTGACCTAGCCAATTTTCAAGCTCTTACCAGGGATAGGACATACCTTTCTTTCAACCGTTTGCTTTGACATCCTCCCTTCTCCCAATTCTTAATCCCTTTCTTGGCACTTTTTCAAACGTCTTTGCCGATCTCATCACCATTTTTAGATTTTCATAGTTGAGATGTGCAACGCCACATACAGCAAGAGGCAAAAGATCAAGGCCTTTTAAAAAGCAAAAGCTATTTTCTGAGCTAGTACAGCTGAAGTCATTGGCAAGCTTAGGACTGTTTCAGCGGCCCACAGGGGTGGAGGGGTTGGAACGTGCTGAGGAGGGGGTGGAGGTGAGGACATGGGGTCAGCAGATCAGACTTTTCGAGATTTGGCTTTAAAGAAGAGATAGGAGAGTGACAGGAAGTAGGAACAAGGAAACTGTGTTCTTAAGCCTTGCTGAAATTTTAGAATTTCTAAATTAACACTTGACTCTTTTTATTCACACACATGCGCTCAGCATTCATGAGGTCCTGCTCTGTGGCGAATACGGTGCTACTTCCCGAGGAAACAAAGCCCAATAGGACCCAGGCCCCCGACGACAAGCCACTAGCTGTGCACACGGTTTTCCCATCCCTCAACCCATGCAGGACAGACAGTTCTGTGTACATTAAGGTACAAGCGAGTTCTTACCAGTAACATTTTTCTTCTGTAGAAATTGTGGATCTTTTCTTAGACTGTACAGGTCGTAGAATACTGGAACAGGAAGGGAGCTGAGAAATCATCTCATACAAAGGTAGGAACTTGAGTCCCAGAGAGACTAAGCAGCTTGCCCAAGGACGCATGTCCACTTAGTGGCAGAGTCGGAGAGAAAGCCCTTATCTTCTGCCCCCGGCTCAGGGAATTTTCCGCTCCCCCTTGCCAGAGTATACACACAAGTGTCAATTTCTGCATTTCTAAATTCTTACAGCTTAACCGTGCCTTTAAATGGTGATATTAATGACTTCCATGAGTCAGGGCTTCTTTTCCATATTCCGCCAATTAACTGTGGTTTGGGGGTCATCCGTTCCAAGGCCCTGGATTATTAAGTGCAGTGTTGGCTGTTTTTTGAAGGTAATTCCTTCCAAAGCTTGGACCAATTACACCTAATAGATGAGAGTTGGTTGAATTGGTCTCTAAACGTCCTTGAATTAAAAATCAATAGTCCTGCTTGTTTCCCCCATAGTGTGGCTGCAGGAGCAACCATGGCACTGGGGAGGGGTCCCCATAGCACCGGGAGAAGTGGATGTCCCGGGGAGCGGTAGCAGCCCTGATGTCACCTGGTGGGTGACAGGCTGCAGCGCTCTGTTCTGGGAGTTGTCTTTGTTATTACAGCTAGAGGTGTAGAGGTGATAGTAAGAAGACCTTGTTATTTCTGTCCTTCACCGCCTCACCCCACCTTCCAGCTCCAAGCAATCTGGATTGGGCTCCCACCATCTGGGAAATATCAATTTTATTTGGAAACCAGGAACAGCTACCTCATCTAGAAACGGTTATGTCCCCAGCAAGCAGCAGGTCAAGGAGAAGCTATATATATAATATTTTATATATATATATATTAATCTATGGTACAAAATAGCGATTTTCACACCCAAGGCTTTTGGCAATCGGATTACTCTTTGGCGGCCGCTGCCGTTTTCACCTGTGGAGCAGGTAAAACCAGTCCTGCGCTGCTTGCTGTGTCTAGCAGTGTGGCCCGGGGCTAGTGATGTCATCATTAAATATCAGAGCTGGAAAGTGTAGGGGAGGGAAAAATAATTTCCTCTCTATCCTTCTAAGTTCGTGGCTGGTGCTCCTGTAACAAAAGACCGATTAACAGGAGAAAACTGAAGAGGAGTTTATTAACATGCCTATCTCACGTATGCGTGGGAACCTATACATTTGGGGGGTGCCTGCCTCCTCCCTCTCTTTTATTTCCTCACCTGTAAAACAAGGAGGTTGAATACTTCTGATATCCTCGCCACCTCTGACATTCAACGCTCTGGAGTCCCTTCCAGCCTCGCCGCTCTGCAGGTGGCTGTGGACAAGTCGCAGCATCACCTGGGAGCTTGTGGGAACGGGGACCTTGGGGCCCCGCCCCGGACCGAAGGAAGGAGAATCTGCATTTCAGCAACATTCCCGGGGGGATTCCCATGCACGTAGAGTCCGCTTTAGAAATCCAAATGGTCTTGGCCCTGGACATTGTGTGTATTTTGCCTAAAGCTTTCAGTTCTCTTTCTCTCATTAGCCTGCAGAGGTCACCAGAGAGCCGGGCGGTGGACCTTTCCTCTCCGGCTTTACTTCTTGCTCTTCTCCACCTCCTGCCCTTCGAGCTCCCTTAAAGTCTCCGGCCCGCTGCAAGGAAGCGGGCTGCCAAGTGCACTGTGACACCGTCCACAGCACAGATACCTCCCAGAAAAGAGCGGGACCCAAGGGCCCCTCTTGTCTCGTGGGCAGACTCCGATGGAGTAATTTAAAAAAAAAAAAAAAATCTTGTGTTTCCTTGCAAATTCAGGAAAAGCTGTGGTTAATATTGCCACTCCAAGAATGTAATCTAATGAAGCATAATTTATTTTGGTCTTAGAATCTATGGACTAAGGCATTTGTAATGTATTTTATTGTCAATTAATTCCCTACAATTACAAATTATAATGACTACCTGTCTGATAGACCAAAGGCCAGTCTTCCATGTTATTATACAAAGGATATTATTTGTATAACGCTTCAATGTTTGTAAAACACTTGCGATTTCACTTTTTTTTAAATCTTCTTAACACAGGTGTTTAGGATGCTCCATTAGCAGAGATGACACTGAAGCCAGAGATGCATCCAGTGAGTCGTGGAGCTAAGACGTGAACCCGGGTCTTCTAATACCACATTCCATGCTCTTTCCTATTTTACCAAATGGCCCCCGCTAATGATAATAAAATTGCTGCTCAACGAATGGCATCAAGGTATAGTCACCCACCATTGAGATGTTTTACTTGAGGATTTAACATTTTTACCTACTAATACTTTTTTCAGCACTGCAATTTGCCAGCAATAACTGATCACATATTGATCCATTGTGTCTGCGGTTGGGAAGATGCTACTGGGCAAAATGGACTTTAAAAGTAATAATCCAGAATGCCACAGGGTGGGGCTATCTCCCCAGGAAGCGAAGTGAACATCTCCTCTCCCCCACCACCCCTCTGAGGTCCCCCCCACATAAATTCTCTTTCCTCTCTCTCATGCAGGAGAGGATTTTATCTTCCCTCTTTTCTCAAATATTAAGTACTTAGTGTCTCAGTCTTTTGGGGCTGCTATAACAAACTACCATAGTCTAAGTAGCTTATAAACAACAGACATTTATTTCTCACAAGTCTAGGGGCTGCGAAGTCCAAGATCAAGGTGCTGGCAGGTCCAGTGTCTGCTGAGGGTCCACTTCCTGGTTCGCGG
The DNA here is from genome assembly GCF_000956105.1 of Propithecus coquereli. NCBI lineage: Eukaryota > Metazoa > Chordata > Mammalia > Primates > Indriidae > Propithecus > Propithecus coquereli. Next base: position 8,447,927 of record NW_012154062.1, read on the forward strand.
ACAGCGTGTTCTCACTGTGTTCTCACAGGCAAGGGAGCTCTCGCGGGTCTCTTTTATCAGGGCACTAATCCCATTCGTGATGGCTCCACCCCCGTGACCTAATCACTCCCCCAAAGCCCCACCTCCTAATACCATCCCCTTGGGGGCTACGATTCTACATCGGAATTTAGGGGGGAAATAAACATGCAGCACATGGCACGTCGTATGTATCAGGTGCTGATGAAACGGTGGAGAATAAGGCTCAGCTCCTGCCTTTGTGGAGTTGACAGTCTATCGGGACATCAGACACTGGACAAAGAGTGATGATGTGAAAGGGGACGAGCAGGGAACCGTGGCGGCCGAGAAGGGACACGCCCCACCGTGGGCATCAGGGAGGCTCCCTTCAGAAGCAGTGATGCTTCAGCAGAGACCCAAAGGACAGCTGTAGTAAGGGCTGGGAGTGGGGCCGTGGGACAAGCTGGGACTGGGGAGATGGCCGCGGGCCAGAGGGTCGAGGGCTCCTTGGACCCAAACACACTATTTTCCGTTCCAAAATTTCCATGGGAGTGTTCTGCTGCTATTCATATCTTTTGAGAAGCTTAAGCCTTAACACTGCAATATAATTTTTCATTTCTTAAAAACGTCTGAATTAAGAGTCCACCTGGAAGTGAGGCGACGTGCGTGTTTCCATCTTAGTTCATTTGAGCGTGGAACTCTCATATTTATTCTAATACTCTGTCCATAGAATATTTTGGGTTTTCTATGCATACAATCCTGTCACCTGCAAATACTTAGTTTTGTTTCTTCCTCTCCAATCTTCATACATTTTATTTCTTCTCCTTTTCTTACTGTGCAGGTCAAGATCTGGCGTATCACTAAAAGGTAGCAGAGATAGCTGTCATCGATTGTTCCTAATGTCTAAAATGTAGGGTGCTAATGTTTATACTTCAGGATGTTTATTACAGGTTTTTGAAAGATAACCTGTATGAGAAATTCTAACCTATCCTTGGTTTGCAAAGAGTTTTTGTTGTTAATGATTATTGAATTTTCTGTATCTATTGAGATAACCATATACCTTTTCTCCTTTAATATGTTAATACGATGAAATACATGAATAGGTTTTCTGATGTTAAAGCCAAGTTTGCGTTCCTAGGATACATGCAACGTGGGATGATGTATAATGCTTTTCATATTTTGCAGGATTCTATTTGTTAACGTGTTATTTATTGTTTTTGCATCCATGTTGATGGATGAGATTGGCCTATAATCTTCCCTTTTTCATATGTTTTTGTCTTGTTTTGTTATGAAAGTGATTCGAGTTTCCTAAAACGAATCAGGCGGAGCGTTTTCTCCTTTGCTATTCTCTGGGAGTTTTCGTGTAAGACGCAGATGCTCTGTTCTTCGAATGTTTGTTAGAGCTTCCCTTTTAAGTCATCTGAGCCCAACGTTTTCTTGGTGGGAAGATTTTTAATTACAGAGGCTATTTTCTTAGATGTTATTGCACAATTCAGGTGTAGAATTGTAGATAAGAAGTTGTCAGTAGGGGAGGGTTCACACTGAATAATAACACGATCCTGTACTCGAATCGCCTTTCTCTTGGTTCGTTTATGTAACAGAATCTGAAGTTCTGGGTCCCCGACTTCAAGCTCTGAATCCTCATAGGAGGCTCCGGATTGACAACAAACCCGACTCACATCCCAATTTTCCTCCTGTTAATCGCCTCTTCCCCCACCACTCCACCTCCTACCCCAGCCTGAACCAACTCCCCTCTGGCACGCCCACCTGTGCAAATGCAGAGATACCCTCTGCCCCTGGCTGCCTCCCACCCAGTACGAGGCTACCCAGGAAGGATCTCAAAAGACCGACCTTTGAGATACGTTTCTTAACTGTCTGGTTTTTCTATGTTCATGCCTAACTACACAGAAACACATGGGAGACGTAAGATATGTGTCTGATTAGAACTAGAGAACTCAGGAAGTAAGTTCAGCATAAATAGCCAGTGACCCTTAATCTTCATTCAGGAAATGTTATCCCATTTGTCCTGATGGGCGCGTGTTTATGGTGGGCCCTGGCTGACATTTCTTCTCTGCATCACGTTATAAAGCCCCAAATGTCAAACAACTTCCTCCTCAGTCCGGTTTGTGGTTCAAGAATAAATAAATATGCAAATGGTTTTAGAGAGGGAAGAATTTTTATGCAAAAATAGTTTGGTTTGAAATTCTTTGCCAAGAGAGAATATTTTAGGAATAGTTGCAGACCAAAGGTGCTGAGTAATATGGAATGGGAAAGAAAGAAGCCCGAAGTCTTTCGGGTCATAGATGGACTCTTGATGATGTAGGTGAACGGATCACAGAAACTCCGCAACTTTATTTTTCATTCATTCGTTCATTTATATATAGACAGAGTCTCGCTCTGTCACCCAGGCTGGAGTGCAGTGGCGTGGTCACAGCTCACTGCAGCCTCAAGTTCCTAGGCTCAAGCAATCCTCCCGCCTTAGCCTCCCAAGTAGGTGGGACGACCTACAGGTACACAATACCACGCCCAGCTAATATTTTAAATTTTTTGTGGAGATGGGGTCTTGCTCTGTTGCCCAGGCTGGTTTTGAGCTCCTGGGCTCAAGCAATCTTCCTTACTAGGCCTCCCCAAATGCTGGGAATACAGGCATGAGCCACCATACCTAGAACCTGGCTCCTTTAAACACTGCAAAAAAGCTATTAATAGATCTTCCAGGATTGGCCAGGGAGGAGGAGTCTCCAGCCTCTTTTGAGAGTCCAGTGGGGATCGTAAGGAATCTGTGATCTTTCTGGGTTAGTCCTAGTTAGACGGTGTGCTGTGGGCTTACTCTCTACAGGTGGCACATTGGGCCGTTTGAATGCAGGTAGGCGAATGCAGAGCTGTCTGTTTCTGCAGGCATGTCAGCGGGACTCTAGGGCTTGAATAACCTGTATTCCAGCATAATTGCTCTACGATCCACTTTCCTTCAAGTTGGCCTTTCAGAATCCTAGTGCTATTGTTGCTTATGTTGCACAGAGTGGAGTGTTTAAGGTTTCTTGGATTCGAATCCTGACTTCCCCATTTACCGTGTGATCCTCTCAGAGTCTAAGTCTCCTCCCATGTAGAACGGGGCTGATTAGAACAGAACCCGCAGTTACCAAGATTCAGGGACTTCATTCTTGTAAAGCCCTTAGAGCTGCCGCACCGTGAATGTTCCAGAAATGTAACTATTGTTTCTATCATGTGCTTGTCTGCTACTGTTTTGAGTGAAGGGGTTTATGTTCTTAGTGTTTAATCGTCTCCATCCCGTCTTGTTGATTACGTGTATAACCACAGCCACCTGTGCTATTATTGTCAACTCACTAGCAACGAAGATAGTATTAAAAAAAATTTTTTTTAAACAATGAGCCATTTGTGTTTTTCTTAAGTAGCTCTCAACAAGCAACCACTGTCCCCTTCACCTGTGTGTTGCCTGTTGTTGGACATTATCATTTTTGTTATACTGAGGGCCTGTGGAAAGGGTATTTGGTTACCAAATAAGACTTGAGACATCACGTTCCACCATGTTCTTGGTCCAGACGGCGTCGATCACCATTCAGAAGTATTAAGGTAGCTTTTCATTAGCTCTCCCCACTGAAAAATGATCAGACCGTCCAATTTCAGTAGCCCTCCCAGCATTCACCGCGTTTTCATGAGAAAGAACGTGATGGAAAGCTTGTTAGTGACAAGTATTTTTTGCTTTATTGAAATTCTTTCTTACAAAAAGGTCTGGTCTGATGCATTTGGGGCCAGGCCTAATTTCCTTTAGTCCCTGAAACACAGATCCATGGTCATCTCCATGTCCTCTTACGTGGGTATGTAAACTAGTAGACTTTCATTTTTAAGGTTCAAACGCTTTTCAACATTGTTTTCATTTGATGTAGAACGAGACTCCTGCTTTCCCGAATGAAAAGCCCGAGAGAGTTACCCGGCTCTCCACTGGTGGAGTGACTGGACTCCTCGCCAGAACCGAGCTGGGAATTTATTCTGTTCAATGTGACATCTTTCCACCTGTAGTATTTTTTAATGCAAACTTTGCAATGTGTTGAGCTTCGCAGTAAAGAGTGCTATGTTTATATATGCGTACGTATATCGGCTCTGGAAGAAGATGCATGAGTACATGCGTGTTATGTAAACATAGCAGTCGGTCAGAAGGAAAGGTTCTCGTCACTAGGACGGTAATGAGTAGCAAGCGTATTGCAAGCGAGAATGAATGACCGAGGGCACGTATTGGCTTAGCTGTCAGCCAGGAACTTTGCTGTCCTACACCGGCAGGGGCCCAGGCCTCACTCTCCCGGGCAGGCTGATCGATGCTCACCTGATTTGACGGGTGATCGTGTGTCCGAGGCCTGTGGGTCTGTGATTCCCCCACAGCGAGGTGGGTCTGCGCTCATGTGCTACCATGTAGCGACCCTAGTTCTAGAACAAGAACCCGGCTCAACCTCGTCCTTGTGTAAAAAGCGGGCTGTGCTCTCCCTGTCACTAGGAGGGGAGTGCAGACAACGAATCCGCAGGGGCCCGAGGGCCCTTACCCTTCCCGGAGGTTACAGGGAGTCCTCTCTTCCTCCCACCCCTGTAGGATCCAAGTACAGTGTTTTCCTGACCACAGATTCACACCGGAAGAGGCTTGGAAGGTACAATATTATCACCTCCAAACAGCTCTGAGACACAGGGCACTCGGCTCTCCCCTGACTGCCTGATGACGGAGCATCGGGCTCGGTTAAAACGGGCAGCTCCCGTGTCACCCTCCAAATCGTCTCCCCCTACGCAGATGCTAGGCCTGGAAGCCACTCACATCTGATCTTGTGCTCACACGCTGTAGGTTCCAGAACACACAACTTTCTAGTCGCGCATGTCTTGCGCCCAAGCTTCTTGCTCAGGCCTAGGAAAGACACATTAAGGTTCGGCTGGGAACACAGACTCCGTCATTCTGTCTTCTGACTTGTGGGCCGGGGGAAGGGCCAGTTAAGTGCTGCCTGGAGGTAAGGTCTTCCCCGGACTGACGTGCCTTGGACCAACACAGCAAAGCGGATAGATGAACTTAGCACCCAAGATACCGTTTGGCGCACCATGGTAGTCATTCGATGTTGGTTTCATTCCCCGTCTCCAAATCTAGTTGGATTCCTGGGGGGACCTGCATTTCCCTCCCACTCCTACAGCTGGCTTCCCCCGCGTGTCACGTCCCCAGACCAACACACGGCGTGCAGAGGCAGAGTGAGGGGGGAAAACATGTCATTCAGTGTTGCCTCTTGCTGGAGAGGAAGATAAACTCTTGGCCTAGCTGAGGTTTGGGAATTATCTGAAGAGTAAACGATCCATAGTATGTCTCATCTCCACTGAGGCACGTGTCTCTGACATACTCTCAGCATCCACCTGCAGCTAACAGACCCAAAGGAGCACGACGGCTACTGGGGCCCGGCGCGCGTGTTCAGAAGGCTGGGCGGAGTCGCGACCCAGCTCTCCATGCAGGAACCTGGTGGCAGGGAGGGACGGTCAGTAGATCCCAGAGTCACACTTCGGAGCAGTCGTCCAAGAGGAGAATGTCGACAGGCCCCCACGGCCCTGGGATAGGGGTCTGAGGGCTGGGAGGGCTGGACTGGGCGGGGCAGGGGTGTGCGCAGGTGGCCCAAGCCACGCCCCCACCCCAGGGATGCGGGAAGGAGGCTCGGCGCAGGGCCCCAGCCCCAGCTTTCAGTATCTATTGCACGTCACCCCGGCATCCTCGGCATGACCACAGTTTGTTACCCCCCATTTGGAGAAGCTGCAGCGGAAGATGGTGTCCTCTGTGCCCTTGCAGGCGACGTCGTCCATCCAAATCCTCCCCGTGCCTGCAGAGACAAGTCAGCACAGTTTCTCAGCAGGTGCGCGGGCGGCCGGGGAGGGGAAGAAGGGGGAGCATGACTGTGTCTGCCCTTGACCAGGCTGGCCCCGGCTCTGCCGGCCCAGCTCGAATCTGGGGCCTTGCAGCTGCCCTCTCCCCCCCACGGAAACCCCATATTTATTTCTAGGTTCAGTTTCTCGAGGGCAGAATCCCCCTAATCCATGGTGGTGTCGGCAGTATCTACTACTGTCTTCTGCATGTCAGGCATCTTACACATATGTACTTTCTCTGTCCTCACCATGGTGCTGTGAGGTAGGTATTCATAAACCCATTTTATAGATGGGAAAACTGAGGCTCAGAGAGCAACCAGTGCAAGGTCGCTCAGCATGTAAGGTGCAGAGTCTGAACCCAAACCCAAGTCTTGCTGCCTCCCAAGCCCGTGCTTTGTGTGAGACGCTGCGAGCGTGTGAGATGCATTATCACGCGGTGTTGTCAGGCAGGACCTAACCAGAGGGACAATGTCACACTGATCCTGGACTGTCCCAGTGCCCCAGAGCCGAGCCTGTCAGTCCCGGCATCACTGCTGATCTTCTGAGGATTAAAGCAGATGGGCTCATTCTGTCACCCCGGCTCTAGAGCGGCAAGGGAGCCGGAATTTCACACGAAAACCAGACGTAGATTTAAGGATATACAGGAGCATCCCTATGCCATGAGAAATTAGGTTAGTTCTCTGCGTACAAGGTCCCTAAGACAATCTGTTTGACAGCTTTCCCTGCAGCCAGCCCTGTTAACCCAGCTCCTAAGGGGACCAACCGGCTGGTGCGAAGGTGCCACGCAGGTGGCCCTGCTGCTTTCCCGGGCTCCCCCGCATTTGCACCTGAGTCTATGAGGCACATGCTCGGCCCTGAGGTCGCTCAGTGAACACCAGGGGGACAGGGCAGCTGGGCAGCCCCTGAGAGTGAATGGAGAGGGCTTGTCTAGGGTGAGGGGGGCATTAGAAAGGGGAGTGGGCTGCACAGACGTCACCGCGAGGCCCCACTGAAGAGCTGGTGGGTCATCATCCGTGATTCTGGTGGGTTATCATCCGTGGTTCTGGTGGGTTCTCTGGGCTGATGGCTGTGCCTGGCCCCAGATAAGTGGGAGCCCATTCAGAAGCCTTCTGGAAGGATCCCTGAGCCCCAGGGGTCCCATGGAAGCAGCGGCTGGAGCCTCAGCACTCAAAGTGAGGTGCTGGACCTGAGGCATAGGCGTTACCGGGAGTGTGTTAGAACCGCAGGACCTCGGGGCCTGCCCGAGTCAGCATGTCTATCTTGGCAAAGTGGCCCGCACTGCAGCCTGGGCGCTGGCGAGAGCAAGAGCAGGGCCGTGCAGCAGGACATGCCTCGGTTCAAGTCTCCACCATCTGGGTTGCGCCATCTGGGGCGACCGTGCCCGTTTGCAAACTGGGAGGGGCTTCCCAGGGTGCGGGGCTCCCAGCGCCAAAACAGGGAAAGCTCCGGGCAAACCGGGATGGCCGGTCACCCCAGCACCTCACCTGTTAGCGCTGTGACCTGGCACCAAAAAGCACAGGGTCAAGGGTCACAACCCGGGTTCCAGCATCTCATTGAGCAAGTCAATGAGGCAGCAGCTCCTGCACGGGGAAGAAAGGGCCTTGGCGTCCACCAAAGCCTAGGGAAGAGGAGCTCCGAGCAGCGGACAGCCCCTCCTTCCCAGCAGAATCGTCAGGGCCACCAAAGCCTTGGACCCTGCCATCCACTCCTGCCTTGCACGGGCGAAATCCCTCACAAAGAACATCCAGGGCACATCTCGGCCTCCTCACCGCGGACTGCATCTACCGCGCGCACTAAGTGGCTTAGACGTCTTTTGGTTATGGAGGGATTTTCAGCATCTGTTGTCATGGGATTGCTGTGGAGTGAATTTGGGGACAGAGCAGGGAGGGGCGGCCTCCTTCCGCCACCTTCTTGGACGTTGTCCCTTTTCCAGAGCCTCCTCCTGGCCCGGGTAGCCGTGGCTCTTACACAATAAGCCCTTTGAGGCAGAGAGCAATAATTTGCAGATTAAACGTCTCCTGGAAAACACATCAGTTTACAAATTACCCAGGAAGAGGCTGCAGGCCCCAGAGCTCTGTGGAATTAGTCACACCCAAAGCAAATACAGGAGAACGACAAAGAAGGAGCAGGCCCAGGGTCACCCAGCCCAAATGCGTATATAGGATCTCGAAACTCAACTCTAGCTGGGGTGTGGCCAGGGAGTTCTGGCTCATGTCCCGTCATGGACGGGCCAGTAAAACGGAACAGGGTCATTAAGTGAGCGGCACCGAATCTCTGCAGTGACAACAGCAGCGCGGGCATCACTGACGGAGAGAAGGAAGAGGCGGTGGGTGTAGCCGGGGCTGGCAGGGAGGGCACCAGGCGGCCGTGGCTGTGCCTGGTCCCCATGTCCCCCTGTGTACCATTAGTGACACCTGGCCTGCTTCCCAGCCAAGGTCTTGAACAGCACGTGAGCGAGGTCAGTGCACTATGATGGGGACATAAAGGTGCAAATTTGACGCATCCATGGATGCGGGTCCGGCTTCCACGGACCAGTTTAAAGAATCGAGTGGCAAGTTCAGAGCTTCCCCACTCGTGTTAGGAGATATAAAAGTCGGGGGAATGAAAGAGGCCACGACGTCCACGGGCCGGCCCGGCGCTGGGCTGCCTTTCACCAGCTGGCAGCTTCACCTGTGGCCTTCAAACTACCTATTTTGCCTTCTTGGAAAAAATTTATGATTTTTTTTTTTTCTAAAAACATTTCACTTCCATTTAAGTTCCCCAAGCTCTCTGTGCCTTGGTTTCTTCATGTGAAAACCAGGGATGGAATCTGTGTCTCCTTCCTAGCGCTGTGTGGATGAGACGAGTGGATATTTGCAACGTGTTTAGAACATAGTTCTGTGCAAGTGTTAAGTAGTAACAAAACTGTGACAGAGGCAGGAGAGAAGTTACAGAGATCTGAAGAGCTGGCCAGGCGGGAGACCAGATCTGCGCTGGAGACAGGACGGGGGAACCGGGGCCCGCACGGGAAACGGACGGGAGACAAGACGGAGATTCAGGGGAAGGAAGAACATTCTAATAATCAGAACTATCTGAAGACAACTGGAGACAGTTGCCTAGGGGACAGCGAGTTCCCGCTGCAGAAGTATCCGGGGACAGGCCAGGTGACACTTGGCGGAATCGCAGTCGAGGGGACTCAGGCTCAGGAGCCGGCCCCGTCCTAGGACCCGGAGCCTTACCTTGCCCGAATCGGGCCGTCCGGTACACCTCCTCCACGCCGCGGAAGCCCAGCATGCGGCACACCACGTCCCCGTCCTTCTTGTCCCAGCCGTCGTCGCACACGGTGCCCCAGCGCCGGTCGTGGTACACCTCCACGCGGCCCTCGTGCGGGCCCGAGCCGTTCACCAGGCGGATCAGCATCGGGGCCTCCACGACACCTGCAGGGAGCAGCGACCGTCACTCCCCAGCTCTGGCACAGCCGGGCTGCCCCGGGACCTCCTCTGACTCCCCTCCCCCCCCAGGAAGAGGGGTAGAGAGACTGGGGCTCCAGCCATGATAGGACCTCAGCCCCTAAATCGCTCTGTGTCCCTCCTGTCCTCTGTCAGCCTTCCCCCTCTCCCCGCCTTTTTTTCAAGAGTTTTTCTAAAGAGCAGTTTTAGGTCCACAGCAAAGTCGAAAGGCACAGAGAGTCCCCATCCACGCCCCAGCCCTCCACAAGCACAGCCTCCCCCACTGCCAACACCCCCCGGAGTGGAGCATTTGGCACCATCGCTGAACCCACGCTGACATGTCACTATCACCCGAAGCCCAGAATTTACACCAAGGTCCCTCCTGGTGTTGTGCGTTCTGTGCCTTTGGACAGACGTATGATGACGTGACTTCATCATTACAGAATCCTACAGAACATTCTCACCGCCCTGAAAACCCTCTGTGTTCCCTCTGTCCCTCCCTCCCTCCCCAGCCTGTGGCAACCCCTGATCCTACTGTCCGCTCACTTTCGCCTTTTCCACGACGCCACGCAGCCGGACTCACACAGAATGGGGCCTTTTCAGATTGGCTTCTTTGACTCAGTACTATGCATTTAAGTTTCCTCTACAACTTTTTATGACTTGATCGCCCATTTCTTTTTAGTGCTGAATAACATTCCACTGACTGGAGGTCCCACAGTTTATCCCTTTACCTACTGAAGGACATCGTGGTTTCTTCCAAGTTTTGGCCGAGATGGATAAAGCCCGAGTCATTTGGATGACTACCCAGGGGTGAGGCTGCTGGGCCGCTCCACCGCCGGACACCTGGTGACCAGCAGCGGCTCCTGCCAGGGAGGAGGGTGTGGGGGAAAAGGAAGCCAAGGAGTGGTCGAGGCTTGTGGCCAGGTGGCCTTGCTGTGTCCTCTGATCAGTCATTCACGTGCGCTTTCCCAACAGGCTGTGAGCGTGCACGCGCTTTAAGCCAGACAGAGTCGGGTGCGAATTCTGGCTCTGCCACTGACTATCCGTGGGAGACAGCGGTTCATCAAATCTAAAATGCCAGCGGTTGCACGGCGCCTCGCTGCTTTATACGCTACCAGGAATTATGTCAATTGCCGGATGCGTTCTCATTTCGTGGCTGTGAAAATGAGCGTCACAGAATCGATGAAATGCGGCACGCCTGGCACAGGACGGGCTCTTTCCACCTGAATGACCTTAAGGAAGCCTCCCCGCCTCTCTGAGGGCATTTCCCCGACTGTGACGTGGGGACAACACCGTGTGGCAGGACCGTTGTGCAGACACACCAAGGCCAGGCACACAGGTTCCCAGCATGACCCCGGCAGGCGGCAGCATCAGCGACGCGGTTTGCCACCTTCCCTGAGGGCTCAGCGCGGTCACGTTCGCCTCTGAACTCGGCGTCGGGCACAGCCCGGCAGGAGAAATGAACAGTGAACGTTTGCGGAGCGGAGCAGGCGGCGAAGGTGCATTCCTGTGTCTTACAAAGCACGGCATTAGTTCTCCAAGGGGAACTTTGCGGGGACTAAAGAACACCGCCGCAACCAAAGGAAGCCTTCAACTGGATGCAAAGCCAGGCTTTGGCTGGAGTCCTCGTTTTAGGGCGATACACACGGTCGGGGCCAGGGTAAGGATCACAACTTGGTCTCTTGATGTGTCTTCCAACATGTTCTTCACCACCCTGCCCCGAGGGCTATGTCCCCCCGGGGGACCTGAGCTTTCTCACTTGACAAGACACTGGAGTGGTCAGTGGGTCTGGAGTCTGGCCGCACTTCAAAGTCATGAGGGATGCCAGATTCCCGGGATGGCTCAGACCTACTGCATTAGTTTGGTGGCAGGAGGCAGGGTCTGGGTTTTTCCAAGTATGCCGGGTGGTTTGGAGGTAACTGGCCCGTGGACGAGCGTTTGGGAGAGATGGACTCCGTGATCAGTAAGGCTCCTTCCAGCTTCAACCCTCTGGGACTCCAAGGCCAGGCAAGAGGTCAAGATCGTTCTTTTTCGCAGCCAGAAACCACCAAAAACTTGAGGGGAGAGGGTGGTGGACCCTGAACTGTGACCCGTGATAAGTGGGTCACGCAGTACAGGAAAACCCCCTCGTGAACTGCCAGAGAAAACAGCAAACCCGCGAGAGTGCTGCTCCCAGCGGGCACTGCACCCTTGGACTTCTTTCTCTTTTCTCTGGCAAGGCGGGCTGGGGACTCCCCTTCTAATGGCTGTGACTTGGGAAAGACCTTCACCCGCTCCTGCGGGAGATGGCAGCACCGACATCTGTGCCCCCAAGAAAGGAGGGAACTCAGAACTAGCCACGTGCCTGGGCTAGGGAAACCCCAGAACGTTCTGCGCAGGGGACCAAGGAACCACACCATCCCCAAGATGCTGGAAGACTGCAGCGTGACGACTCTGAAAGGCCCCTGTCACTATTTAGTGCACTGGCTGTGGATCCTTCAGCCCGGACCAGGTAACCCTTCTCCCCGTAAAGACTGACTGCAAGCACAGACTCCTGCAGGCTGTCAAAAAACAGGCCGAGATGAACAACAGAACATAAAAATCCTGGAGAAGGAAAACGTGGAGAGAGGCTGGAGTCCAGAGGCCGGGGCTGACACACAGAGACTCCCTGGGAGCTGTCAGGACAAGCTAACCTGGAGCCGGCAGCATCCGGAGAGGCCGGCTGCCGTGTGGGGGGTTGGCCCTGGGGGGCTAGGGCTGAACCAGCAGCCCTGGCTTCTCACAGACCCCCTCTGCCCCCTCCGTGTCACATGGCAGGGGGCCAGGCCACGCCAGGAGGCCCAGAACAGAAGCTGCAGTGTGGGGTCAGTGAGTAGGGCCGGAGGTGGCAGGAGAACGCCACAAGTCCCAGCTGGCCAGCCTCGGCTCACTCTGTGCACTGGCTTTTCACCCAAGTGAGTGAGCGAGGGTCTGCGGGAGAGCTGTGGACACACGCGTGAGCAAAGTCCCTGCCTGCATGGAGCCGCCATTCTAGGGGGAGACTAGCAGTAAGGCGAGTAAAGAAGCAAAAGCCAAAGCCGTGGCCAACTGCGGTAAAGGCACAGGCAGGAGTGGGGGCAGGGGGCGTGAGTGGGGGGCCAGGGCAAGCGCCCCTGGGTGGAGCGGAGACCTGAGAGCTAAGGAAGGACATGGACTCCCCACCTCACAAGAACCCCTGTCTTCCCTAAGCTTTTCCCGTCCTACAGATCTCAGCTTAGATGTCCCTTCTCCCAAAAAGCCTTCCCTAGCCTCCACACCTGGCCACGGCCCCTTCTAGGGACATACTTATTGCTTCGTCTCATAACTGCCTCTTTGCTGTCTTGGGACACGGGCAGCATCCCCCCAAGGATCACATGCCGGATATGGTCGGTGCCTGGTGCGCTGAGGTGCCCGGCTGCACGAACTAAGGTGTGCATGCCCTGACAAATTCAGCCAATGACAGGGACCCAGGCGGGCAGGTGCTGTCCGGAGGACACGTCTCCCCAGAGTCTGGGGCTTTGAGCTCGTCACTACATCACAGCCCTTCTAGTCGCTTGCTGGCTTCTCCTTGTGACACGGTTCTGGTTCTGGACCCACAGCTCAGGCTGTGGGCACAATGACCACACATTCCAAATGACAGAACAGGGATGTGGTCTGTCATATGATTATGGTGGGTGCTGGCGGAAGTCTGGGAAATGTCATTTGGAGGCTGAAATATTGAAATTCCCAGGAGGCTTCAATGTATATGGAATGACAGAAGCATATTTGGCAACAGAACAACTTTAAAACATGTAAAACATATGGTAACCATCATGACGGGACTCAGAGTATCAACTGCAAGGCCCAGGGCCCGAGCTCCCCCTGCACCAGGCAAAGTCATGGCGCCCAGGACTTCCCATGGTCCCCTAGTAGGGGACCCCCCGCACCAGGACCACGTTGATCCCAGGGGCTGACAAGTGCCCACAAGGGGGAAAAAGAACCAGTGAGCCCACCCTGCTGAGGCTGGAAGAGGCACCACCCACCAGACCCCAGTGTCGGTTCATTGGGCACGGGAGCCTCCTCCTCGTCATGTGTCCCCAGACCCCAGACCCAGGGCTCCCCCTCATGGGGCAGCACCTCCTGCCCACGGGGTCAACGAACGCTGCCTGCCCAAAGGGGGCAAAATGATCCTGAAAGCCACATCATCTCCCCTAGACTCACGCAAATCCGATGGCACATTTTGTTCTAGCTCCGTCTCACAGAGCATAGCCCTGAGCTGCAGTTCTTTGCATCCTTCTCCCCCACTCACAAACTCTCAGCTGCCGTCACCTCCCTGGGAACCGCAGACTGAGGTTTGATCTGCTTACGGCATAGACTGCCCTGATTCAGGAACTCAGATGTCCGAGGGGCTGTTCCACCAACAGTGTCTCTGGCCTCCTTTGCCCTGAAGAGCCACGGCGGTGGGGGGGCGGGGGCGGGTGGTGACAGGCAGGAGCCTTCCCCAGGCCTGAGCAATGATGCCACCTCTAGTAATGCGCTCGGGGAATCACCAAACACCCTCCAACAGCGACCCCCTCTCCAGCCTGAGAAGGACGTCACGACTTGTTTAGAGGTTTAGGTTTCTGTGGGCAGAGGGTTTAAACTCTGCCTCTTCCCAGCAGTTTCTGCCCCGGGGCAAAGCTTTCCCACCAAGCCACCAACCACCCGCGGAAATGCTCTCGCCCGCAATGCGTCAGCCCCGACTTAATCAGACGGGTGCCTGAAGGGTGACCTCAGCCTGGTTTGCAACCCCCTCCAGGACACTTCTTGTTAGTCCAGGGAGCTCAGATGCCCTGCCAGGGTGGTCCCTGCAGGGCACTGGGGCTCCTTGTACGTGACAGCGGAGGAAACGGGAGGCAGGTTCCTGACTGTCTAAAACTCAGGCCTGTAGCAACAGGGGACAGTCTAGTAAGAGGGCAAATGGCGAGGGTGCTCACGAACGATGGGACCCAGGCTTCCGACACTGCAGCCACTTCCCCTAATAACACTCTCCACGAGGCCCCTGAGCCCTGGAAAATCCTTCCTGAGCAAACCGCGGTCAGCAACCCCGAGGAAAGCCCTGCCCCCCGCCAACCCCATCTGGGGTCTGGTTTGGATTCACTGGGTGAAGAAGAGGGCACTTTCTCTTGTCCTGTGTCCCTAGCCTAGAGACTGTGCTCTACCTATCCGCGTGCCCACAGTTTACACGTTGAGAGGACGTGCTGACCGCGAGGCTGGCCCCACCAGCTTTGGGCACACACCGCCCCGGCACGTTCCACCTCTTGGCTAGACAACTCGAGCTTAAGGGAAACTGAGTAGCTGTTCCTCACCCAAAAAGGGAGGCCAGGTGGAGGCTGTTTGAACTCGACGGCTTGTCCCAATCCCCAGCCCATAAGTCTCGGGCAGAGCTTTCCTTGCAAGCCCCACCCTCCCCTCCACAGCAGGGACACCCAGATGTCCACAGGGCTGGGTCTCTGTTTCTCTTTGCCCCGCTGGCCCAGAATTAGGGAACCCTGGGCCCTACAACACCCTATGGCAAAGGGTCTCCCCTTTTATACGCAGAAGTCGACAGGGAAAGGTGCTTCCAAATCAAAGTCCAGACCAGAAGCGTCAGTGCCCAGGGAGGAAAGTGACGAGTGACATGAGGGAACCAGGGCAGGAGACAGGGCCCGACTGGCTGGGTGGCCTCCCGCCGACTCCCAGATCAAGGGACTCGTCATCGTTTCAGCCACAAGTTTTCTGCAGCGTCAGTGTTCCTAACCTCTGCGTGGGGCTTTCTGCCTCGCTGCAGCCCAGGCCACAGGACCCCTCCCCACCGCCCAGGCCACCCTGGGACCAACCCTGCGGCCCTCCCTCCTGCAGCAGGCCCCAGATCTCTCAGACCCTGACCTGGTTCCCCAGTAGAGAGGGTGGGGCCAGGTCACGGAGAGGAACACGCTGTGGACCCGGACCAGGAAGCTGGTGTTCTCCGAGGCCAGCGCCCGCAACAGCTTCCATTAGCTTAGTTGTGGGCGACAGATGTCCCAACGCTTAGTGCTTGGAGCTGCTTTTAAGTAATTGTGACACAGTCTTTGGGCTGTCCAATGACCGCAAATGACAGAGCAGCGTAACATTTGCCAGCTGGCAGAGACCTGAGGATGACGCAGTCCGTGCTCTTCACGTGGCACACGCGGGGGCAGAGGCCCAGAGAGGGGACGTGTCTCACCACGTCACCCACAGCTGGTAGAAGAGCTGGGGCCTGAACCTGAGACTTAACCCCTAGGCCAGTTCTCCATCTACACCCTACTTTCTTTCCCAGGGTCCTTCCTTCTTCATAAGCTCTCGGAGCAGGGTCCACTGATCTGCTTCGTGGCTTCGATGCGAGACGCCATTTGATGCGGCTGTTACATGAAAAACAATGACTTTAGCCCTGGAACCGCAATGCTTCTACCTACGATTCACCAAGACAGGAGGGATGCCCTTGTGTATCTGGCTGCTGCTGAATTTGCATTTGAAAACGAACATGCCAGTAGTTCCAGGCAGAGGAAGGAAAAACCAGCCTGAGCTTTTGAAGAAAATAATAATCTTCATTGCAGTCCAGGGTGATTCTATTTCCTGTGCACAGATTTGCGACATTAAAAATGCATCATCCATATGAATTCTTTACACATATCTTTATCAATGTCTGTATTTCTTTTTCTATTACTCATTTATTTATCCATCCAGAGGCTTCTCTGGAATCCTGACCACATTCCAGGGTTGCCCTAGGCCTGAGGACACAAGGACAAATACGCGTTGTCTTTGCCCTTGCCTCGATGAAATGAACCAACGGCCTAAAATGGGTAAGAAAGACCACGGGACGTCAGAGTTGGCAGAGAACTCAGGGACTCCCAAGGCAAAACGCCTCATTTAAAGATGAGGAAGCTGAGGTTGAGAGAGAGCGAAACCCGCTGTTCCCGGGATGCCAGATCCCTCTCTGTCTAGCCCCTGCTCCCTCCCACACCGCCACTCTCAGCGCCAAGCCATAACCCCGAGAGAAGCTGGTCTGAGGTTACACCAGCAGGGCCTGGGGGAGGCGGGCTGGCACCCTCAGACCGGCCGGTGGCCGGCGCTGCTTGAGAGCTCAAGAAAAGCTCTTGATGTGTGAGGGTCACATGCACACACCCTGCCTTCCCTCAGGAAGAGAGATCACGTCTCATTTGTTCACGGTCCCTCAATACTTAACATCATGCCCAGCCAGCTGAGAGCCTGAATAAACGTCTGATGAGTGCGTGGCACGGAGGGCGACGGGTGGGTGGATGCATGACTTAGCGCGCATGACTGGAATCTCCTGAAGGCCTGGGATTCCTGTCCCTCTCTGGCTCCAGTCTTAACCTTCAGTGCCTGGCTGTTTAGAATGGGTGCCGTGCCCACCCCCAGTTCCCACCAGCTCCCGGTGGAGGGGGCAGGAACGGTGCTGCCCCAGTGTGGAGACCGCAGAGTCAGTCAGCCGCGCTGGAGAATCGTCCCTGCGGGCAGTAGCGGAGCCCCCGTGGTGGTGGCCCCAGAACAGCCTCGGATTCTGAACGACCTTCTCACTTCACCTCTGCAAAGCCCACAGGTATCATGGAACCTGGTCCCCCAAAGTCTCCTCAGGTGTCCTTACTAGAAACCCCCTTTACTTGAAGTGACGCGGATGAGTCACTGGTCCTTGCCATCAGAAAAGCCCAAAGACAGCACCCACCTGAGGGCTGATGCGCTACTTGCCTCCTCGGCCCCGGGGGGGTTAGGAAACTGGGATGGAATCGAACACCGAACACCGGTGTGGTGACTCCTGGGAGGCGGAGACTCGAGAGGGTGAAACTGGCTGGTTCTGGACTCAGGCACAGGGTTGGGATCTGGCTCCACCAACGACCCTCTTCCTGAAATAGGTATGAGGTGGCCACTGGGAACAGTAGGGCATCAAGGACTTGGCGCATCGCGGGCACCCGTTGCTGTGAGCGCCCACCCTGGCTGTCCAGCAGTCTGCCCGGCAGTGCGTGGGAGCTCTGAGGGTCTCCGTGCGTCGCCGAGGACGGCTTGGACACCACAGTAGGATGGCATCCTTGAAAGCCTTTGGTCCCCGTGGGGAGTGGGAGCAAAGTGCTCACAATGCAGCTGGATTAGTCTCCGAGCTTCCTCTGTGCTCCCCAGGGCTCAGCTCCTGGCTCCTCAGCACACCAGGGCAGGGGGCACAAGGGCGTCCCATGAGGCAGAAGACCGGCTGCTGCTGTCAGCAACTTTCTGCACACGCTGCAAACTGGATGTGACTCGTTACGCAAGGCAGCTGGAATGGTCCGGCTGCTAGCGCAGGCCTTACGAATCTTCTCATATGTGGGGATTCTCCTCCCCAAACAAACATTTCTTTGCTCCCTCTGCCTTGTAAGTATTCACGCAGGACGGCAGGGGCCCGGGCAAAGCAGGCTGGGTCTTCCCAGAGCCCCGGAGCCCCAGAGCTGGAGGGCGCCTTGGACACTGGCCTCGAGCTGTCCTCCCCTATTTCAAACCCGGGAATCCTGTCCTCGCTGTGCCACGCCTGACAGCTGCTGGTCCTGCCGCAGGGGATGGAAGGGAACTTGGCAGGGTCTCTGGGGAATCTATAGCAGGATTTTAAAACCGGCATCTGGTTTCATTTACTAGACGCTGGCATCTCTGGGTGTCCGCAGTGTGTTTTTATCTGATTATGCTCTGCCTTATTTTACACTGTGTGCTCTGGGTTTCGTGGCTGTAATTGTAGAGTGAGATGAGGAATCTCTTTCTCTTTCTCTCAGCAAGTGGCTTTATTACCAGGCCCCTCAGTGGGTGTAGGAGGACCCCTTAGTGGCCGGTAGCTACCACCTCTCAGAACCGGTTTCCAGGGCCGAGGTAACCTTGGCGCTATCTACTGCCCGCAGAGCTCGTCAACACCGGCTCAGAGCCACACTCCAAACCCGACTGCAACGAAGCCAAGTTCTGCGCACTGCCCAGGGGACAGTTCAAGTCCCACAAGAGCAGGGAAGAGAATCATGTCTGTCTACCGAGTTCCCCCGCGTCAGGCACTGGGCGGGGTGCTTCGCACGTGCATTTTCTTGTGTGTTCTTCGCAACAGCTCCATGAGTTAGTTACTACGGCTCTCGTTTAAAACAGGCCCAGAGAAGTCCAGTACTATGCCCAGGGTCACACAGGCTGCTACACGGCAGAGTCAGGGAGAAAGAGCAAAGGCCTTTTATTTTCAACCCACAGAGCCGACTCCCAGGCTGAAGACTTAAGACAAATATTTAACAACAGCCCTCTCCAAACGTAAAGTGATTTTCATCTCTCTCAGAGCAGCCCCTGTCCTCAGGCTCAAGGGAAAGAGTCTTAGACTTAGGGCAGCGCTTCTGTCCCGTATGTAGGAATCACCTGGGAAGCTCTGACACCACCAGGGCGAGGGAGGGGCCGGCTTTGAACAATTCGCAGGTGATCTTAATGCACAGAAGCGCCGCCGAGAGGATGGATCCAGGATCAAGCCCTGGCTACACGACTCCCCAAGTTGCTGGGCTTTGTGAGAAAGGCATACAGATGTCACCTCTTCTGGGAAGGTTTCCCTGACCCATGGCCCCAAGATGTGCTCCCGCTAGGAGAAATACTGCACTGCAACTGCCTCTTCCTCGTCTCCATGCACCCCCCCCACCATGGGAAGCTGCACGAAGGCGCAGCGTTCAGAGTCCTTGTGGTTCTCGATCGCGCTCCCTCTTGCAAACAGAGAGCCCTGCACGTCGCAGCGCACAGCAAATTGCGTGGAATGGATGATCGGGTGAGCGGGTGGATGAGTGGGCCTCACAGCACTTCGAGGGGCTCAGAGAAGGGCACTGATCACCGTATACCCCAGAGCCCGCTTGGCAGTGCATCAGAAGGGCCCTAAAACCCAGGGAACTTTGCTTCTAAAGGAAAGCAGAGGAGAAAAAACCCACCCTAAGCCTGCAATATTGCAGCTCCTCTGTGTTTGTGTCCCCTGCCTCCCAGTCCCCCTGCCAAAGCAAAACAGGAGGAAGAGAGGAGGTTGTGCAGCACAGAAATAAACACAAGGGGCTGGGAAAATAGGCTCTGATTTTCTGCAGCTGCAGAGTAGAGCCCCAGGGATAATTTGGACCATCTGCCCATTAAGGAAGTTGAACTTTCATTCTCTTGTAAAGAAAGAACTCCCCATGCCCCCAGCCGGCCTGCAGCACAGGGGCTCTGTGGCCCCACCTTCCTGAGACCGAGGTGACACTGCTCAACGGGAAATGTGATCCATATGGGAAGGACAGGAGCCATCCCAACAGCAAAAGGAGGAATTTCTGGTCCGGCTCTCCTGCAGGGCATTGCTTTCAAAATGCGGTCTGGCCTGTGGGTGTGCTTTATAAAATACCATTTCCTGATGGGAATCGGCTCTTAACTTAATAGGGTCCTTTGCGACTCTTCAAAGCACTTTTATTAGCCGGTCTCGTTTTCGGCCCTGCCCTAAGGTGGGTGGTGGGAGCCCCATTTTATGGGGGAGAAAGCTGAAACTCAGAGAAGGGAAGTGACTTTCTCAAGGTCACATTATAAAGGGGCCAGACCAGGCCCACACCAGTGCCGTGTCTCCGACTGGGGGTCACACGGGGTGCTCAGGGCTTTGCTGGGCAGGAACAGCAGAGAGACCTGCCTGGTTGTCGTTGCTCTGATGAGCCGCACGGGACTCTTTGGAACTGTGAACTCACTCCTTTGTCTCCCCAACTGTGTTTTATATTCTTTGGAAACTGGGAGTTTGTCTGATCTGATTTTGCTATTCCTGGCTGCCTGGTGTTCAATAAAAATGTGTCAGATCGAATAATAAATGAAGAGTTTCCCTGCCCGGCCCTGCGCGGGGAACTCACCCCGCCATGGTGGGAGGATGTCGTTAAGGCCCAGCAAGCAGCTCTGCTCGGAGCTGGGTTTGCAGGAATTTCCTGGGTGGCCTGGGCGGACAAGCCAGTCCTTTTCCTTCCTCTTGCTCCCAGGCCTCTCAAGGGGCAGTGATAGGTCAGTGTCAACAGGCATTTAGGACCAGAAAGAAATCCTGGCCCCGCTGAAGGCCGGTTTTATCAGGCCTGTGGCCTTCTGGCAAATAGCTCGAGCAGGTGCTGGCATTTACACGGCTGCCTCTCAAAGGCTTTGCGGACCAACCCTTGTTTTTATCTCCAGGCCCAGGGCTCGTGGCCTTTCCTGGAGTGCTCGTTTAACCCCCCTGCCTTCACCCACCCTGTCCCCACCCTGCCCTGGTTCCTGTCTCAGTTCTGCTCCTCCAGGTCCTAGGTCTGGGAGGCTTCTCCGCCCCCCACCGTAAGTCCTCCAAGGCAGCAGCTGCCTGGAGAAGAGGTTCACCGTGGCCTCGGGCAAGGAATTTAACCCCTCGGAGTGGTTTCCGCCTCTGTCAGCCGGGGGAATGACACATACCTTAGAGAGTGATTCTGAAAGACCATGAGCTCAGTGACTGGGGTGGTCGGTCTCAACGGTGTTGAACTCAGTATAATCCCAAGGATCGTGGTGGGGGACCGAGGCGCTGTGGCAAGTGACTTGTGCGGCCTCTGAGTCAGCGGGGAAGCCAGCCACGTGCTCCTCCTGCCACAGCCGGCTCAGGACCTCCCGAGGAGGGCCAGGCTCTGCCTGTCTCTCCTTCCCTCTGAATTGGACAAACAGCTCCCTGAAGAAAAGAGGCTGAAACGCAGGGACAGCAAGTCCAGCTAGACAGCTGCTCCCAAGCACCCCGAGGGGTGTCTTCCACGGACAGGAGGGGACGGGGACGTGGAGCTGTGAGTTAGTGCAGTGGCAGCCACAACCCACCCACTTACATCAAAGGCACCTGGCGACCCCCGCACCGGACTTAATCCCAGTGCCTGCAGCCCCATCACCTCCCAGCACAACCAGAGAGCTCAAGGTCACGGGGATTAAGAACAATTCCCAAGTTCGTCTGAAATGTTTCCTAAATAAACAAACTGTTACTGGCTTTAATATACATCTCAACTTAGTCTCGATGTTTCTTCATACAAAACCCACATCAAAGATCCAAATTTCACTACTTCTGTGGTTTCAAGGCATTGTTTTTGTAGAAAATTTCTGCACTCACCTTCAGTTTGAGGTTTGAATTCTAAAAAGAGTTTGCTTGTAGGGCAAATCCCAGAAACCGCCGCCTGTCTGCGTAGGGTCAAACTAGTTACCGCAAGCACGAAATGCCCCACGAGGGCAACGGTCAAGCACGGCAGCCGCACGCGTACACCTGACCGCTCCCTGCAAACACGGCCTTGCTTATGTTCTTCCAGCTAGCAGTTCTCGGGCTCCAGCCCTGGCTCCTGCTTTCACTTAGCACATACTCAGAAGACAAATATTAGTGGTGCTGTTAATGGCCTCTTAGGATTACCAAGTGAGGACTTCGTTTCTCCTGCCTAAGCATGTTCTCCTCGCCAGGGCACAGGCCCAGCGCTTGTGTCTCTGGCTCTGGCCGGGGATGCTGAAATACCTTTTAGAGAGGTGAAGGTACCATAGCTAGCTCCGCTGCCCGGACTCTCAGCCTCCCCACACCCCTCCACCTGCCCTCATTTTATCACCCAACTTCTCTAAGGGGCCTTTAATTTTTCCAGATCCTCTTGAATCTGTGTGAAGCCACCAAACCAAGGACAACACAGATTAATTGGAATTGAACTGCTTTCTTCACACTGCATCGTGACAGCTCTCCTGGAAGGGGTCAGAAAGAGTCACTGGATTTCTTTCTGGAAGGCTTAAGATAGGGTCTTGGCAAACCGGAATGCCTGCAGGCCAGATCCCACCCTCTGCACAGAACAGGGGAAAAAAGAGGAAATTGTGGCCAGGGAGGCTAGGCCTCACAGCCAGTCGGGTCAGGAGGGGACTTGGATCTCAGTTTGCTTCCGTGATATTGTGATGTAGTAAGAAATACACATTTGGTCTTCACTCCAGCTCCTGGCCAGAGCTCCTAAAATTCTTGTGACTTCCTAAGTGATAAGTGTGCTAGGAGCATCTTTTATTGTAATGTTTGCTTTTTTGTCCCTCCTCCTAAAATGGCCCTGGAGCATCCTTTGTTATTTATAATAAGCCCCTTTCAACCACACCTGAATTTATGTTAATGAGGTGACACCGAAGCCCCTAAGGATGGCAGGGGCTGGTTGTCTGGGATTTCACCTGAGTAGAGGGTTGGAACTTTCAGCCCCACCTCCCGTGAGAGAAGAGGGGCTGGAGATCGAGTTCAGTCACCAGTGGCCAATGGTTTAATCAATTGTGCTTATGCAATGGCGCCTCCACAAAAACCCAAAGACAGGGTTCAGGGAGCATCTGGGTGGCCGGCCACGTGCAGGTGCCTGGAGGGGGACACGCCCAGGGAGGGGGTGGGAGCTCTGGGCCCCTCCTCCCATTCCCTTCCCTGCACACCTCTCCACCTGGCTGTTCCTGAGTTGAATCCTTTATAATAAACTGATAAGCATAACTGCTTTCCCCCATTCTGTGAGCCGTTCTAGCAAATGTTCGAACCCACAGAGGGGGTCTTGGAACCTCCAGTTTACAGCCAGTTGGTCAGAAGTTCCGGTGGCTCAGACTTGCAACTGCATCGGAAGGCCGCGTGGGGTCTGGGCAGTGTCGGAACTGACCAGGAGTGTAGGACACCCAGGGTTTCGGGGAATTGGTTGGTGTGGGAACCACCTGCACCCCTGGCAGCAGCGCGTGTGAACGAGCAGAGGAAGCGGTTGTCCCTTGAGCTGCCCTAGGCCTGCTGCAGAGCTCCCTGGAGTCAGGGGTCCCATCTTCTCAGGAAATACGTTTCTGAAAACAGGACTTGCTCAAGGGGCAGCAGCCCAGACAAGAGGAGCAGGAGCAGAAGAGAAAGTCGGATTGGGATGTGCACTTTCCCCTGGGAGGAAGGGTCTGTCTGCCACGCGCCAGGCACTGGCTGTGTGCAGAGGGCCACCAGGGATGGCCAAGGCTCTGCTGTTACAGCCTTGGCCCCAATCTGTCCCGCCACCTCCCAGTGCTGCTGTGTCACTCCCTGCTTCCCAGCGATGGCTCCCCAGTGTCCAGAGGCTCAAGCCTACCTCCTGACCACTGCAAAGCCCTCTGTGAGCTCTGTGTCCGTCTCCAGCCTCGTTTGTTTCTTACACCCCAAACCCTGCCATGCCAAACTCCGTGGCAGTATCAGACGACACCATGCGGTTTCATGCACGGTTCTCTTTACCTGGGATGCCTTCACCGTCCACACCCACCTGCTGGACACCAACTCACCCTTCAAGACATGGGTCAAAGACACCTCGCTAACTGCCCACATACACACATGTGGGGACAAAATTAGCCTTTGCACCCACCTCTCCTACAGCCCTCCCCACAGTCTGCTATAATGGCTTGATGTGTCTTTCTCCCCTGCTGGGTTATGAGCTCCCCAAAGGGGAGGCCAGGCCTTACCTCGGTTCCCCAGCCCGCAGTCAGGAGCTGGTACATGGCGAACACTCAATGCACGTTTGCTAAATAAACGAATAAGCCAATGCTGTCTTCCCTAAATGTTTTCCTTCTGCCCACACCCCTATTTTCTCTCCACGACAGAAGTGAGGGGGCCAGTCTCTCCCCTTCCCGGGGTCCCCTCCGTCCCTCTGGCCTCCACGCCTCCCTGGAGCTCACAGAGCTCAGTTTTACCCTGTTCTCAACGTTACCTCATTGACCATTTCTCTGAGCTCACTTTTCTTTTTCGCTTGTTTCTCCCTCTCTGCTTTGGTTTTGGCCTCAGGACAATTTTCCCAAGTGAATTTTGTTTCCCACTGTATTTTCAGTTGCTAGACATGAACTCGGGGGGAAACGTTTGGGAAACAGTTTTCCACTTCCACATACACTTTGCGTTTGCATCTGCCGAGCAATTACTAGGTATTATAGGGATAAAGAGAACGAATGAAGGAATGCATAAACCGAACAAAAATGCATGAGTGAACGGATGCTGGCAGGTAAGTGCCGGGCGCCTCTGCGTACACGGTCTGAGCACACCTGCTGTGCTCGGTGTCCACGGTCACCACGCAGGTAAAAGGCAAGCAAAGGGGGGAAGGTGGCCCAACTGGACCTATCTCAGAGCCACAGAAGCACGTTAAGGCTGCCAAGGCCTGGTGAAATTAAGAGCAAAATCTGAAACAGAGGAGAGGACCTTAACAGTAGCTGAGAATCGCTAAGAGATTAGCACCTTCATACTAAATAAACCACCAAGAAGAGACAGAGTGGCCCTCGAGGACCCCAGGCTGAACAGAACCAAAGATGGCAGCACAAGGCGTGCGAGTGTGGACTCCAGGCCAGACAGACCTGATCGTGTCCTGCTCCGTCCCTTACAAACTCCGGTGACCGAGGGAAAGTTCCTAATCCTCCCCACCCTCCGCCTCATCTGTCTAACACGGACGTGATCTGCCTCCTGAATAGCACCGTGCGAACTAGGTGACGTGCTGAGCACAGAAACTACTGCGCACAGCACCAGGCACGGGTTTATTAATAGCATAATACCTGTGAGTGGTTAATGTTTCTTAGAAGTATGGTTTACTTTTTTTTTTTTTTTTTTTTTTT
>NW_012154063.1:0-1569 GCF_000956105.1 Propithecus coquereli
TAAGTTAGGAGCCTAGAAAGATCTCCAGTTTAATATATGGTGAGACCATATATTTTAAGTAAATACCTGCTTCTTTTCAAATGGCCAAAAACTGTAGGTGAACTTTTACTCATTTATTTCTCCATATTTACCCTTAGGTAAGAAAAAATTTTAGTTATTCAAGAATACTGATGTAAAAATGCTTATTCTTATTCCTTTGAGTATATAATTGAGCACAACAAATTCTTAAAAGTGTATTTTTTTCAAAGCTAAAATTATACCTACTTTAATTTCTGAAAAAATACTGCTACATATCCCTTATATAGAGTGATCTGTGTATGTCTTTCCAGTAATTTTCTTTAACAGTACCCATTTAATTACATGTTTCTTTTAAACAGGGAATAGTATGCCAAGTTTTAATTTTTTTTCCAGTTTAATGAAAACAAAACAAAATTTTGTTCTTAATTTACTTGTCACTGTGTTATATGAGACAACAAGTACCTTTCCCTATATTCCTGATTGGCTACAGTCTTTAGTGACTTGCTGGTTCATATTCTTTAATTTTCTTCCCTAGAACAGCTCAACTGAATTATTTACATAAAGCTAGATGTGGTTAATACCTTTTTCTTTTAATGCTACCATTTATTATGTTCAAGTCCAACTAAATATTTTGTTTTTGTTCTTGTACCCATCAAGTAGAAATTATTGTTCCCACTTAAGAAAAGATAATTTTTTTCCTTAAACAAATCATCTAACATGATATATAAGTGATATATTTCTATGTCTTTCAGTTAATTCAACATAAAATGATATCAAAACACTGTACATTTTATGGATAAAATCAAAATGACTTACTCTCAACATAAAAGTTTAATGAATTAAAAAATAAAGTTTACTCCTACTAAGTCAAATTCAAATATAAAAGTAATCCTTCAGCTAGAACACACAGCAAATCCTGAATTTAACTGATGATATAAGTTGGCTAAGAAATATCTGGTGATGTTCCAAAATATGCTCATAGCCAAATTATTAATAGAATTTTCCTTAGTGCTTTGGAGATAAATTTATAGAGAACAAAATTTTAGAAATAATTCTGATACTTTAAAGGTGTCTGAAGCAGTGAAACTGTTCTATTCCACTTATTTTTTTCTATCTTGTAGTTTTCTAATACCTCTAATTTGGTAAAATTGAAGGTTAATTTCAAAAAGTAAATTAAAATTAAAAACGTCTCTGTTTTCTGTGTTCTTCAAGCCAATTGGGGAAAATAAACAAGGTTTTAATGAAGAGGTTATAATAGCAAGCATGAATTTGTAATTACAAAAATATTGTTTGCACAAAAGTCTGCAATTCTAAAAGCAATTTCCTATATGGCCATGGTTATTTAATTAATATTTATTACTACAATATATGATAGGCCAGGCGTGGTGGCTCATACCTGTAATACTAGCACTCTGAGAGGTCAAGACAGGAGGATAGCTTGAGGTCAGGAGTTCGAGACCGGCCTGAGCAAGAGAGAGAGATACCACGTCTATACTAAAAAAATAGATGATATATGCTATATGATAAATAATTTCTATATGTAGTTAGCAA
>NW_012154063.1:1619-2279 GCF_000956105.1 Propithecus coquereli
TTTACTTGTCACTGTGTTATATGAGACAACAAGTACCTGGGATGTTGTTTAAAAACACATTAAGTGTGTATATGAATTAAGGGACAACTGACATCTAATCAACAATGTGTCTTTCAGTCCATGAACACAGTATATCTATATATTTATATATTACTTTGATTTCTTTGATCATTGTTTTGTAGTTTTCAGAAACAGATGTTGTACATAGTTTGTTGGAGTTACATGCAAGTATAATTTATCACAATCCCACTGCCTAGTTTGCTCTTTCCTAACCACCTAAATAAAATGTCAGTGCCCACTCCTCTCACACTTCGCATCGCTTTTCTGTGCTTTGTTTTTCTTTTTAGTTCTTCTTATTATTTAACTGTGTGTGCGTATGTGTATGTGTGTGCATGTAATTTTCTATTTTCTTCTTTTTCCACTGTTAGTATTGATATATAACATTCTCTTCAGGCAGGAGTTTTCTTTTTCTCTATTTCTGTAATACATAGGAGATTTGCCTGATTCATGTTAGTTGCTCAATAGATATTTGTCAAATAAAGTAATGAGCTGAAAAAAGTCAAGATAAAGCAAAAGTGTGTAAGCAGGACTTATTCAAGAGGTTGGCAAAAATTAATGGGGAGAGATCAGTGTACATCTTAGAGCTCAGAGTTTGATATT
>NW_012154063.1:14814-16210 GCF_000956105.1 Propithecus coquereli
AATTTGTAATTACAAAAATATTGTTTGCACAAAAGTCTGAAATTCTAAAAGGAATGTCCTATATGGCCATGGTTATTTAATTAATATTTATTACTACAATATATGATAGGCCAGGCGTGGTGGCTCATACCTGTAATCCTAGCACTCTGAGAGGTCAAGGCAGGAGGATAGCTTGAGGTCAGGAGTTCGAGACCAGCCTGAGCAAGAGAGAGAGATACCACGTCTATACTAAGAAAATAGATGATATATGCTATATGATAAATAATTTCTATATGTAGTTAGTAAAGGACCTTCAGTCAGAATGAACACTATTCATTATTTATTATGCTTTGTGTCAGATATCTAGGTAACAGACAATTCTCTATATGCCTACTAATGATATTTAATAGCATTATAAAAAGTAAATCTTTTGACATTCAATCTCCACATGCATCTACTTCCTTGTGAGTAAAATTATATGTGTGATCAATAATACCAAACCTATCACCAGTTGGTTTGTTTCCCTTTTGTCCCTTTCTGTCTCATGAAACTTTCCATGTAAATCGTCACAAAAAAATTGCATTGTATTGATACGTTGGTATTGCAAAATTGCACTGTAACTTAAATTGCATAGGACTAGATGATTGGTCTTAATGTATAGCTACTCTGACACTCAAAACCACTAAAGAAATATCAGGATGTTATTAAAAGCTACAAATGTACAGGGCAAGAAAATATACAGCTTTGAGATGCCAAGAAAATGTTATTAAAAGAGACCAGCTTGTGGAAATATTTGTATAAGCTTGCACAGTTCAGAATTGAGAAGTAGCTATAATGATACCATTCCAAAAACACTTCAGGGACACATTGGGAAGCATTACACCAATTACTTTAATGTTCTGTTATGGTCAAAATCTTGGCAAATCTTTTAAGTGTTTAACTAGGGAAATATTTGGAAAAGCATCACTTGATTTAGGCTTGTGTATACTGCCTCAAATAACAAATGAACAGAATTTATTAATGTGTTTGAAATCATTAGAACTTGTATTGCCTCTTGAATCCTTTAAAAATACTTTTCCAGAATTTGAGAAAAGTCAGTTTTAATGTCAATGTCTAGAAGAGTAGATGAAGAAAATAGACAGCTAGTGTTTAGTATTGCATTTATTTTCAGAATTTTTACATTCTTGGATAAATATTTTATAAACTTAAGACACAAGATGTTCCTTTGCATACTCTAAAGGCAATCTGATGTAACTTTCAAATGGAAAATAGTAAAACAGAAGTCTTTTAATTTTTAGTGAATATTGAACTCATATACCTCTTTTAGCAGTCAAAAAATAACGTTCCATTAGATGTTAGCCAATTTTTTTTTCTTTTATTTCAGCATATTATGGGGGTACATACGTTTAGGTTACGT
>NW_012154063.1:28749-29662 GCF_000956105.1 Propithecus coquereli
CACTGAATTTTTCTATTGTTCTTAATATTAAATTCTCCTTTTTTATCTTACCTTTCAAGAGAAGCCTTCACTTCATACCTAGAAAACCATCCCTTACAGTTTTCCTTAATTCTAACAGAACAGACTATCAATTCTATTCCTCTTGGCTATAGACACAAACATGCAGTCTACCATAACTGAACGTACCCCAGGAGCTCCAATGCATCTTCAGGGATTACAAGACACCCTAGCTCTTTCATTAATGTCTAAGTAAGGACAAAACATGAATAAACATCAAAAATTGATTCAGCAATATATTGAACAGGTTAAAATGACACATTATGGAGCCAGATCTAGGTTTCAATATCTCCTGTATTTTTAAAACTACACAAATTTAGGAAAATTATTTACTAATCATGCTTTAGTTTCCCTGTAAGGCAGAACCATTATATTTACTTAATATAAGTGCCATGAAAAATAAACTGAGAGATATGTACAGAATATTTCATATGGTATTTGGAACATAGTCAGTACTTGTTAAAACTTGCTTAATTTGGAGAAGACAGTGTAATGTACTGTTTATAGATGAACACAATGAAATATTTAAAGAATTTTATCAACATCATTTGGGAGGCTGATAGAGGATAACAAGATTGTGATACCTTAAATTACACTTTTTGTTACAATTTTGACTGTGGAGATAATTTGTTTACTAGGAAATTGTACTTTGATCACTTCATTGATGATTATAATAAAATTACATTTTATTAATTGCTCTGAAGTTGCATACTTCATAACACGGCCATTGGATAGTCCTTAGCAAATATGCAAACTCTTTGGGGAAACTAAATGCTTACAGGAAACAATGAAGAATGCAAACTTTGAAACAAAAATTCAAATTCACTCATTGTAGATAGACTGCTTAAAGGCTAAG
>NW_012154063.1:29712-33325 GCF_000956105.1 Propithecus coquereli
CAGATAATTATGCCATAAATCCTGTTTGTGGTATGATTTTACTTGTGGTGCTACCATAATTCAGATAAATAATCAAAAATAAAGATGCATCCAGATATATCCTTCTGCTATAAAAGTTTAAGCTTAGAGTATCTTCGTACAGTGTTTGGAATATATGGTGAAATCTGTAGTCCTCCAGGATACTTGTTCATTAATTTCATCTAAGAATTTTAAAATGAATTACTTCAGGAACATAGATGTTGTCTCTGTGGGTGGATTAGGAAAGGTTTCATGTATAGTGGTAAAGCAAAAATAATAAGTAGAAGCTTTCATTTAGATAAATATATGATTTTTTATACTCAAGGGAGAAAAAAACTAAATATTGCTAATGGAAGGGATAATTTGGAAACTAAATTAATTTGGATAGTTTTAGTTCTCCATTGATTATACTCAGGATTTCATTACCAATCTTTCTCTCACTTTTCTTGTTTAAATTAAGCAAAGAGACTCTGTAATCCCTACCTTTGGACAGAATGGTTTATTCATTGAGGCTTCTGTTAAAATATTGTATTCATATTCATCAAAGCCATAGAATATTTTCCTGAATATTTTACCTTTGAAAGACTAAAGACACATAAGTATCATTAGATGTCTATAAATATCAACAGGACTAGTCCAAGGCAAAATTGTGAAGTCTTAAACAATTGTTGATTCTCACACTTTTATTTCTTTTTCAATCTAATTGATCTCTTTACCCCATATTTTATAACACATTCTTTTATTCTTAACATTATTCTAAATAAAAAGGTAAGCACTTTGTATCTTAGAAATTCTTAATATATTCAGAAAAAAACATTTGAATTTTAAGCTTTCTAAAATATAATCTCATAACCAAAGGCTATGTGACCCATAAATGCAATTTCTAGGAAAGGAGGACTTTCAAGGATATCAAGAGCCTGTTAGTTGGCCAAGATCCTATATTATGTCTAACACTAGCACTGCAGTAACTGTTATTTCCTTTTAGAGAGCAAAGGGGGCGGGTAGTATTGGATGGAAGGAGGGGCTCAGTTATCTCTTCTGAACTTTTACTTCTCTTTTCACTGTAGCAATGACTCAATGATAAGAGATTTATTTTCTAGGTTATTATAGGGAGAGAGGAAGAGATCTTAGAATTCTTGACACTCTACATTGAATATTTCATAACTGGATCTTTCTTCTCCTTTCATTCCATCTTGCTACTATTAACTTCTACATCCTCATCTACTTTTATCCAAGGTCAGGTTCAGTAATCTAGTATTTGCTTTTATTCAGACTTACACTCTAATGTACCATGCTATACAAGTAGACACATTGTTCAAAAACTCTTTGTAATAGCATAGTCTGAAGAGTAAAGTAGCGTGAAGAATAGGTCAATAACAATTTGGAATGGGGAAAAAGAACATTGTATGAAGATTTTGAATGTGTGTGTATGTATAAGAATGAGAAGAGGGAGAGAGAGAGGGAGGGAGAGGGAGAGGGAAACGTTGGAAGGTGGAGAGAGAGATTAATAACAAAGAAAATAACTTAAAATTTATTAAACCTTGATTATATGCTAATGATCATGGCAAGTACTTTATACATATTATTTTTCGTCCTGGTAGCAGTTGTATTAAGTAATTACTAGTATTATCTCTATTTTACATGATGTATTAGTCCTAGTTTGTTTTGTAACAAAATATCTGAGACTGAGTCATTTATAAAGAATAGAAATTTACTTCTCACAGCAGTTCTGGAGGCTGGGAAGCCCGGTGAGAGCCTTCTTGCAACATCGTCAGATGCCAGAAGAGCAGAAGAGGGCAAATCCACTCCTGTAGGCCTTTTTATGATGACATTAACCCCTTAGGACCCACTTCCCAATGCTGTTGCATTAAGGATTAAGTTTCTAATACGGGATTTTTGGAGGGAACACGTTTAAACCATAGAATATGGAACTCAAGAAAGTAAATAATATGCACGAACTTATGTGGTTAGTAAAAGGAAAGAGATATTGAATCTCAGTTCTGACTCTTGAGACCTGACCAAAGTTACCAGGCTGAATTAGAAGCCCTTCTTGGCATATCAGTATTGAGTTGTGGTTTCATCTTTGAGAGGCCTGTATAGTAATAGTTTTAATTTTTTCTGTCTCACTCCATGAGCTGTGATTTGATTAGTAAAGGAATTTTATTATATTTGCATCTTAAAACATAAGAATGTCTATTACTAATAAATACTCAAAACGTGTTTTTAATCAATATGAATACAGATACACTTTATGTTTACTGATTTATAGGTTTGAATAGCCTTGCTTTAAGATATATATTTAAATTCCTGAAATATAAGCATGAATAATTTCACTTTTAGAAAATTACATTTTCAAAGATAAATATATAATGCTATACGCATAATTCTTTCTGCTTATTCCACTCTCTGTATAATTCATTATGCATTCCCTCCACACATATTTCATATACTTGGATAATAGAATGAATGAAACTTATTTAGTAAATGTGTTCACATTTTACACATAAGACCAAACTAAAAAAAATTAGGAATAAATTTAAAGTTTTTATAGTAAACTCTTATCATCACACTATCTTTTATGCAAGTATCATTTCCATCTGATTATTAAATGTAATTTAGATAGGTCTAAAATGTAAATGGGTAGCTATAAAACTTCATAAAGAGGTTATTTTGTCTAACACAATTCTTATTTTCTAGACTTGCTAAAAATGATGAAAAGGAGTATTTAATTTACATATATCACTAATTTAAATATGCACCTGTTAGAGTTAAAACTTTTTAATGGCTCCCATAAAAGTTGAATTAGTAATCGACAGTACTACACTAATGTCTGCAATTTAATATAACTCCTTACTTAAATTCCACCTTTCAATTAGACATTCTGAAAAACACTAAATTCAAATTAAGGTGGCATATTTTCAGAAAATTCTCTATAAGCTAAATATTAAAGTTCGGTTTTCTATGTAACTTTCATTATAAAAAGGAGACATATTAATAAAACAGAATGGATACTTTGCAAAGTGTCCATTAAAGTGGCAAAAATGTTTAAACATTTTCTCCACAATTTTAATGATTGAGTCATTTTATATGAACAAAATGTCTCAAGAGAACAAAATAGAAATAGTGAATTCTTAATGTTTTTAAATTATATAAAAATATTCTACCAATGTCAATTATGAACAGCATGAACCTAATTCCCATATGTTTATTTACAAATTTAATTTCATAACACCGATTAAGTGTCACTGAATTCATTTGCACAAAGTCGCATGCAATTTTGGTTGATAAGAATATTTTTTAGACTTAACGCTTCATTACGCTACCTAAGGCATAAGGGGTAATCATCCTGTAATGTGCTGCTTTTTACTCCATTATTGCCTAATAATTAACCGATTCCTCCAGGCTAAAGCTGTCATTTATGCTACAAAATAGCAGCAGATTAATTATAGACTTCACAATTGATCAACATGAAAGTTGTGGAAGATGTCACTTTCCATGTATCCTCCTTTCTGCTCTCTCTGTCACCCTCATTTATACTATGGTCAACCACTAAGAAAACAGGATGTTGAAAATGAGGATTTTTTTTTTTTTTTTT
>NW_012154063.1:33377-34834 GCF_000956105.1 Propithecus coquereli
GCCAACATTTGTTGGTTTGTGTTTTTTTGATAGAGGCCAATCTCACCGGGGTTAGGTGATACCTCATTGATGTTAGCCAATTTTAAGAAAATCGATTATTCAGAGTCTTGCAGAGAGGGTCATTCAGTTGATTAGCCTGTGAAAAATATCCCAGCACCTGACATTTTTAGCAGTTTTTCTCTAACCTGTACAAACATATTACCGAATGCCATTGATGTCTATGTTGAAGCCCAGGTATTACTATAAATTACTATTTTCTTACATGCAGTTAGTTTTAAATGATAATGTGGGTAATTTATTCTTCTGTAAAGAAAGATGAAAAATAATTAAATGATCTAGCAAATATGGAGTTAACTAGAATTTGAGTAGAAAAAAAATTTCTTCCTAGAATATTTGTTCTTAAATTAATTCTACAGAAGGAATGGTCATTACCTACACACTAGTATTCACAGTTTAGACCTAATATTTCATAAAAATGTTGTTGGATGTTACTTAATTGCCTGTTTGAGCACTCAATTTATTATTAAAAGGCATTCACTCAATGAATAATTTAGAGTTCAACATAAACTGATTTTTTGTTTACTTATTTGCATATCTCTCCTTCTATTACTTAATAGCCTTTTTGTATCTCTTTTTTAACATCTCTATTTCCTTATTTCTCTATTATTTATGTAGTCAACATGTTAATCTGATATTTCTAAAAAGTAACTTGCCAAAAATAATTAAAAACTTTACTTATCTATAAACTTTTCATGGCAGAAAAATATGCCACTGTCCTATGTACAATCATTAAATGCCCTTGATGTGTTTAAAGAAAGGCATCAGATTTGGACCTAAAAATATGTCATTAATATTTCTTTCTCATGGATACACAAAAACATGAGAGAGGCTGTCAGTCCTCTACCACATACTGGTGAACATTTCCTAAACATGTCAACACATAATGCTTTATTTCTAATACTCCAAGTCCCATATTTCAACAGCAAAAATTATAAATTTGATAATCCTATTCAGATCACTTTACATCAACCTAACAGTTGAAAAGACACCCATGGTAAATTTTTGAAAGAAATTTCAAGTCAATAGGCAATACTTGCTTTTATTTATTTATTTTTTTAAAAAAAACAGTATGTGCCAGACATTATTTTACTCTACATACCTTATTTACTTTAAACATTAAAAGCATGAAAATTATTATGGTCTCCTTTATACAGATAAGGAAACAGTGACTTACCCAAGTCAGCACAGTTAATGTATCAGAGCCAAAGATCAAAATCAATCACATTGTTTTCCAAACGAGAATTTCTTTATGTTCATTACAAAAGTGTTGAACCTCCTAGCTGCCATCATAAAGTACTGTAATTTAGAAATATGGCCTTTTACTATGTTGACCGTGATTTTCCAGGTGGCTGTTTATGAGAAGTTAGCTGACATTCTCAGCCCTTGAATGATTATAA
>NW_012154063.1:47320-49246 GCF_000956105.1 Propithecus coquereli
GAACTTATAAACATTATTTTCTGGTTTTGAATATTATTGTAAAAAAGTTTGAGAGAAACTCATTTTCACCTTTTTTTTATAGGTGATTTCTTTAGTCTGTTTGGATTGGTAAAAAAAAAAAAAAAAAAAAAAAAAACCTTGCCTTAAAATTCAATACCTAACAAGCATTTGTCTTATCTTTGAGTATCACATAAAAAAAACCCAAAAACTGTTTTTGAAACAGTGTGCTCTCTGTTTCTGCAAATTTAGTTTTGCCAGATAAAAGACACAAATGGCCATTTTGGAAAAAAAATACAAATTTCCAGTGAACATAAAGATAAATACCATCTTACCAATAATAATAGATGCAAAATAAGATAGCATGAGATTAACCAAATATTAAAATTTCTATAATGTTCACTGTAGTTTTAACAGATCAATTTAAAAAAAATTCTTGCTTCCTCACCTGAGGTATAAAGAAAAAAATCAAAAGACAAAATTCTAAATTTTTTCTCAATGACTGCTGAAAGCTTAAAGTGAAAAGCATGACTTAGATGTGCAGCCAAGTGGATTTACTAAGACATTCTAAATTGGTTAATCTCTACCCCGCCATAGGCAGCACCGATCAAAGACAGGCCACATGCAATACAGCAGAGTCTGTTCCAGCACATCTGATCTCTGAGACATCAGAACTTCTCCTCTCTTCAAACATACAGGTGTGACAAAAGGAAAGATCACCTGAATATGCTCAGTGCTTTCCCCAGCACTAACAAATTTCCCAGTGAAAAGGATAGTAAATGTAACAAAGTACCTACACCTGGGAAAATGAGAGGTCTGAGAAAATCAAGTCTTCACTAAAAATGTCAAGTATCAGAGAAGACATGGGCCAGGGGCTCTCAAAAACTATCAATAGCAGTCCCACATATATTTAGTGAAGTTTAACATTTGCATACTCAAATGTCATAATGTCCGTCTCTCTCCCTCTCTCTTCGCTTCTCTCTATACATATACATATGTGTGTGCATGTACTTAGTTATGTATGTATTTGTATGAATATGTGTGTCTATGCATATAGACACACATATAGGCTATACTGCTTTGATGACATAACCTCAAAACAAGAAAGTCAAAAGTGATAGGTATTTATTTCTCCTTCACATAGTAGTCTAAAGTTAGCCAAAAATTTAAGATGGGTACAGAGATCTACTGCACAAGGTACCACAGGATGATAAACTTTAACCTGGGTTACTTTAATTTTTCCAATTCCTGATCCCTGAGAGCTCTCAATAGAACTTTCTGAAATAATAGCAATGTTGTATAGCTGCACTGTCCATTAAGGTAGTACTGGACACATATGTGGCTATTGAGCTTGTGAAATGTGATGAGCTTAACTGGAAAACTAAAATCTTAATTTTATTTATTTTTAATCTTGATTGCCATAGGTAACTAATGACTACTTTGGTGCGGTAGTAATCTTCTGTCATGCATCCAGCCAGGCTCCACTTCTGCATCCCAGTTTACAGAAACAGCAAAGGTGAGGAAGTCCAAAACAAACAATTTTGAAATTTCTTTTAAACAAGAAGTTTGAGCACACTGCTCCAGCTCATATGCCATGGCCACACTGGGTCACAAAAGAGATCAGAAAATCTATCAGAAGCTTGGATTGCTACATATCTTATTAAAATTGCACAATGAAGGAAGATTATTTCTTCATATGTTTGTTGGCCATTTGTCTATCTTCTTTTGAAAAACTTCTCTTCATCACTTCTGCCCAGTTTTTAATGGGGTTGTTTGGTTTTTTCCTAGCTAATTTGAGTTCTTTTTAGATTCTGCATAGTAGCCCTTTGTCATATGTACAGTTTGTGAATATTTTCTCCCATTCTGTAGGTTGTCTATTTATTCTGTTGATTATTTCCTTTGCTGTGCAGAAGCTTTTAAATTTAATCA
>NW_012154063.1:49601-50142 GCF_000956105.1 Propithecus coquereli
TTTTTTTTTCCATTTATTTGTGTCTCTGTGATTTCTTTTATCAGTGTTTTATAGTTATCCTTGCAGAAATCTTTCACCTCCTTGGTTAAGTATAGTCCTAAGTATTTTATTTTCTCAACAACACTAATCCTCAGGGAAATGAAAATTAAAACCACAATGAGATTATCACTTTACCCTTGTCAGAATGGTCATCATTAAAAAGTGAAAAAGCAATAAATGCTGGCATGGATACAGAGAAAAAGGAATGCTTATACACTGTTTGGGGAGACTGAAAATTACTGCAACTTCTGTTGAAAAAAGTTTGGAGATTCTTCAAAGAAATAAATGTATACTTAGCATTCAACTCAGCAATCCTACTACTGGATTCCTACCCAAAGGAAAAGAAGCCATTTTATCAAAAAGACACCTGCATTTGAATGCTCATGGCAGCACAGTTCACAGTTGCAAAGATGTGGAATAAATCTAAGTGCTCATCAAGTCATGAGTGGATTAAGAAAATGTAGTGTGTATGTATGTGTGTACGCACACACACACACACACA
>NW_012154063.1:52082-53311 GCF_000956105.1 Propithecus coquereli
AAATTAATTCAAAAGGAAGCACTGTCATCATTGATTTTTAAAATTATTACTCTCTGTTCAATTATTTCCTTTAATTGCAATTATTTGGATGATAGATTAGTTATTTTTTGCCAGTTTCTTTTAAGTTCTGGATTTCATAAAAATTAATGTCTGTGTTGAACTTCTCTTGTATACCACTATACATATCCTCCATGCACCTCTCTCTCTAACTTCTGCTATGATCAGTTCTAAGCAATCTTCTAGTTATATTGCACGGAAGCAAGAAGGCAGTCCCTTGCCATGTTTGCTTACTGTCTTAAGGTTTCTTTGACGTTGCGATGTGGTATAATTAGACAAGTCATTCCAGGACTCACTCATGAAAAATCTAAAAAAACATGTCAAACTTTTATTTATGACACTTGGATCAATGGTGTATGGGAACTAAGAGCTAATGCTTCTACATTTGGTGCTGCTGGCAGACAATTCTGATAAGCATTTCATAATGTTTCTCAGAGATTTCCAAAGAGTGTAGCCTCTGTCATACACAGGTATTGCCAACTTGTAAATGCATATGTGCATTGGTTTTTCCTCATTTCTTCCCCCATTCCCTGTTTGCTCACTCTTATTCCCTGATATATTTCTCCAGTGAACTCCCTTTCTGCATGCCTTTGTTTGAAGCTCTGAGTTTGAAAGGATCTGAGAAATAACAAGGGTATTTGATATAAATGCATAATGTGGAACTTCAAAAAGGAACTTGAATCTGGATCACTCATTGTTGATACCACAAAGAGGGCCATGTTGCTGGCAGTAAGTGGGGAAGTGAAATTACCTGCCACATAGTATCTTCATTATGCTAAGATATCCATTTGTGATGGATTGATACACTGCAAGTAAATTGGCAAACATTAAATAGTATAGTTGTTTTGTCACTTGAATGGTATGGGTCACTGTTAATTATAAGATTTTGTGGTTGGCTGACTTCTGTTATCTACTTAGATGCTTTAAAATAAAATAAAAGGCTCAAATCAGCAAACTATCTTCTCGAGACATTTTGTAAAAACCACTGTGTCTTGATATTAAGTATTTAATATGATGATCTCTTGAAGGGACAGGGCTCAAAGGGCTAAAAGTTAGGATCAGTATATACGTGTAAAGTAACAGAGTTACAAACAAGGTGAACACATAGGATCCTGATAGAAATAGTGTAGTATCCCAAGACTTATGATGGAAAGGTTTCTAATTACTTCAGT
>NW_012154063.1:53361-55894 GCF_000956105.1 Propithecus coquereli
AGGTGTACATTACGACATAATGTAATGATTTCCAGAGTGGATAAATAGGCTGGCTTGTGGGAAGGTACCTGGCACCAGGTTATAATATGTACTAAAATATCTGTGCAATAATCAAAAATTCACTGGAAAATTAAACAAATTGTATTTAACAGAACACACATGGAGTACAGCATGAAGATGGAAGGGATACTTTGATAATTTGAATAGGGTAAAGGGTAAGCACTTTATTCTCCCTTCCAAAGTAACATATGTAAGGATCATTAGTGTTACTAAACTGGTCTTTCAAAAGGATAGCTGTTGTCTCCAAGATTTTTGTTTGGGTTGATTCGGATGAATACAATTAATGCCAAAACTGAGCTGCTTTAGACATTTGTTGTTATACTTTCTCTGTTTTTTCACCTTTAATTCCATGGGATTTTAGTTATCTATTTTATTCCAGAGAATAAAAACTATGACAATACAACTGTGTATAAGGAATTATCTAACTTTATATCCACTGGTCAATAAACATTTTTAAATGCAGTGTATCTTGTTATTAGCTTTAAAAATTACTAATATAATTTAGAATCTTTTCTATCCTGAATTCTGAAACTTCTGGTAGTATAAACCACACTGTTACACATCTACACAGAATACACCTAGATGGAAATATGAGGAAGACTTCAGGATCCTAAGGTAATATTATGAATGAGGGGATTGTGTGTCTTTATGCCTTTATAGTTCCAGAGCCTAAACAGTCCTAGCACAAAATAGGGGATCAAGAAATGTTTGTTGAACATGACAGAACTTCTAATACTCTTGTCTTCAGTTCTATTCTCAGTACAGAAGTGTTAGGTAGCTTGCATTGTTACTTTATCTCATTTTCACCTGAACATTCTTCCTTAGAGCCAATGTTGTTCCTCTGTTTAAGAGTATATTGTCCAAGAGAACAGTGATTGAGATTCAGAGAAAAGCAGTCTATAACTATATCCTTTTTATTTTATTTCTGCTATGCTTATTTTGGCTGCCTATGATTTCTTATTATTGCTTGAAATCATATTATTCCTCCTTCCTTGTCTCTTGGCTGAAATATGTTTTCTATATTTATTTAGCCAATTGAAAGATAAAATTGGGATAAGTGTAGGTAATTGTCCATTTGAAGAGTTCCGATGGAAATATGATGTCAATGTAGTTTAATAATCTAAAAGAATTGAAAGTTGAAAAGTAGGGAGATCATAAATTTTAAAGTTAAAAAGTAATAAACGTGGGAAATAAAATGAGGCAAAAATATTACAGACCTTAATTAATAAGAAAGTCTCATGCTCTTGTCTGTAATAGTTAAGAACACAGATTTAGAGATATTTATACTTGAGTTTTAATATTAGCCCAGCTATGTTCTACTTGTACACTCTTGGATCACGAAGTCTCTCTAAGTTTCTTTTCTAATGTGGAAATAATATGCT
This sequence comes from Propithecus coquereli, assembly GCF_000956105.1. NCBI lineage: Eukaryota > Metazoa > Chordata > Mammalia > Primates > Indriidae > Propithecus > Propithecus coquereli. Next base: position 54,804 of record NW_012154063.1, read on the forward strand.
AGTCTGGAATACTATGTAAGTGATGTTATTGTGTCCTTTTATAGGACACAGCTGTATTACAGCTGTGAGAAAATGATATGTTGCTATTACTTTTGATTACCCAGGTCAAAGTATTTCTGGTTTCTCCACTGGATAGTTACTATTTTTTTCTTTGCATCTAAATAGCAATCTGTTGGAAGATACTTTGGAACCATTCAAATATCCTGCTTCTCATGATCCTCTTACTCATTACACTTAGTATTCACTAATGGGTATTGTCCCAAACAATCTTTACTATAGTCATTGAAATATAGTGCTTAACCAACTTCATTACTCTCTTCTCATTTCCAGTCAACATTTTACCTCCTTTTTATTTACATATTTGTGTATTCATCTATCACTATATTAGCAGTGTGAATTCAAGAATTTCTATTTGTATTCAATAGATTATAATATATCACTGGCCTTATTGATTTTAATTTTCAAAATTTTTAAGATTTGACCAGTAGTAGTTAGTCCCTTATAGCTGGCTTCTCTTCCCTTTGGACATTCCTCCATCTTGTTCCTTAAGGAGTCTCTTACTTTTAGCACAAGATATTCCAGGCTCACTTTATACCATCTCTATCTGCCTCAGAGTTAACCATCTTTTCCAAACAGAAAAACAAACTTAAAAAAATAAAAAATGAAACAATAGCACCAAAAACAAAAACAAAACAGTGAACTCCATATACACAAATCCTTTTTGCAGCGTAGACTAGAGAAAAAATTTTATCTAACCAAGGGATAACGGGGGAAATTGCAGAAAAAGTGAACATGGTGAGCAGTTAATATATTTGTTTTCAGATAAAGTTAAAACAAATGTAGTGATGTGAGTAGAAGAATAGCTTGTAAACGTTATAGGTTCTAGCAAAGTGAAAGAATGCAATTAAATAATGGGACAAGAAGGGATGCATGAAGGAGACATAGAGTAAGATTATTGAATGTTTATAGGTAACAAGTAACAGTTAAATTATACCATTTAAAAAGGCAAACCCAATAGTAAACAGATAAGAATAACAATAATCATAGGCATCAGGTTAGGTATAAATATAAATTATAAACCTTCAATATTA
>NW_012154063.1:55944-57543 GCF_000956105.1 Propithecus coquereli
ATGATATTTAAGAACTCCAAATCACAAAAGTCAAGTTTATTAAAAGCTAATTAACAGTGGCATAAAGTACAGGTAAATTAATATCATGAAAATCTTAAATGTAAAAAGTTAGTTTTTAAAAGATGACATTATATGCTGTTACCAGAATAACTAATTAGTTTGTCAACACATCGGCATTTTGATAATATTAGTAATAATTTCAGTAGAAATGTCATGCTTACTTAAATTTTGATATAACTCAATTTCTTTAAAGGTAATTTCCAGAGCTTTTTTGTACATCATGAGACTATTTCATTATCATATAAAACGAATGTAGAAAATTGGAAATTTTTGATGCAAATATCATTTGGTTTTAAAACATCTTATATCTTTACTACCACTTTGGTCTTTTGTAATATCATTGTGTTGTATGTTTCCTGGTAATATGGTAGAAGTTTCTCAATTATTAGATATTCTTCTATGAAAAATTAAATAAACTTCTCAAAATTCACATTGGATGGAATATAAAAGTAAATGGAGCAATGCTTTCAAACTTCTAAAGGAAAATTACTTCCAACTTAGAAGTCACTATTTATGCAAACCATTAATCAAATATAAAATTAGAATATAGATGTTTTTAAGTGTGCTAGGTCGCAAAGTATTTATGTCTCATTCTTCATTTACCATCCGAATTACCTTAATAATATTGCTGAAGTAAGAAATATTAGGAAAAAAGAAAATAATGCTTAGTAAAAAATAAAAATGACAGTAAAATGATAAAATCTTTTACATGTAATTCACATTTATTTCACAGTATTAAAAAATTTTTCCTCAATCCCTTTAACTTGTTGCACCATTTTTATGAAAAGAAAGGTAGACTAAAGTCATTTAAGAGCAAGAATTAGTTACATTTTATAAGTGGAAAACATGAGAATGGATGAAAATAGAATTGTATTTTCTCAATTAAGTTTATATTCATTTATATATTCATTGTCTGTTCTCTGGTTACTTACAGACTTACTAAAGAGTCTTCTTCTAATATTTTCATTCTCAATATTACTAAATGGATTTCAAGTCTTAAACCTATTTAATGAGGCCTTTTTACATCTCTTTAATACTGATTCTTCAAGTATCTCTGTTGGGCTTTGTCATTTGCAGAAATATAAAAAAAGTTACATGACATTCTTTTGTCCCTTTCCACCTAATAATTTTAATTGTCTTTATGAAAGCATTAGACAAAGAAGGCAGTTACAATACAATAGATGTCTTCCTTATACCTGCAATTTGGGAATGTACATTACACACAAGATCTTTATCTATGCTACTGTTTTCATAGATTACATAACTAATACAAGGAAGCCTGGTTCACCAAAGGTGGTTTCTGAAGATAAAGCATCTGATTGTATTTTCATCTAAATCTTAACTGATTCACATAGGGACTGTCTTTTGAATAATATGCTTTTGAAAAATCACATGTTTATGTTAGACAAAATTAAAATAAACAATTATGTCCCATTATAATAGCTAAGACATAAATGTTAACCAATCATAATATTCTATATTATCCATTTATAAACTATAAACATAATGAAGACTTTTTTGCCAAGCCACGTGAGAGGA
>NW_012154063.1:62476-63597 GCF_000956105.1 Propithecus coquereli
AGGAATATATTTAACTAAGGAGGTAAAAGACCTCTACAGGGAGAACTATAAAACACTGAGGAAGGAAATAGCAGAGGACATAAACAGGTGGAAAACCATACCATGATCATGGGTCAGCAGAATCAACATTGTTAAAATGTGTATACTACCCAAGGTGATCTATATATTCAATACAATCCCTCTTAAAATACCAACATCATTTTTCTCAGATCTAGAAAAAATAATTCTACACTTCATATGGAACCAGAGAAGACCCCATACAGCAAAAGCAATCTTAAGCAAAAAGAACAAATTGGGAGGTATCAATTTACCAGACTTAAAGCTATACTACAAGGCTATAGTAACTAAAACAGCACGGTACAGCATAAGAACAGAGACATAGACAAATGGAACAGAACTGAGTACCCAGATGTAAAACCATCCTCATATAGCCATCTAAACTTCAACAAAGCAGACAAAAACATATACTGGGGAAAATAATTCTTATTCAATAAATGGTGCTGGGAAAACTGGATAGCCATATGTAGAAGACTGAAACAGGATCCACACCTTTCACTGCTCACAAAAATCAACTCACGGTAGATAACAGACTTAAACCTAAGATGTGAAACTATGAGAATTCTAGAAGAAAATGTTGGAAAAATTCTTATAGACATTGACCTAGGCACACTGTTATAAAATTAAAAGTCAATAAGAGCAGGAAAGTCAGAAACATTGGAAACTTTGGAAAGTTAAATAACTCCCTTGGATTTAGTCATTGAAAGAATTTTTTTCAATGGAATATTATTTCTTTCAGAGCACTGGAGTGGTTTTATTCTACTGGTAAAAACTTTTTGGCATCCTTGCAGAGTTTAATTTTCTCAGCCATATGATTTATATTCCTGGGATGATAATGGTGGGCATCTAATTCTAAATCTCAGCAAACATTTTGAAAAAGTATATGTATCAACAAAGGAAGCAGATGAAAACAGCCATAAATAGGAGAAGACCTCCCAAATCTATCTCTATGTAATAGAGAAACAAATATCTCATGATAGTTTTATGGACAGGATTGTGGCCTTTTAAATTCAAATATAACTCAATGTCTTCTAGTTTACCTGACAATGCTGGATCAATGGAAA
>NW_012154063.1:75821-76791 GCF_000956105.1 Propithecus coquereli
TTCATTTCTACTTATTTGTGAATTTCCCAAATTTCTTTCTGTTATTAGTTTTCAATTTTACTCTGTGTGATTGGAGAATATACTTTATATGATTAATCAATTTATTGTGACTTTATTTTATAGCTTGGCATATGGTCTGTCCTAAACATGGAGAATGTTTTATGTGTGCTTGAGAAGAAGCTGCACTCTTCTATTGTTTATTGGAATGTTCTATAGGAGTCTGTTAGGTCTGATTTGTGTATAGTGTTGTATATGTCTTTATTTCCTCGTTGATTTTCTGCTTCTCCTATCCATTATGTAAAGGGGAATATTAAAATCCCCAAATATTAATGTTGAATTGTCTATTTCTCCCTTCAATTTCATCTCCTTTTGCTTCATATATTTTCAGCCTCTGGTGTTATATGTAAGTTTATAATTGTTATAACTTCCTAATAGTTTGGCCCTATTATTATGTTTATATGTCATTCTTGATCTACGATAACACTTTTCAAAGTCAAATTTGTCTGATATTAGTATAGATTTTTTAATGGTTATTTTTGTTTATATTTTCACATATATAAAATTTCCATCCTTTTACTTTTGACCTATTTGCATTTCAGTATCTAAAATGTGTCTCTTATAGAAATCATATAATTAGATCTTATTTTTTAGCCAGCCCAACAATCTCTGCCTTTTGATTGGATTATGTATTCCAATCACAATTTGTTATTATAGATGTAGTTGAATTTAAGTATACTATAATAATACTTTTTTGTCTATATGTCCCATGTCTTCTTTGTTCTGCTATTATTCATTTATTGCTTTTTTGTATTAAGTGAATATTTTCTATTGTAATGTTTTAATTCCTTAAAGGATCCTTTGTTTAAATTATAAGTTTTGAGTTATTCTCTTAGTGGTTGCTCTAGGCTTACAATATATATCTTATCAGAATGTACTTCAAATGCTAATTACTTATATGTAGCTCTGTCCC
>NW_012154063.1:76841-80110 GCF_000956105.1 Propithecus coquereli
CCTGCTATTCAATGCATTTGATTAAAAATGTACATATTATACATGAGGTTTTTCCCCTTATTGTCTGCTTATTTTTTCTCATTAAGAAGGCCCATAATTGTTTGTGTACCTTGTTTAAGCATCAGTTATATGGAGAAAATTATACCTCAAGAGCTTAGCTCTGTTGCTGCTGGCCAAAAGGAAGCTGGTATTTTTCAAGCCTCTGTTCACTTCATGATAGGAAAATGTAAGATGCAGGTGCATGCTAAGAGCAAGGAAGTTAATCTTCTAAAATAGATGATTTTCAGACATTATTTTTCATCTGGGTACTCTTTCTTCAAGTAATTCTATGTGAAAGTATAAAAATAAATAAGCGGATAAAAGACAAGCCGCTCTCTCTAAAGGCAATGAAGGTACAGAAACCGACAAACTGAGCCCTCTCCTAACATTTCTGTACAAACCAATGATCTTCCCTAGTGTTCCACAGAGCATAGCTTGAAAACCACAGCCTGATGAGACAAGATGTTTCAATCAGACTGTCTCTGTTTGGGGCTGTTATGGTTTGTATATATGCATACATGCACACACACATACACATGTGTATGTGTATATATATGCATATATGTGTATGTATATAAGCACATGATTTAATATATGCATACATACATGTATACACATATGCATGCATATATTAGAGAATTATGAACTATAATTAATAAAAAGTAACTTCTAGATCATGATTTTAAAGGTTAATCACTTTATGAGAGCTAAAAATGGTTTTAAAGTAAATGTTAGAACTTTTAGGAACATAGGTTCAGAGGAAAATCTATAAATATGAAACAATAATAGGCTTAGGTAAGCATAATACTGTCTCTTTTGATTTTAAAGCTCATCAGTTGTACCAGTGGAAATATGAATATGAAAGTAGTTAGGTGTTATGTGATTGGTTGATTTATTATATTGACTGTTTTCAGAATTTTTCACATCCCAATCTGTGTTTGTAATCTAATTCTACTTATAATTCCTTTATATCTCTATTTTTGATAACATGTGCATGTTCTTCAGAATAACTATTATTCTATATATTATGCTTCCAAATTAAAGTTTTACTCAAGAAAAATTTCTGTGCTGTATTCATTTATACATCAATGTCTTATCATATTTCTATAAATACTTAAAAGCTGTATTATTTGTTACATGTCACATATTAGACATTTCAAAACAATTTGTAATAAGACAATAATAAAATATAAGAGTTTATTAGGTACCTACAATGTGACATGAGCAGAACATAAAATTTTCTCTAATTCACAAATGAGTAATTTTTTTTGGCCAAAATGACTGGCAATTAAGTTATCTTAGGGGGTACTGTACCAATAGATACATGACTAATGCACACCTGGCTAATTTTTTGTCACTTTTTGTAGAGACAGTGTCTTGCTATGTTGCCCAGGTTGATCTTGAACTTCTGGCCTCAAATGATCCTCCTGCCTTGGCCTCCCAAAGTGCTGGGATTACAGGTGTGAGCCACCAAATCTGGCCATTATGTGGATTTTGAATTATTTCTGTTGAGAATGTACATAACCATTTCATAGTTGTTCACAGTATTCCATTACAATTTTTAATTTAATTTAATCTGATTTTTTAATTTGAAAATATTAAGGGGGTACAAATGTTTTTGTTACATGGAATACTTTTATAATGCTTGACTCAGGGCTATAAGTGTGTCCCTCACCCAAATAGTGTTCATTGTAGGTAGATTTTGGTCTCTCCCCTCCTTCCCACCCGCTACTTGAGTTCCAATGACTCTTACTTCCCTCTGTGTGCAGAGGGGACAGTGATAGCTGGGTGAGGCCATCTAGGCATTGGTGATGGGTTCCCAGGCTGTGGGCATTTGCTTGAATCAGGTCCTGGTGTAACGGCAGCTCTAGGCTAGGGGGTCCCTGGTGGGGTGTTGGAACTTGGAGCAGTTCTGCAGGCTCTGTGATAGTGGTAGAAACTCAGGTGTGGTGTCTTCAGGTCCAGGTGCAGCTCTGGAATCTTGGGGAACTGTCTCGTGCCTGGTGGGAGCTCTGGAGCCACAGGAGGGAGCCTGGGCTGTACGAGAGCCTCTGAGCCAGGACTTGGCAAGAGCCAGAAGCACAGCTTTTGAGCAGGCCCTCAGATTCAGAAGCAGGGCTGTGTGGTGGCTTGCCGTTCTGTACTGGAAAGCAGAGATGGGGCTGAGCAGGCAGCGGGCTGTTCTGACCTGGAACATAGAGCCAAGTCCATGCAGGCAGCCGGCTGCCTGTTCTACAGGCTTTGGATTCATGGATGCCAAGTCCTGCAAGTAGGAGTGACTTCCAATGGCCCAGGGCCTGTGGAGTTCTCCCCACCTACCAGGACCTGCTGAAGCACTCACCCAAAGTTTCCCAGGTTGGAGCCCATAGTGCCAAGGCAACTCCTCAAATCCTGCTGCACTGCAGGGGAGGAGCACTTGGCTTCCAGTCACAAGGTACATCTCAGAGGAACCTCTTCTCAGTCTGCTCCCTCCCCACCCTGGTGGGGGCAATGTGAAGACTGCTGCAAAGGTGAGTACTTGTGCCAACCTGGCACCATGCACCTTCTTTTTCGCACTGAGTGTCCCGCATTGCTTCTCTGTGATTTCACAATGTTCCTTCTGGGAAGAGCTACCTATAGGTAGACATCTGCCTGATATTTACACACCTTTCAGGCTCCTCTAGTCCACTATCTTCCTATCTCTAATCCCATTAAAATTTTTACAAGTTTTGGTTGGTCTAGCTAAAAATTTTGCAGTTTTGTAAATCTTCTTAAAATAATGTCTGATTTCATTGATTTTCTCTATCATGTCCTATTTTCTTACTTCATTAACTTCAACATGAATTCACATTATATCTTTCTGTTTGGTTTGGGTTTACTTTTCTGTTTTGAGCATTTTAAGGTGAAAGATAAGATTGTTGATTTGAGATCTTCTCTTTATTTTTTTAATTTTTTTTTCCTAAAACTTTTCAACTGATTGAATTGCTTCATTTTTAATGTGGGCATTTAAGGTTGTACATTTCATGTTAAGCACTGCTTTAGCATCATCCCTTGTATTTTGGTATATTGTGTCTTCGTTTTTAATCAACTCAAAGTATTTTCTAAATTCGCTTGTGATTTCTTCTTTGACCCATCTGTTATGTGATAGTTTGTGGGTTCATTTCTACTTATTTGTGAATTTCCCAAATTTCTTTCTGTTATTAGTTTTCAATTTTACTCTGTGTGATTGGAGAATATACTTTATATGATTA
>NW_012154063.1:80160-81803 GCF_000956105.1 Propithecus coquereli
TTCATTTAAATCAAGGACCCTAACATATTTACCTTTATTTTCTTCTCCATGTTCAACAAAATATTTAAGAACAATTTTTGTGACCTGTTTTGAGTGAAATGGTTTATACAAAAAATCCAGTTGTATAGCCATAGTTGTATTCATAATTATTCCCAGGAAGTGAGCTATCTCTTATAAACAACGGCACGTGTGACTGACTATGATGTATTACAATTTCTGGGATGCATTTCCATGTTATTTCCTCCTATCAGTACTGAGTAAATAATCCATATGTTTATTGAATATAGCCATGTGGAAGCCATACATTTTCCTCTGGATTATACTTAAGAATATGGGCTGCTTATTATTTTGATTCCCTCCAAGATAGAGCATAGTGCCTTCTTCACTGAAAATACTAAATAGGATTTCAAACAACCTTTCTCCCATTATCTGTGCAATGCTATGCTAACATAATCGATGGGGAAAAGTTACACAAGAACCCATGAGAATTATCCACTGATGCTAGTCACATTTTGCTGAGCCTGGCAGGATTTGCTTTTTTCCCTTGTTCTGTAGCAATATCTTTCCCATGTTTCTGATGGTACACAGCTTTGATTGCTGCTCTCTAGTCTGTTCCATCTGCTGCATTCTTATCTCCCAGCAGACAAGCCACTATATTGTGCCACTTTAATTTCTGCTTTAGTGCCCTGAAACTGTTTCCCGGACTTACCAGCTAGGCTTTAGCTCACCATAAAGCACATGCCAGGGAATTCAGCTGCCACATGTGTGGCCAGCCTCGTGATTGTGGGATGCTTTCAGAAATAAGGTGAAAGTTTGTGGAATTGAGGTCAAAACCTCCTTCATTTTTCTTGGTGGTTAATTGACTAGGTTTTCTGAATAGGAATATGAGTTGTAGTATGCTTTTGTTTACAGGGCCAGAGTTAGAAATCAATAGTTTCTGACATTGAAATCTCGAGCTACATTAAGAGGCCAAACCCACCTGCACAGGCTTTTAGTGTCATACACCTGTTAATGGCAGGTGTTTATTCTGTCTAATTAGAATATAGCTACAATATAACTTATAAACTGCTGCAGGTGCCAAGTTAATACTAAAGCTGACACGCTCTTCTTGCACAGATCCTAGCCTTAGCTTCTTCTGCACAGATCCTAGCCTTAGCTAAATAAATAAATTACCATATGTCAGTGTTTAAAGTTGATTTAGCTTTGCATGTGATGCCACCTATAGATGGCTCAACATTCCACTAAGAAATGTTATGTTGCTGCTTTTGATGGCTTAGAGTGGCCTCCTAACTAATGGAATCAAATACAAATATTCTGGCAAAATAAAATTGAATATTTATCAAATATATACATTTTTCCTCCAAAGGAAAGCATGATCTATTATCATGACTAATAATTATCAGGATTAATAATTGTTTCTTTGATATTTAACAACAGTTTAGATATTTATATTTCACCAATTATTTAAAATAATTATCCTTTTATTAAAATGCATGCAGGAGCTAGTTAGTTGTTTTATCTTTAATCCACATGCTTTCTGGAGGGGAGAAAGAAGGGGAAAAATTTAATTGTTATTCAGCTCTTCTCCCAAAAATTAAAATAAATTATTCCTAGATTTATTTTCTAACTCTAGACTGTGATCT
>NW_012154063.1:91554-92991 GCF_000956105.1 Propithecus coquereli
CTCAGTTCCAAACATGCAGGCCATTCCTTTGGAAAAACAAAATAGAACTTAGAAGAAGGAAGAGCAACCTCCCAGGGCGAAGTCAATAACTACAATAAATAAAAGGCCTTTGGATCCCCTACCTTCTTTTGGCAGAAAGCAGGCTAAAATGACTACTCAGTTCCAAACATGCAGGCCATTTCTTGTGAAAAACAAAATAGAACTTAGAAGAAGGAAGAGCAACCTCCCAGGGCGAAGTCAATAACTACAAGGAATCATAGGTAGTGGGACTAGGCTTTACTCAAAGAAATGGCAACATGCACCCAGATGGATTTCAGAATATCTGTGGACAACGACTACTATGTGTCTTTGTCCTCCAGTCTTACTCCTTTTTGTGATGGGAGTAAATATTGTGGTTATCTTACTGCCCTCAATTTCAACACTGTACATTGTGTATGGGAGGCAGATGACAATTTCTTTTAGTTCATAGTCTTTATATTAATATAAACTGCACCCAAGAAGGCTCATCCACATTGGACTTGATTTAGAAGACAACATCCTGGATTTAATGAGATGGAGTTTGGGTGGGCCGTGGCAGGGGTGAGTGTACTTTCAATATGAAAAAAATAAGCCAAAAAAAAAAAAAAAAAAACAGTACATACTTTGTGGCCAGTGTTGACTGTGGTAGATCAGACTGCAAATGCTTTGACATTGCTTCCTAAGGAGTGGCCTATGTAGGGTGAGCTCTGAGACTACTCCATACATTATGTATATCAAACCATCACTGTGTACCTCATAAATATGTACAATTATTATTCGTCAAATTTACAAATGGTTAGAAAAAAGAATATAAGCAATTTCCTGCCAATATAAAATTCCAAGACTCAAAAATCTGGAAACTGACACTGGCTCTGCAGCTCTGCATAATGCCACATGTTTTAGAAGCCTATCACAATGCTTTGTGGAAATCTAGGTAGTGCCAGGGAGGGGTCCTTGTGGAGAGGAATGGGAGTCATTAGACAACAGCCAGCACACACTTGCCAGCTACATGAGGGAAAAGTCTTAAAAATGAATCCTCCCATTTCAGCCAACCAAGCTGGCACCATATAGAGCAGAAATGAACCTTCCTCATCCTGTCCTGCTCAAGTTGTAGATTCTTGAGGAAAATAAATCACTGCTGTTCTTTTCAGTAACCACTAGTTTTGGAATGATTTGATACAGAGGAAGAAATATTGTAACACTTAGGGCAGAGTATATGGAATAGAAGATAAAACTGAGAATAAAAAAGGGGAGGGATTGACAAGAAATATTAATACATTTTACATTGGTCTTCTTTTTCTTTTCTTTCTTTTTTTTTCCTTTTTCTTTCCTTTCCTTTCCTTTCCTTTCTTTTCCTTTCCTTTCCTTTCCTTTCCTTTCCTTTCCTTTCCTTTCCTTTCCTTTCCTTTCCTTTCCTTT
>NW_012154063.1:93041-95014 GCF_000956105.1 Propithecus coquereli
AGAGGGTTAAGAGAAATGCACTCTAAATATTATGATTTTTCCCTTTTCCAGTAACAAGGCTTTCTTTGTCTGAGAACAGTGACTTAACTATAAATGCAGAGCTATTTTTAAAAGCAATATTAGGTCTCTTTTATTTTGTCTGTGTGATGTTAGTAGAGGAAAATACTGACAAATCAAATTAGCCTATATTTAAACATATACAACTACCTTCCAGATATATTTTTAATCTTAGAAAATATGTCCCTCAATGCATTCAATTTCTAGGAAAGAAGGAAGTTTTTCTATCTTTTTCTCTGGCCCTACTATGATGTATTTTGTATATCTCTTACTTGTGCCTTATTTCTCATGACCTCCACCTACAAATTTCAACAGAGCCTTCCATATCTGTAATCTATAGGATTCATCATTCATTCAGTCATTGAATCATTTTTATAAAATGTCTCCTGTTTTAGGCACATGGGATATACATCTGTGAACAAAAAGACAGACATCTGCCCTCACAAATCTGTATTCTATTAATAAATGGGATACAGAAGAGAAACAAGAAATGAACACTATTAGGAGTAAATGATTCAGGAGGTTAAAGCTTAAAAAGCTCAATGTGGAACATAAAAGCAAAGTAGATACTGGGAACTTAGGAGTGCCTGGTTGCAATCTTAGGTCAAGAAAGACCACTTTGAGAAGGTGATATTTGAACCAAGCCATGAAAGAGATGAAGGGGTCACCTGAGGTAGGTTGTAGCGTGGCTTAACAGGAAGAAAGAAAGCCAGAGCTTGTGCTTTAAGATAATGTGTGCCAGGGTATCTTAGAAATGGCAAGAAGACTATTTCTACTTACGTATAATGGAGTAGATGAGGAGCAAGTAGATGAGTTTTGATTTTATAAGGCTTTGTAGACCACTGTAAGGACATTTCCTTGAAGGAAACTAGGAAATATTGTAGAGTTTTAATCAGAAGGTCAACATTACTTTCTTATGCTTTGAAAGGACACTACTTTAATTACGAGTTATTGAACCCATCTTACGTGCAAGCACATAAGCTTGGTGGTTCTGGGAGTCAATACATTATAACTTCTATTTCCTCCAGTGATCATGCAGTTTGAACTTGTAAGCTATGATGTAGTGACCATAGGATAAAACACTGATCTTATTACTTTTTAGTTGTCATCATCAGGAGGCAGCAAAGGAAGATGTCCTATCAAGTGAATGTAGCACAGCAATAAGGGTTTGGAAGGTGATGGATCTTAGAAGTTAAGCAGTTGATAAGTATCTAAGGGGTGTGTCCTTAGCCTGCATTTCCAAATACAAGTGAAAGTAAGATAGATATTGCTTATAAAGTTAAAAGAAAAGTATATAGTTTATGGGAAAAGAATTGATATGGGGGCAAGGTAGAATCCAGTCCCTGAAAGTAGGACATACATGCAGAAATATAGTAATATCTGCCTTTTATCAAATTGAGTAACCCTGAGAGATACATTTAACAGTCAGTGAGGTATTGGCTCAATTAGGTGATAGCAATTGTTCCGTATTGTTTTATTTCTTTTAAAAATATTTGAAATGTAGACTACCATACTGAAACTTATGCAAATTGACTTTACATTAAACATGTTTGCTAAATTCTCCTTTTAATTTTATTACAGCACTTACACATATGTAATTATATTTTTGGAAAATAATGACAGTAACGACAGTTGTTTCAGTTCTTCCTTTCAAAACCTTATTACTTTGTTGCTGCTTCTTGCATTAGTGATGTGGTTCAGTGTACAATGAAAGTGGTGATAATAAGAACCCTATTTGCTTTGTTTCTATATCTTTGGTATCATTTTAATAATTTTTGTATTATTTATAACAATTTGTCCATTTCAATCACATTTTCAAAAATACAGTGTAATGTAGTATATTATATTTTCTTGTAGTCACTTTTAATATCTCCAAGACCTGTAGTGATGTTCTCTTTTATTCCTACTATTCTTTG
>NW_012154063.1:96104-98280 GCF_000956105.1 Propithecus coquereli
GTTCTTACTCATTAGTTACTGTGAATTACAAATGACTAATTGTTTTAAAATACATGCAGTAGTCCTAGGGCATTTAATTGCTGTATAATTGTTTGCTGTTATTATTGTAATTGAGAGGTTTGGATGAGTGGCAATTAGGCTTGCTCAGAAATGTGGGAAAATTTGACAGTTGCTGTTTACAACGGAGGTAGATGGAGAAGCTTCGGCTGGCAGGTAGACAATATAAGGATATTTAGCTTATTATTTGTCAGTGGGAGGAGGATCTTAAATGAAGAAAAAAGTAGTAGGACATTTATTCAAATATATTCCCTATCATACTACTTATTTAGTAGATAGGTCTGAGACTTCTTAAGAGACACTTCTGCCCCTTAAAAACATAGCCACTAAATCAATATACTGGACCAGTGATGTCTATAAAAGAATGATAATTGTCACTCTTGCACACATTATCACCATTATGTAATGCATGTGAAGGCTTTTCATAAATTGCAAAAAGCTATACAAATGATATTAGTACCAAAAAGTCTCCTTTGATGGGCGCCACTGGTAATTTCTTTTATGTTTTATGGACTTTTCTCAGGTTTCTTACCTCTCTATAATCATATAGTTAGAGCTCTCATTTCCTCATGCTTTCTATCTACACTGATAGAAATATCTCATTTCTGACCTCTTTCTTTCTGTCTAGTCTCTTATCTCTCTCTGTCTCCCAGACATCTCTACTTAAATGTCTTTCTATCACATCAAATACACTATGACTAAGACAGAATGTCTAATCTTTCCCTTAAGCCCTTTTCTCTGTCTCTTTCCTCTCTTTCCTTTCTATTTAAACGCAGAATTAAAAAATTCATCCTGGATATACAACAGTGCATATGTAGATGCTTTCAAATACATCACAAAAATCTGTAATATTTGTACTATTCTTAATGCAGTGACATAACCTTATTAATTTTAACATTATCACCTGAAAATATAAATCAAAAGGTGAGATGAGAGTAGTTTTATCACTTTCCCAGGATAATAGATATTAGTCATTCTTGTCTTTGAAATATATTACCTGAAGCATTCAGCTTTATAGTGACTATATAGAATCTTATACATCCCCTATAAGAATGGAAAAAATACTAAACTTTAAGAATACATAAAGAGAAGATATAGAAATTGAAATTATTGAAAGGAGGGAGAAAAATGGGCTTGTAAGGTTACTATAATTCTGAAGAGATTCTTTTGAAAAGAAAGGAAACCAAAAATAAAGTTTATGAGTCAATATTTCACTACTCTATATTAAACCAAGAATTTTTGGCCTTGCAAGGCATACTTAAATTTTTAAAACATGACTTCCACAATATTCTAGTTAATATATATTAAATATTGCCAAACATTGTCAATTCTATTGTTCACCTTGAATTTATTCTTCATATGCAGGCATTTTAATGACCAGAAAAACTGTCTTCCAAGATATCAACAAATCAGAGTTTAGAAGTAATATCAAAAACCTTAACTGATCAACACATAAATGCACATATAAGAATAACATCTATTGGATATTGGGCAGGGGGGAGGGGGGAAGGGGCAGGAAGGAGGAGGGGACTGGTATTTGCATACACAAAGAGTGCAATGCGCACCACCCGAAGGATGGACATATTTGAAACTCGACAAATTCTTTGACATTCTTACCTCTGAGGTGCAGGTTCCAACATTTTGTAATAGGGTAAACTTCATGACATCTTGACTAATAGAATAGGGTGGAATTGATGCTATTCATTAATCACAGGTCACTTTTAGAACTGTTGCCAGAACAGTTTTAGGAGCTCAAGAAGATGGTAGCCTCTACTTCTTGTGTCTTAGAAAATTCACTTTTGGAAACTAGCTACCACACTGCAAATACTTCCTGGCGTGGCCCATGTGGAGAATGAGGGAGGTCCTCTAGCCTACATGCTTGGCTGAGTTCCCAGAAAACAACCAACACATATCTCCCAACTTTGTGATTGAGCTGTCCTCAACGTAAAACTTTTAGTTCTGCCAAGCTGTGCCAAATAACACCACACGGAGCAAAGCTTTGATACTTCTAGGAAAACCTGCCCAAATTGCAGATTCCTGAGCAAAATAAACAATTTTTTGTGTTTTAACCCATTTAATATTAAAATATTTTTTACCATGGCAATAGATAACCAGCATA
>NW_012154063.1:98330-100514 GCF_000956105.1 Propithecus coquereli
TATAATGGCTACTTAGAAATACATGTTAAATATTAAAATCTGTCTCCTCTTGCAGGAAGTTTCTGTTGCCTGTTTTTTTTTTTTTTTTTTTGGTACCTCTACTGGAGTTATAAATTCCTGTTTCTTTGCAGGTCTCATTTTTTTTAATCTAGCCATTTTTCATAATTTATGGTAGCTATTCTGGATATTGGTTCCTCTCCTCATTTCTGGACTTTTTTTTAGGATTGTTTACTTGTTTATTTATTTTATGTCATGGATAGGTTAATTTAGTGAAGACCATTTATCCTACACTGTTAAGCCTTTGAAGTCACTCATCAGGGAGTATAGCCTTGGGTGTGTGCCCATTTACTTTGGGATTATGATGGTTTAGGCAGATCTTTCTTTATTTTCCTGATCTCTGTCTTAACTTGTTTACTTCATTTGGTATTATGCCTTGCCTGTTAATCTCCACAAATTACTAGCTAATTGCCTTATTTTCCTGGAGCACAAAAGTCTAGTACATTAAATTGTGCAGGGGTAGTTTTTAAGGCCAGCCTTTATGGTTTGTTTTACTTGGGGAGGGTTCTTAGCTGCCTATTCCAAGGTTTTCTCAGGTGAACTAGCTGGGCTACAGTTTATCTTGTTGTTCTTAATTAAGAGAATTGGTCTGTTCAAGAAGACCCTTACGCTTGGACTTCCTCAAACTCTGTTACCAAGAAAGCCATTTCCTTTTGGGAGAACATTGGAGTTCTTATTTCTTATGAACTGCCCCCCACCTTGGGCAGAATCTCTGAGCCACTATTGGAGACATAGTACAGTATGATAGCCTGTGGTCTTCTTGGCTTGCCTGTGGTGTGGATACCTTTGCTCTAGAAGTAGGCTGCAGCAAGAACAGTTGGGGACTAAGTATTCTCGGTTTACTGCACCTGTAGTAGAAACTCTGCCCTACGGACAGAGGCTTGGTAGAGGGAGAAAGCCCACAACCTCTCATCTGCTCTTGTTAGGAATTTAGCTTCTTCAACACAGAGGTAAACGGGATGAGAAATACTGGTGGACTTCTCATTCCAATCAAATATGATAAAACTTCACTGGGAGCCAAAAGAACAGGAAGTTCCAATTTCTTGGCTATACCTGCCAAGAATAGAGTTTTTGTCAAGCTGAGCTGGAGTTGGAGGGGTTGTAGGGAGAAGATCATGGCAAAAATGAGATAGATTCTCACTGTTCATACCACATTTTTGTAGATTTTCTTAGGTAAATTTACTTCATCTGCTGCTGTATACCCTTAGGAAAATTTTCAAAACTTTTAAATATTTTCTTTTTAATACTTTTCAACTGCTTTGCTTGTTTCACTGGGAAGTGGGTCTACAGAATTCCTCATGCTGTCATTCATTCTAGAAGTAGAGTTATCTTTATACATATAATTTTACATTTTTTAATAAAAGGCATTCAATTTTGTATTCATTTCTTTTTTTAATTACAGTAAGCACTATTCTTAAAAGCATGCATGTCTCTTTATAAAATCAAAGTTGTTGCTTTTAACAATGACATTTCACTCCATGGTGTGCATCCATCCATTTTACCTCCACTTCCAAACTTAGTGGACATCTTGGTTGCCAGAAATTTTATGCTTTTAAAAATGATATGGAATTAATCTTGCTATACATGTTCAATATGGAATGGTGTGGGCATTATTAGAAATATAGGCCTAAGAACAAAATGTCTGATTAACAAACAATGCAAACAGTAAAATATGACTAAGATGTCTCAGATTACTTTCCATTATGAATGTGCTATTCTCTAGTCCAGGTAACAGTAAATGAACATTTTTATATTCTATCTCCCTGGAAATGCCTGGCATTATTCAGCTTTCTAATTTTCCACACAATAAAATAGATGTAAGTTGTTAGCTCACTATTTCAATATCTATTTGTCTGATTGATAAAGATATGGAGTATCTTCTAAAAGATTTATTCCTTTTCAGTTGTGTTTGTCAAATTTTACATTTTTTTTCTATTGGGGTTGTTGATTTTTTTTGAAATTATACATGTTTTTATGTATATTCCAAATAGTTATCCCTTTTGGTGTTAGTTATTGCAAAGGACTTCTCGCACTTTGTCATCCATATGTTAACTCTGTCCATGGGCTTTTATTTTGTTGTTTGTTTAACAGAGATTCATAATTTCATGTAATAAAGAATATCTCTTT
>NW_012154063.1:107344-107989 GCF_000956105.1 Propithecus coquereli
AAATCTAGATATAAAAATAGTTTTAGCTCTCTTTATCTGAGTTCTAAAGTTCTGCAATCTACTTTTATTTCTGTTATAGACAGGTGCAGGATTATTAACAAATTTGTAACTTCCAGCTGTTTTTTTCCATTGTCACTCCTTCATTCAGATAGGAATTGTAATTTTTGTTGCAGTTATCTCTATTTCATGACTCTAGTAAAATATGTTAACATTTCTAACATGTGTTAATGGTAGTGATCTTCTCTAATAACCCATTGCTTCTGCAACTAAATGCTACTTTTAGTGTTGCTATGTCTCCTCTTAGTGATGGTGGTGATAATGGGGCATAATGCTAGGCAGAGATAGAACCTTAATGTGAAACACTTAGGAGGCTACCAAAGGGCTTTCAAAGTCCAAAGTTATTTCCACGTAACACAGATGCAAGAAGTACTATATTCTTTATCATCGTATTGGTGTAATTACTTTGGAGCTTTGTTGAGATCACGGACTCTTTGCATGAGGAATTGAAATAAACACTATAAACATACTATATTAATTTACATTGGTGGAAGGAATCATTGTGGTTGTCCTCTACCAAGAAGCTGCTGATTTCCTAATAAACCATAATGTTTCTTGGAACTTCACATACACACACACACACACATA
>NW_012154063.1:108039-108632 GCF_000956105.1 Propithecus coquereli
CTGTTGCAGCATGGTGGTTAAAGAGGGAAGGCCCTGTACTCAAAATGTCTGAGCTGGAATGACCTCAGCTTTGTCGTTCTTTAGTTATGTGCCACTGGACAAGTTTCTCTATGTTCAATTACTTAATCTGTAAAATAGAAATACTAGTAATATATACCTCGAAGTTTATCTGTAAGAATTAAATGAGATGAAAGATTAAAATGCAGAGCTCTGTCCTGGAAACAAATTAAGTCTTCAATATAAGTTAGTTATTATTAAAATTTTTTTTCCATGTTGAGTTCTAAACTGCAGTTTTCCTTGACAATGTTATGCCCTCTCTTATCTTCAGTATGCTTATAATATAAAAGCAAAACTAGAGTGTTATATCTTTTAAGTTGTGGTCCCGGTCAGCAACTTTTATGTTTCCATTATATGTCCTTTTCTGTACCCCATCCCCTGCCAAATGTTGGGATTATCTGTTGTTGCCTACCATACAAATCCCAAACTTAATCATTTAAGAAGCATTTATTTTTAAATGATGTTGATGGAATTTTTTTCCTAATAATTGTCCAGAAAGTAAGCTTTCCTAACAATTATAAATTTTAAAAAAGGAT
>NW_012154063.1:118472-119733 GCF_000956105.1 Propithecus coquereli
GTTAATGTATACATTTGCCATATACTTTCCTATGATTGTCAATTTCAGGGATTCTAAAAAGTATGCATAAATGGAGAAAACATATTGAAGTGGTTGTCATTTGTTTTAAGATTTGATGCTTTCAAATTCTTTTAAGTTTTTATTGGTGTCCTCATTTTGATAGGAGCATTTATGTCATTTTGCTGTTTCAAATATTTTTAGGAAGTGTTAATTCTCTGTCTGGATACTTCTATGTACTTTTTCATATTAGCTGGACCATCACCTGTCTTTCTTGGACTTCTTCAAGATTCTAGCTCAAAGGAAAATTCTTAATATAGATTTGAGGCCCCATTCTGAGATTAAATCACATTTGTCCTGAGGGAACAAGATGCAGTGTAGGAGGCATTAATTCTGAAACTGAATATTTAGCCCAATGATTTCCTTGCAGTCTCGTTATATCCAAAACCGTTACGACACACAGAAAATCTACTGACATGTGCTCCCCATTTTTCTTAATTTATACTTTGTTTTGAGAGTAAAACAAGTAAAAAAAAACTAAGTACTCCACATTTTCTACTAGTTTGAACCATAAAGATCTACTAATCTTCCTCCCAAATAACCAAAAATTATCTGAATGTTCTAATTTATATTCAATCAGAATAATTTTTATTCTACCCCAGTCATATGGCTTGTGTCAGTCACATTTGGGATAAGATACTGAAGAGATTTAGTGTGATACTCAAATTCATTCACTCATATTGCTCTTCTTTCTCTTCTCTCATTTTGATCAATATTCTACAAAATTATAAAGCACAGAACTGAGTACTGGGCACATAGTTCTTATCTAAGAGTCAAAATATGTGCATAGACACACATACACACACAAATTAGAGCTGTTAATTTTCCTTTACTACATGTGAAATTTATTGTTTCGAATAATAACTGTTACCTTTGGGAAGGAGATAATACCTCCTATAAAGGAAAAAAACAAGCTTCCATCTTATAAATGTAATGGATGATAGATGATCCCTTAAAATGTTTAAGATATTAGCATTCTATTTCAACAGTCACTTCCATATATCTTGCTTAGCAGTATATGCAAGATGGGTAAAATTAAATTTCTTAAAACTGGTAGTGTCCTGTATGATGGGAATCTGATCTGCGGACTAAATCTATTAAGCTACCCGTGGAGGAGGGAGACTACTCAACTTAATCTCCACGGCATATGCTTAATGGTATATATCACTTCTACTGGACTAATAATGTCTAATGTTTACAATTT
>NW_012154063.1:119783-121506 GCF_000956105.1 Propithecus coquereli
TAAGGCAACAGTGGGCTTCATAGAACAACTTTACACTTCACAGAAACATATAAGGGAAGATGGCATTAATGGGAAACTATTGAGCATCCCATCAAAATGACAGTTCAATATATATGGATGTCAGAGCTTGAAGACATGGATTTTGAAGTATCTAGTAAGTAAAGAATACAAAGAAAAGAATAAAGAAGATTTAACAATAACTGAGAGAACTATGGGATTATGTAAAGCAAATGAATATAAGATGTATAGGTATCCCTGAGGGAGAAGAAGAATAAGCAGCAAGTATGGAAAACCCATTGGAGAGAATAATAGAGGAAAACTTTCCTGGTATCACTGGAGGTTTAGATCTCCAGATATAAGATGGTCATGGAAGATTCATAACAAATAGAACATCACCACGACATATAATCATCAGCCTGACCAAAGTCAAAGTGAAGAAGAAAATCCTAGAAGCTACAAGATGAAAGCAACAAGTTACTTACAAGTTACGTACCCATCAGACTAAGAGCAGACCTCACCAAATGCATATGGACATTTTATTTGACAACAATTCACTCACATTAAGATTTTCTAATGCCAGAGGGGTACATTCCCAACCAGAGAGTTAGAACTGTCATGGATGAAGGAGAAAGCAAAAAGAACAGAAAATCATGTGTAACCAAGGCTGGGACACTTTATAGATTAAAAACCCCTTAGAAACAAATGTTTCCCCTGAGGGTACATTTCCCCTTCCAATAGTACTGAGATTGTTCTCAATCATTTTAATACACTGAAGAATGCTCTTCCCCTGGTGATAGAGAATTCCGAGGCAGTATTTTTAAACAGCCAGCTAAGGAAGGGGAGAATCATATAGGGAACTATCTTAGTACAGGTGATTTGTAAATTGCTTTTTGTTAAATAATTAGTGAAAGCAGCATCATGGGGAATGGAGGAGGGTGGTGTTTCAGGAGGGAGACCAGTGAAAAATACAGAAGTGAGAAACCACATGGTGTTGTTCAGATATCTATGAGAATAAAATGGTACACAATCTTTATTATTTCTGTGCTCAACAGATACTAAGGAAATATATACCTCTTTCCTGATTTTATTTGCTAAAATAGTCTCTTTAAGCCCGTTGTTTCAACTTACAAAAAATACAGACAAGAAAACATGCTACCAATATCTTTGATAATTTTAGAATTAATGGATGACTTGCTATAATATTTACTGATCCTCAAGGAAACTATACCCTAATATTAAGAAGAATTATTCCAAATATTAATACTTCTTTCTTCTGCCTCACTAAGATACTTTTACTAGCCGTTTTGATCCACAGAGGAGATATAACTGTTTTGTTTACTTAAGAAACTGAATTGCCCTAAATTACAAAATTCATTTTTCTTCATGGAATAAAAAATTAGACTGACACAATCTAATTCAGGTTTTAATTTTGTTTTGTTCTGTGTTGGCAGGACATATTTCAGTGATATTAATAATGAGTTATATAGTGTAGCTAATGATATTAATGATTCTGAATTTGTAATTGTATACAATGTTGGGTATTTTATTTTACTCCTGTTTGTGACCATAGTTTCTCACCCTGATTCTGAAGAGCTGGTCACAATCACAATAGCAGGAAAGATTATACATTGATGACCATAAAAATTTTGGACACCAAACCTTATTTCCTATGGACTATTTATAAGCATAGGAATACATAGGCAGAAAGACAATCCAGCTAATC
>NW_012154063.1:125103-126605 GCF_000956105.1 Propithecus coquereli
ATATTTTCCAGGAGAAAAATGCAAACAAATGAAAAGTTATGACTAATGCTTTCAACAGATATTGGGTTTTAAAAATTACTTTTGAACTTCAACTGGCATTTAAATTGAAATTCTACAAATACCAAGTCAAATACTACCAAAGGTACATTCAAAGATATGTTACCACTGTCAGGAAAGGATTTAGACAAATGTGGCTTCACTTTTTTCCATAGTTCTGTAGAGTATTTAAGATAATATTTTCTAGTGTTTTTGAGATTATGTTACAGGAAAAAAAAAAAGTCAGTGGGTGCAAAAACTGTCTATGGAGAATGCTGACTGCCATCCTGATTGCAATATACAATGTTCCTGACAATGTTTGCATTATACCATCTGTAAGCTTTTCTACAAACGTTCCCACCCTCCAGCCTGTGAGAAGCAGCTGGTCTGTGGGACTTTTGGCAAAAACACTTGACTATCTATACTATCCATGGATACAAATGTTTGTACCACTGTAATGGCTAAAGAAAGAGTTTTATTCTGAAAACAGTTGTCAGCAAAGCAATTATAGATATTAAGAACAAAAAAATCAAGTATTGTACTCTTCTCTTTAGAATATAAATATGGTGGAAAAGTCCATGGCTGTGGAGAACACATTAGGGGAAAAGTTATGAGAAACCATGTGTCAGTCCTAATTTTGTCATTTTAAGTCTCTGACCTTGAGCAAGTGACTTAATCTCTTTGCAAAATAGTTAAGAAATACATATACCTTCCACATGAATTGCAATTTTCAAGAAAACATTTTGCAGATTATAAGTGCAAGACAAAGGTACTTCTTGCTGTTTATGGTTATAATCATAACCATTAAAGACTCAGCCTGTTAACTCCTCCTTCCCACTACAAGGTGCTCTGAAGCATAGTGCATTCTAATTTCCCATATACTTTGCAATAGAGTATGTCAATGCTGAAAAGTCCTCCCCAGCTCGAAAACGTTTAATTGCCTAATAAAGTGGATCATAAATTCACTTTTGAGGCCATTTATCATGTGTTAGAGACATGTATTTTTTATAGCCAACTCCCACTGTTTGCCATTTGCTTGCTCTTCTCAAACTAGATTATTTTTAATACTCTTATTGTGGATTACTACCTTTCTGGGTTTTTCTCACAACTTCCTCCTTCAGCTGGAATTCCCTTCTCGTATCATTTCCTTTTTTTCATGTAGCTTTCATAGTCATGTAATCACAATCTTTATTACACTGAAATATTCTATTCATTTACTAATACACTTTAGTGTAGACAAAGTTCGTTTTATGCAAGTTAACAAACACATCATATAGTTTAATATGTGGAAGATACATGCTAGTTATTTGTGCAAAATGAATAAGAAATTAGCTGATAGCTGTTTAGAAGGTCATATATTTAAATGGGTAAGTAAATTTTATGGTTCATAGGTTATTTTGTAGTTTATATAGATATAGAAATGAATATTCAAAATTCATTTTTATATAACTCTTTATGTTTATACA
>NW_012154063.1:127147-127748 GCF_000956105.1 Propithecus coquereli
AAACCCAGTGAGATACCTCCACGTTCCTATTAGAGTTGGAAAACAAAACAACGACAATGTGATACTGACAATGCTGAGTTCTGGTGAAGGTGTAAAGTATCAAGAACTTTCATATATTGCTGGAAATTAAAAATGTTGAATAAAAAATGGAACAGTCACTTTGAAAAACACTTTGTCAGTCCCTCTTAAATTAAATGTTCACTTACCATATAACTCTGTAATCCTATTCCTAATTATATATTGAAGATAAATTAAAACTTGCATTCACACACAGAAATGTTTAAGCAAAGGTTTATAACAGTTTTATTTATACTTGACAAAAACCAGAAATAATCTAAACTGGCAAACGAATAAATGAATGGTGGTATAACTATACAATGGAATGTTACTTGGCAATGATGAGGAAAAATAATTGCTGACATATGTAATTGCATGAAACTCAAATGCTTTAGGATAAATGAAAAATCAGAATCAAAATAGTGCACTGTATTTTATTCCATTCAGTCTGGAAAAGGAAAAACCATAGGAACAGCAAACTGATTAGTTATTTCCAGGGTACATGTGTGAGGGTTGACTACAAAAAGTCAGATGGCCATTTGTT
>NW_012154063.1:129608-140681 GCF_000956105.1 Propithecus coquereli
TTGTGACAGTTTCTTTGGCTGTGCAGAAGCTTTTTAATTTGATCTGGTCCCATTTATTTATTTTTTTGTTGTTGTCTCTTAAATGTCACTTAAAAGAGGTAGTTTCCAATTGTTTATTGCTAATGTATAGAAATAAATTTGGGTTTGGTATATTAACTGAATCCCGTAATTTTACCACCTCAATTACTAGTATTGAACTTGCTTATTAATTTTTATAGATTATCTGGGTTTTTCTGCTTAGGTAATGTCTGCAAATAGGGATAATTTCATTTTCTTCATTCCAATATGAAGGCCTTGTGTTCTTTTCCTTCTCTTATTACAGTATCTAGGACCCACACCCATTTTACACAATA
This sequence comes from Propithecus coquereli, assembly GCF_000956105.1. Classification (NCBI taxonomy): domain Eukaryota; kingdom Metazoa; phylum Chordata; class Mammalia; order Primates; family Indriidae; genus Propithecus; species Propithecus coquereli. The sequence goes on from NW_012154063.1 coordinate 129,962, forward strand.
TTGTGGCAAAATTAATTAATGAATTAATAAAGAATAGGTGGTTAAAACACAAAGCATTGGGAATTTTAACTCAGGTGTGTCTGACACTAAACTCCTGACATTTAACCACACAGAGAACCAACACAGAACCAAGTAGTATTTTTACATCATTCCCAAGTTATAAAAATATAAGGAGATAATTGCAAAAATTATTTTGCTAATGCTATATTGCTGTTATATAGTTTGTAAACATTTAAGCAATGTTTTGAGTGATTCAAAATTAAAATGAATCCTCAGACTTCACCATTTTTTACCTGTTTCATATAAGACTGAGAGGAAGTGAAATATAACTTTAATCAAAATGATCATAATGAAGTGAAATGAAGACATATGATCTTCATAAATTAATAATAAATGTCAAAAATTGAATAATTTTTAAGCAGCAGAAGTTTGAAAATATATATGGAGAGTGGTTTAGGAGTATTTTGTAAATGTTTCTTTTACTATAAATTTGGTAATAATCCATGCAAATATATATGCAATTGGTTGGTTTGTCTACCATATCCACTCATTCTTAATTTCCATGCTTTTCCTTCATTACATTTTATTACCACACTTTTTATGTGGAAATAGAGGAAAATCACTTGTTCATAAGCAGCAAAGTGAAGAAGTCTGAATTGAAAAAATCTCTGGTGATAGAAAAAGTTACGTTGTATGAACAGCCTGGGAACTTTAGATATGTACAACAGATTCATTCTAACATCTGTGCTGAATATTTTGTAAATAAAAAAATCTTTCTTTGAGAAATATTTAAATATTTCACTATATTTATTTTATTCAATTAACAGAAGTTAAAACATTATTATCATGCTTATATAGTAATTTCTAGTTTGATGTATACATCTTTTTAATTTGGAATTCTAAAAATTATAATATCAAAGCATATATTGAATAATACTTTTTTTTGTACCAACAATTTAAAATTATAAATTATTTCTATTTTCAATTAAAATGGAATCTCAAATACAACCAATTATAAGAAGTTTTAAGATGCATGCGGGTGTATAATCCAAATTTCTGTTTTGTATCATCAAAGAAAATATTTTGTGTGAATCAATTTATTTCAAGTAAATCATATTTCTGAAAATAATGTTGAGAGTGCTAAATTTTTACAACAAAATACTGTCTTTCCTAAATCTTAAATTTATGTTTAAAAGACAAACAAAATCCCTCAAAGTGACCTAGTTTTCATTATGCTCATTTCCTTCCACCAGTGCACTGAGCATCTATGTATTTTTAGGAGGAAGCTAATTTCTCCTTGATAGTTTATCTAGGGTAGCTATCTGGTTGAGAGCCTTTAGAAAAATCAAATTACATTGAACTAATCCTTTTAGCTCACTGGCAAGTGTATGGGAAATCTCTAATTGGTAGGCTGTTTTATTTGTTCTTATAATGACAAGATGACTTCAAAGCAGTCTCTGCTGATTTTAATTCCCAATTTTATTCTCGTTGCAAGATTTTGGGGGGAACTAAAATGAATGCCATTACATGAATATGAGAAGCAGTTGCTTCATTGCCATTATATGTTGCATAGATTATATATAACCATATATGCTAAAACATGAAAAAAGTAAATTTTAGATGTATCTATAAAATAACTGGGCTGATGCTGAGAATAGGTGAAGATTTGTATGCTTAGGTTTTCTACACTAATTCCCTTAATTCTTAGTTATTTATTAACAATTTTGTATGGAGTGAGACAGATTGTTAGTTGATAACAAAAAAGGAAAATGATCAATATTAGATAGAAAAAGAACAGGAAATAATAGAAGAAAAGTAAATTTCAGAAGAGCTAAGTTTTCCTTTTGTTTCTCTTTTCTGAATATGATGACTACCCAGATAATTATTTTACCTCTCAATCAATCTATGGCAATGGAGACTTGTCATGATTTCCATAGAGGAACCAAAATGATCTATTGAAAGGATACATTAGCTCCTGTCATCGTCCTGCTCAAAACTCTCCACTGACTTCTTATTAAGAACCAAATAAAAATACCAACTTCTTGCTATAGCCTCTTTAACTGATCCTTTCCTGTATGTTCAACCTCATTTTGTACCTTTGGCTTGTTTCTGCCTCTCATTCACTATACTGCTCTTTGCTAGGTTACTCAAAACATCAACTTCTTTTCTCTCTTATTGGTAGGAATAACCCTTCTATCTGCCTATTCCAACCCATCTTCACATGGTTAGTTCCTTCTTGTTATTCAGATCTTAATCTATATCTCACCTCTTCAGACAACCTTTCCCCACCATTGACAGTGAGCACTGTGGTTGCTGTCACAATAGCAATTCCCTTTTCTCTTTTAAACTAGATATAATTTCCAGTACCCACCTGTACTTTATGAGAATTCAACTCTACTTTAAGGTAAAGGTGATGATTTTTTTCCAAGCTTATCATAATTACACCAAGTTCTCACCATAGTCATTATTTTTTAAAATAACCCAATTCGGACCCATATGATCCAGGCAAACATATACTATGGTCTTCACAGAAATAACTTTTGTAATATGTTGAGAAGACTTTAATTATCTTGTTCTTTCTCTTCTCTAAACTTAGACAAGGTCAAGCAAACATGTAGTGTGGAAAGTGTTTGACAGAATGACAACTGAAAGTCTACTTTAGATGAAAGTGAGCCCTTAAAGCTATATTAAGCTGCTGATTCCAAGTAGTCCTGAAGTCCACCCTGCTTGTAGAATTGGGGCCATTATTTTTGCTTGTATTTGTGTTCATTTCTTACAGTTGAAGGTACTTTCAATGATAAGCATCTGCTTTAATGTCACTATCCTTTAGTCATTTTCTATCAAATTACCCTGTTTAATTTTCTACCTTGAATTTATACATATCAGAAATTATCTTTTATTTGTTTAAATGTTTACCTATGTACCCTAAAGAATGAGGTGTTAATTTTATCTTATTTTTTTTGTATTTATAGAATTTAGAATAGTACTTTGCACATAGAATGTAAAAAATAATCTTTGTTGCATAAATAAGTGATGAAAATGGCTGGAATAAATAAATTAGATCCTGGAGCCAGTTTCATCATAGCAGATTCATTAAGTTGTATCCCCTCATTCTTGACAGAAATCTTAAAACTACAGAGAGCATTAAGTTCCAAAGTTCCAAAAGTTATACTGTATATTTCAAAAAATCTTGCCTTGCCACATCTCATTTAATTGACTCTGTTCATTTTAGTTTCTCTAAGTTTAGTTTATAGTCAATTCTTTTAAAAGGGCTTTTTGCCAATACTTGAGACTTCGGCACAATTTTCTGCATCTTTATTACTAGTCCTGCTCTTTCTTGGGTTCCCTAACCATTGACTACTCCCACATGAATGCAATGTAATCATCTGAAACTCAACATGTGCTTAATTTAAGGCATTGTGCCTTTTTTTTTTCCTTCCCCTAATTTTTATTCAGTGAAATTTGGAATGTGAAGACTTGAGCCAAAATATTTATATTGGACTATTAGGTGAATATGAGAGAAAAATAAAATTGTAAAGAAGCTTTAACTCTTACACTGCTGAGCTCTATACAGCCCATGACTGTTTATTTCTGTGTCTCTTATGTATGAGAGGCATTATATATCTATCGTGTTTATGCTACTATTATTTTAAGCTTAAGGACATATGCAGTTGGGCCATGTACTAACTGATATGTTTATATAGATACTAAATGCACATATAGTACTTTTAAATATTTAAATATATATGTATATATTCTTATACACATCTATGTATATAAATGCACATGCATATAAATATTCAAGTTTTAAAATTTGTATTTCAAAAAATTTAGGTAAACAAGTATTTTCTGTTATATGGATAAATAGTATCATGCTGAAGTCAGGGCTTTCTGTGTACCTATCATGAAAATAGTGTACATTATACTCTATGAGTGGGAGGGGGGTGAGGGGTAAAAATGTTAAAGTTTTATGAGGGTAAAATCTATAACAAGTATGTATTTTTGTATACCTCAAAATGTTTAGCATAATGTTTTGTGGCTTAGAGATATTTGGCTTCTGCATGATGATTCAAGATTAGAACAGTAGTGAAAAATATTGGAATTACAGAACTAGACAGAGTCTGTCTTTTACTGAGTGTGTTATTGAAACATTAATTTTATGTACATAATTTTACTCATCTATATATTGAGGATAATATTAACACCTATGTCAAGATATTTTCATAAGGATTAAATGAACTAGATAGTACTGCATAATTTTTAATAATAAAGGAAAATCAAGCAGTCTCATTTGAGTTACACACACTTACCTGCCCACTGTATAATGTTGTTATTTAAGCTTCTATTGTCATTATCTTCATTAGTAAAAGTATAATATATACTTTATAGTGTTGGGAAAAGAAAGGAGATAATATACTTAGAGCACTTAGAATAGTTCTCCAAATACATTAGGAAATCAATATGAAATATCTTTTATAATTGTATCTATTTTTGAAAAGTTGTTTTGAAGATTTGATTTATACCCATAATATTCCCAAAACACAGCTTAATTTATAGTACATTTTTAATTAATGGACTCTATTTTTATTAGCATTTTTTGTGATCACATATAGTATATTCATTGATCAAGCCCTAAAACATTATTTACTTAAAAAGAGTTACACATTTTCTAAAAACTATTTTTAAATTTTAAATTGCAAAGACAGTTTAGTGAGTTCCATTTATGCTACACCAAATTTCCTGTATTATTAACCTCTTACATTTAGTATGCTATACTTGTTACAAATAATGAACTAAAACTAATAGTTTATTATTAAGTAAAGTATATATTTTACTCATATTTCCTTAGATATAACTTAAAGTTCTTTTTGTCTTCCAAGATCCCATGAAAGATATCATATTACATTTATTCATTGTATCTCCTTTGGCTGTTTTTGGTTGGGACAGTTTCTTAGTTTTCCTTGTTTTTTAAGACTTAGTTTGGAGAAATACTGGCCAGGTATTTTGTAGAATGTGCCTTCATTGGAATTTTTTCTGATGTTTTTCTCCTGTTTAGATTGGGGTTATATATTTTGGGAAGGATGATGGCAGAGATAAAGTTCTATTTTTATCATGTCATATTAAGAGTACAGACTCTTATTTTTGGTGTGTTTGGTTTGTTTTTGTTTAATTTTTTATTTTTTATTAGTATGGATACATAATGGTTGTGTATCTCTGTGGGGTACCTGCGATGTTTGCTATAGGCATACAATGGGAATTAATCAAATCAGGATAATTGGGTTGTCCATCACCTCAGGCATTTATCATTTCTTTGTGTTAGGAACTTTCCAATTCTACTCTTTTAATTATTTTAAAGTATACCCCAACTTATTGTTGATTTTGAGACAGAGTCTCACTCTGTCCCACAGGCTGGAGTACAGTGGCACCATCAGAGTTCACTGCAGCCTCAAACTCCTGGGCTCAAGTGATCCTCCTGCCTCAGCCTCCCCTCAGGTAGCTGGCACTACCAGCGTGTGCCCCCATATCTGACTAATTTTAAAATTTTTTGTAGAGATGGGGTCTTGCTAAATTGACTAGGCTGGTTTCTAATTCCTAGCCTGAAGAGATCCTCCCACTTGGCCATCTCAAAGGGGTTACCAATGTGAGCCACCATCCTCAGCCAAGGGTACATATTCTTCACATGATTTATCATTGCTGATATGAAATCTGATAATTTGTTTGAGGTAGTGTGTGTCAGGTTTTTGTACTGTAAAATGATTCTTTTTTATGTCCTTCCCATACTGTACTCTTTGGAACAAAGTAATTATATGTAATCCACTAGGTTTTCATATTCTCTAGGCCCTCTCAGCTGACAGAGCAAGAAAATATGTGTGAATATTGACATGTGCATATATAAATATCTATAAATACTTCATATGTAATCACATGTATCTATATTAAGTTAAACTTTAGCACATACTGTTGTCCCTAACTGCAATCCATTAACACATGGATCACTCTAGAGCTTCCCCTTGCTTACTATAAACTCCCACTGCAACCCATCATACTTTTATTTAATTACTCAAATCTAATATACATGAATGGTAGTGTTGAAATTAACATATAATCTTGTGGGAAAGAACATTATCAAATATCATGTATACGGTGATTATCTACAGTTGCTTTTTCCTGTGATCTGCAGACTCCACACATTTCTGAAGTTATTTATGGCAGCACCTTTTTCCCTTCTTCCTTCAGTGAGATTATTTCATATATTTGTAATACACTTAGGTTGTTTTGTCACATTTTGCATCCCATGTTAAAATCCCTTTACCTTCTAAATTATTATGATTTTCTTTTTATTTCACATGCATTAAGTTTCACTCTGTTATGAAGTTCTATACGATTTAATAAATGCATAGATTTTGGCATGGTGTTGTCTTCTTCCCCTTAGCAGTCTTATGTGAAGATTTGGTGATTTGTCATTAAATTATTTTTAATTTAACTCAGCAAACTATGTTTCCTTTAAATAATAACTCAATTTTTCACTGCATAGTAATAATTTTGGACACAAAATTTCCCGTACTGAGCTTAAAATACTTTGTTTTTTTTTTCCCTTGGAAACATCTCTTAGTCCTTTTATGTTGCTTTGCTGGCTGTAGCAGTGACCGATCCTTCATCCTTTTAGGCAAACTAAAAAGTCCCAAAGCACATTTTTCTAGCTGTGTAATGCTAAACCAGATTAAATATTTCTCCAACTGATAGATCTTAATGGTAGGAATTTTACAATAATATGTAGAAAATAAACTCAGAATGTTTCTAATAAATAATCTCTGTGTAGGCATAGCTCACCTTAAATAATATTCTTATAAAGCTCTATTATGAATATTTTTTTCTTTAATTTTTTTATTGTGGTAAAATGCCCATACGATTTACCCTCTTAACCATTTTAAGTATACAATTCAGTGGTATTAAATACATCCATAATAGTGTACAAATATCACCACCATTCATTTCCATAACTCTTTTTTCATCTTGTAAAACTGAACTTCTATAACCATTAAACAATAACTCCCCATTCCTCACCCCAGTGCCCACTAGTCCCTGGCAACTATCATTCTTCTTTCTGTCTTTATGATTCTGACTATTCTAAATTCTTCATAAAAGTGAAATCATACAGTATTTGTCTTTTGCGACTGGCTTATTTTACTGGTATAATGTCCTCAAGGTTAATTCATGTTGTAGCATTTGTCAGAATTTTATTCCTTTTTAAGGCTGAATAATATTTCATTGCATGTATGTAGCGTATTTTGCTAATCTGTTCATCCATCGATGTACACTTGGGTTGCTTCCACAGGCTATTGTGAATGATGCTTCTATGACCATGAGTGTACACATATCTCTTCGTTATTCTGATTTAAATTCTTGTGGGTATATACCCAGGAGTGGAATTGCTAGATTATGTGGTAATTTCATTTTTAATTTTTAAGGAACTGATATACCGTTCTCCACAGTGGCTGTCATATTTTACATTTCCACCAATAGTGCACAAGTATTCCAATTTCTCCACATCCTTACCAGCACTTAACTTTCTGTTCCACCTCCTCCCCCCGCATGGTCCCTTGAGATTCCATATGAATTTTAGGATGAGTTTTTCTATTTCCGCAAAAAACATCATTGGGGTTTTTATAGAGATTGCATTGAATTTGGAGATTGAGTTGAGTAGTATTGACATCTTAGAGATATTAAGTCTTCCAATCCATAAACATTGATGTATTCCATTTATTTATGCCTTCCTTAATTACTTTCAGCAGTGTTTTGTAGTTTTTTATTCTGTTGATGCTATTGTAAATGGAATTTTTTTTTTTAATTTCCTCCTTTGGATGGTATATTGGTAGTATATGGAAATGCAACTGATTTTCATGTGTTAATTTTGTATACTGCTACTTGGCTGAATTCATTTATTAATTATAACAGTTTTGTCTCTGTGTGTGAAATCTTTAGTGTTTCCATGTATATTTGTGAAGAGATAATTTTACTTCTTATTTTCTAATTTGGATGCCTTTTATTTATTTTTCTTGCCTAATTGCTCTGGCTAAAATTTACAGTACTATATTGAACAGGAGTGGCAAAAGTGGGATCGTTGAGTTGTTCTTGGACTTATACGAAAAACCTTCAGTCTTTAACCATTGGGCATGATGTTTGCTATGGATTTTTCATATGTAGCTTTTATTAGATTGAGATACTTTTCATCTATTCCTAGTTTGTTGATTGTTTTTATCATAGAAGAGTGTTGAATTTTATCAAATGCATTTTATTTTTTTTTTATTTCAGCATATTACAGGGGTACAAATGTTTAGGTTACATATATTGCCTTTGCCCCATGTGAGTCAGAAGTTTAAGCATGTCCATCCCCCAGATGGTGTACATATACCCATCCCCTCCTCCCTGCTCTCACCTGCCCCACACCCAATGAATGTTACTGCTATGTGTACACATAAGTGTTGATCAGTTAATACCAATTTGATAGTGAGTACATGTGGTGCTTGTTATTCCATTTGTGATACTTCGCTTAGTAGAATGAGCTCCAGCTCTATCCAGGATAATACAAGAGGTGCTAGATCACTATTGTGTTTTGTGGCTGAGTAGAACTCCATGGTATACATATACCACATTTTATTAATCCACTCACGTATTGATGGGCACTTGGGTTGTTTTCACATATTTGCAATTGTGAATTGTGCTGCTATAAGCATTTGAGTGCAGATGTCTTTTTTATAGAATGTCTTTTTTTCCTTTGGGTAGATGCCCAGTAGTGGGATTGGTGGATCAAATGGTAGTTCTACTTATAGCTCTTTGTGGTATCTCCACATTACTTTCCACAGAGGTTGTACTAGTTTGCAGTCCCACCAGCAGCATATGAGTGTTCCTATCTCTCCGCATCCACACCAACATTTATTATTTTGGGACTTTTTGATAAAGACCATTCTCACTGGAGTTAAGTAATATCTCCTTGTGGTTTTGATTTGCATCCAATGCATTTTCTTCATTAGTTGAGGCAATCATGTGGGTTCTTCTTTCCCTTTTTTTAAATGTGCTGTATTATATTGATTGATTTTTGTATGTTGAATTATCCTTGCATTCTAGGAATAAATCCCATGTGTCATGGTTTATAATCCTTTTAATGTACTGCTGAACTTGGATTGCTAGCATTTGTTGAAGAATTTTTTTTTCTTTTTTTTTGAGACAGAGTCTCGCTCTGTTGCCCTGGCTAGAGTGAGTGTCGTGGCGTTAGCCTAGCTCACAGCAACCTCAAACTCCTGGGCTCAAGCGATCCTCCTGCCTCAGCCTCCTGAGTAGCTGGGACTACAGGCATGCGCCACCACGCCCAGCTAATTTTTTCTATATATTTTTAGTTGTCCGATTAATTTCTTTCTATTTTTTAGTAGAGACGGGGTCTCGCTCTTGCTCAGGCTGGTCTCGAACTCCTGAGCTCAAACAATCCGCCCTCCTTGGCCTCCCAGAGTGCTAGGATTACAGGCGTGAGCTACCGCGCCTTGCCTGTTGAGGGTTTTGTATCAATGATCATAAGGGAAATTAATTTCTATTTTCTTGTATTGTCTTTATCTGGCTTTGGTATCATGATAATGCTGACTTCATAGCATTAGTAGGAAGTGTTTCTTTTGCTTCATTTTTGGGGGAAATATTTGAGGATTGGTGTTAGATTTTCTTTAAATATTTGGTAGAATTCACCAGTAAAGCCATTAAATATTGGGCTTGTAATTGGGAGATTTTTGATTACTGATTCAATCTCCTTACTAGTTTTATCTCTGTTAGATATTCCATTTCTTCCTGACTCAGTCTCAGTAGGTTTTGTGTTTCTAGGAATATGTCCATTTTATCTAGTTTATCCAGTTTGTTAGTGTACAATTTTTTCATAGTACTCTCTTATAATACTTAATATATCTGTATAATAGGTAGTGATATACTCACTTTCATTTCTTACTTTAGTATTTAATTTGAATCTCCTCTCTTTTTTTCTTAGCCCATCTAGCTAAAGGTTTGTCAATTTTGTTGAAATTTTCAAAGACATACCTTTTGGTTTAATTCTTTATTGTTTCTCTACTGACTATTTCATGGATCTCTGTCCTAATCTTTATTATTTTCTTCCTTCAGCTACTTTTGGATTAGTTTGCCTTTCCTTTTCTAGTTCCTTAAGTGTTAAATCATGTTATTGATTTTTGGATCTTGCTTGTTTTATAATGTAAGCATTTATAGCTATAAAGTCCCCCTTTAGCACTATTTTTTCTTTGTCCCACATTTTGGTATGTGGAATTTTCATTTTAATTCATCTCTAAGTATTTTCTAATTTCCCTTGTGCTTTCGTCTTTGATCTATGGCAGTTTAAGAGTATGTTTGTTAATTTCCACAATTTTGTAAAATTTCAAGTTTTACTTCTCCTATTGATTTCTAATTTCAATCTGTTTTAGTCAGGAAAGAGACTTTGTATGATATCTACCTGTTTAAATCTGTTGAGATTTAATTTGTGGCCTAACATATGTTCTATACTGAAAAATTTTCCAAAATACACTTTAAATAAATGTGTATGCTATTGTTGTTGAGTAGTCTGTATATGTTTGCTAGATATAATTACTTTATTGTATTAAATCCTCTATTTGTTTACATATCTTCTGTCTGGTTGCTATATCCATTGTCTATAGTGGGATATTGAAGTCTCAAC
>NW_012154063.1:141357-141899 GCF_000956105.1 Propithecus coquereli
TAGTTGTATATATTTACATGGTATGTGTGATGTTTTGATACAGGCATACAATGTTTATTAATAAAATCAGAGTAATTGAGATCTTTATTTCCTCACATGATGGTAAGTTACTGTCTAGTGTCATTCCATTTTGCACTGCAGGATTCCCTTGACCATTCTTGCAGGACAGATCTAGTGGTAACAAATTTCCTCAGCCTTTGTGTATCTGGAAACAATTTCTTTCTTACTTTTGAAGGACAGATTTGGTGGCTATAGGATTCTTGATTGACAGTTTTTTTTCTTTTAGTACCTGGAATGTATGAGCCTACTACTTTCTAGCCTCCAAAGTTACTGATGAGAAATCTGTTGATAATCTCATGCAGGATCACTTGTATGTGACAAATCATGTTTCTGTTACTATTTAATACTTTCAAGATTCTTTCTTTGACTTTGTCTTTCAAAAGTTTGGATTATAATTTATATCATTGTGTGTCTCTGAGTTTATCTTATTTGGATGGAGTTCACTGAGTTTCTTGAGTGTTTATATTCATGTCTTTCATGAA
>NW_012154063.1:154314-156119 GCF_000956105.1 Propithecus coquereli
ATTTATTTTTGTCTTGGAGAGAGAGATTACCAGCATCTTGAGTTTGTCAAGAAGCAGTATGATTTCCCCAACCATTCTTGTTTCATGTGTCAATTTCTTCTGTGTTATTTTTTTTCTTACCACAATTGTTTCTGTTTCTCTCTTTTCAAGTTAATGACATTTACCAAATGTCTGGTGATTCTTGGATAAAAGCTCTGTCTGATTGTGTCAGGTTTACCAAATGCTGGCCTTCACTGTATTGTCATTGAAGGAATCACAGCTGTCAATATTTGTAGATTTTTATTCTTGGACTCATGAGCTTATATAACCTAGAACACTTCAATATTCTTCTGGAAAGCACCAACTTCGTCATTTTATTTTATACAATGTTTAAATGATATAAACACAACGTAGACCAAGCCCAATTCCTTCTTTCCTAGGAATTAGATGTCCTTAGGCACTAGATTAAAAATAATCACATTTTCATATTTTTTGTCCTCCAGTCCTGTCGTATAACTTCTAAATCTAGATTTAAAAGATTAGGGCATTTTCTATATGACCCTGAAGTACTCTATGCATTTCCTAAACTGAAGAATATTTGTTTCTGAAAGCACATACGTACACAGGTATACTGAGGCCATTGAGGCTAGAGGAGTCAAATATTTCACTTGCTGCCAAAGCAGAATGGACAGATATACACATGATTATGGTTAATATTTTCTTCTCATCACTCATTAAGTAATTTTTCTGTTATTTCTATAATATCCTAAAATAGAGGGAAGAGTATATTGGCTCCATAAGCAATCCCTAGACAAAAAGCCTGTTGATAACATTATTTTAAATGATAATGTCCAAGTATTTTTATGAATTTTGAAATTGACCTCATTAATACATTGCTGGATATAAAATTGCGTATATAGGCCTTTGGTGGATACATGAGATCTTTGCTAAGTTATGTATCTATTTATTTATTTTCATAGAGAAAACAGGACTGGCAGTAAGGCATCACTGTTTCTATCACAAAAATAACATTTCAGAGAAGTAGACTCCTGTGTTTTAGTATTTCCTAACATAAACTCTGTGCTTAGTCAATTCTGTTAAAAGAAAAACTTGAGATAAATTAAATTTAACAGAGTTTAATTGAGCAAAGAATGATTCATAAATTGGGAAGCCCCACAAACCAGAATAAGTTCAGAGCAATTCTGGGGTTGACACATGACTGGATAATATTTATGGACACTAAAAAGTAAAGTGATGTACAGAAAATGAAATTGAGGTACAGAAACAGCTGGATTGGTTACAGCTCAGTGTTTGCCTTATTTGAACATGGTTTGAATAGTTGGCTGCCTTTGGTTGGCTAATACTCTGTGACTGATACAAGAGTAGGTTACAGTCTATTTACACATCCAATTAGGTTATGGTTCAATATGTATGGAGAAACCTTTAGGCTGAACTTAAAATGTGTAAGGAGGCAGCGTTAGGCTAAATCTAATCTAACAATTCATTGAGCATTAATTAATTCCTTTTTCCTCTCCACATTATTCTTTGTCTCTGTTCATAAAATGCCAGCATTTCTCTTCACTTCTTGAGATCCTGTTCATTTTAAAAGTAATTTTGATGGAACATTTAGGGTAAATTTCTGATTATTCCCCTTGGAAGGGATCAAAAATTATTCGAAATTTCTTCTTAAATCTTTTCCAAACTCATGACACTCGTTTTCTGTGTGCCTCATCTCTTTAACTAGGTACATACCATGCTATTTCTTGATACTTGATAGTCTATGAAACATATAATATACATAGCATCCATGTTTATATCTCAGGCTT
>NW_012154063.1:156169-159530 GCF_000956105.1 Propithecus coquereli
TTAACTATGTTTAACCATTATCCAGCTTTATCAATTCTAATAATTCTTCCACATTTTCTTTTCATTAATTTTCAAGAAATAAGACATTACTGAAACAATTGAAAACTATTGTATTCACCACAACCTTGCCTGGAAGAAGTAACTATTACCTCAAATTTGCTCTGATTTTGCCTACACAAAGGTATATATTTCATTATGTGTATATATTCCAAAATAAAAATATATGTAAACTTATTTTGCATAAGTAAAGCTTTATATAATCAATGCCATACTATATGGATATTTTCTTTTTTGTGAATGCTGCTCCATAATGCTTTTGTAAAGTCGGTAAACATTTTAGTAAGTATTAAGTACTCCAAAATGACACAAATTGTACATGTTCAGCTTGATTTCTCTCACATCAAACACATCTATGTAAACAGCACCCAGATCAATAGTTACAGTATTATCATCCACAAAGGATCTACATTTCTGTGTACTCCATTTGTTTCCATTTTACTCCATACCAACAGTAAACAATATCATATTTCTGACATCATAGATTTATTTTAACTAGTTTTAAACATTAAATGAATATAACCATCTGATGTATACTTTGCGCACGCGCGCACGCGCGCGCGCGTGTGTGTGTGTGTGTGTGTGTGTGTGTGTGTGTGTGTGTTGAATTTCTACTGAGATCATACTGAATCTATAGAATGATTTGGAGATAATTGATTTTGTTTCAATATTGATTCTTCCAAGCCATGAACATTTATCCAGTTATTTTTGCTTCATAAAAACCTACTCAAATTTAGTGCCTTAAGATAACAATAATTTATTTTGCCCAGGAATCTTCAATTAGAGCAGGAGTTTAGGAGGACAGCTTCTTTTTTTGAATTTGGCTGCAGCTGGGGCCACTTCCAAAATGGGTGGATCGCATTGCAGACAAGTTGTTGAGGACTGTCAACCAAGTCCTCAACCGAGGTTGTTGAATCTGAACCTCTCCATGGGGCTGCTTGGTTTTTGCCCCAGCATGGCAGCTGAATTCCAAGAGCAAGTGTTCCATGACATGAGAACTAGAAGCTGCCAGTCTGCTAAGGCTTGAGCCCAGAAACTGATAAAATGTCACTTTAGCCATGTTCTATTCATCAAAGCACAAAGCATTAACACCCAGGATGAAGCGAAAGAGACATAAAATTACTTCTTGATGGGAAAAGTGTGAAGTAATCTGTGGCCATTTTAATATTTCATAGACATCTTCAACATACTTCTTCTAGGTATTGAATTTACTCCTAGGTATGTAATATTTTTGGCACTATTAATGTTATAATTTTGAAGAGAGTTGTATAAATATTTGTTGCTGATGCATAGAACTACAAATGATTTTTAAAAACAACTTGTATTCATTAGCTTTGCAAAATATATTTATTAATTTGAATTGATTTCCTACATATTATTTTTGAATTTTAACTTGTATGATAATGTTATTTTTAATAATTAAAATTTTATTTCTTTTTCTCCAATCTTTTTACATATTTACTTGGATGCACAGGAATACATGTGCTGTATTTAAGCAATCATTACTTGCCTCAAAGTCACAAAGAAGGTTTCCTTTACTGACTCAACCCTCAAGTACACTGTCAATAGAAGCTGTGATAATTGGCATGATTTCCTCATTATGATCACAGACAGAAAGCTTTTGATATTTCACCATTAAGTATTAATATTTTTGATTTGTTTGTTTTAGGAGATAGCTTTTATTAGGTTAAGGAAGGTTTCATCTATTGCTAGTTTGCTAAGACTTTTTGTAAAGAATGTATGTTGAGTTTTATCAGATGCTAGGTTTATTTTTCTTTTTATGCTCAATTATTGATTTATCTATATGTCAACTCAAACATGCATTTCTTTCTTGACTTTTTAAAATTTTGTAGGTAATTAAAATCCACCCACATATTCTTCAGTGTTCATGAAAAACATCTTTTGTAACCTCTTTCAGAGCCAAACCCAAGTAAGTACATTTTTTTTGAAGTCCATCTCTAGAGAATATTTCTTTTCATATTTCATAGGATTCTATAAAAGCTCATCCTGTCATAAAACTTATATTTTTGGATATTTTTTTCTCAAATTTGTCTTTTGTCTCTGAGCTTGCCCACAAATAAACATAGGACACAGAATTTCATAGCAACCTCCAGCCATAGAATTTTTTTAGTTGCCCCTAGAGCCCTTCAAGACCTTAGAACTTTTCATGTCTTCTGGAATTCTTACTGCTGCTCTGCACCTGATCACAAAGATTTGTGCTTTGTTTCTTGAAGTTCATCTATTCTTCTCCAAAAAAATATTTTTTTCTTTTTTATTTCAGCATATTATGGGGGTATAAATGTTTAGGTTACGTATATTGCCCTTGCCCCCTCCCCCCACCAGAGTCAGAGTTTCAAGCATGTCCATCCCCCAGACAGTGCACACTGTACTCATTATATGCATATTTACCCATCCCCTCCTCCCCACTCCCATCAGCCTGACACCCGATGAATGTTATTCCTATATGTGCACTTAGGTGTTGATCAGTTAAAACCAATTTCATGGTTAGTGCATGTGGTGCTTATTTTCCCATTCTTGGGATACTTCACTTAGTAGAATGGGTTCCAGCTCTATCTAGGATAATACAAGAGGTGCTAGACGACCATTGTTTTTTGTGGCTGAGTAGAACTCCATGGTATACATATGCCACATTTGATTAATTCATTCACTTATCGGTGGGCACTTGGGTTGTTTCCACATCTTTGCAATTGTGAATTGTGCTGCTATGAACATTCTATTGCAGACGTCTGTTTTATACAATGTCTTTTGTTCTTTGGGGTAGATGCCCAGTAATGGGATGTCTATACTACCCAAAGTGATCTACAGATTCAATGCAATCCCTAGTAAAATACCAACATCATTTTTCACAGATAGAGAAAAAATAATTTTACGCTTCATATGGAACCAGAGAAGACCCTGTATAGCAAAAGCAATCTTAGGCAAAAAGAGCAAATGGGGAGGCATCAATTTCCCAGACTTCAAGCTATATTACAAGGCTATGGTAGCTAAACAGCATGGTACTGGCTCAAGAACAGAGACATACATCAGTGGAATAGAACTGAGAACACAGATGTAAAACCATCCTCATATAGCCATCTAATCTTTGACAATGCAGACAAAAACATACACTGGGGAAAAGAATCCTTATTCAATAAATGGTGCTGGGAAAATTGAATAGCCACATGTAGAAGACTGAAACAGGATCTACACCTTTCACCTCTCACAAAAATCAACTCATGGTGGATAACAGACTTAAATCTAAGGCATGAAACTGTAAGAATTCTGGAAAAAAGTGTTATAAAAA
>NW_012154063.1:159580-162239 GCF_000956105.1 Propithecus coquereli
CTTAACTTTTTCCACATATTCCTTTAGTTTTTTGAGCATTAAGGCAGTTATATTAAAGTCTTTGTCTAGTAGATCTGTCATCAGATCTTTTTCAGGGACAATTTCTGTTGATATTTTTTTCATTTGAATGGGGCACACTTTCTTGGTTTTTTGTATGCCTGTGATTTTTTTCCTCAAAAACTGGATATTCGAATCTAATAATGTGGTACTCTGAAAATCAGATTCTCCGCTTTACCCAGGGTGGGCTGTTTTATGTTACTGTTTTCATTTGTTTATTTTTATTATTGTTCTAGGCTGTCTGTGCCAATAGTCAGCCTGATTCATAAATTTAAGACTTTCCTCACTCTTTTAAGAGCTTGCACCTTCTACTGAGCATGCACTTTATCACTTTCTAATTTTCCCATTAAATGTAATTTTTCTTATATGCTTGGTCTTTAATTTCTGGCTCGCAATAGGGGAGAAAGAGAAAATGGAAGAGTGGAAAATACGTCACTGGCCCTTTAAATCTCCTTGAAGTCACTTTAGCCAGAAGGGGATAGAAGTGTAGGATTGTAATAATGAAGGGAAGCCCACCAATAATGGCTGCTAGCCTTTGTTGGCATCTCTATGATAAGACACAGCAACAAATAATTAGAGCACAGATCCCCAGTATTTGGAGGATAGGGTTCTTTTTTGGCCATCCTGGCTCCTGATAGCTGTGTGTAGGTTGCCCCAGGAAGAAATGCACAACTGCCTGCCTTAGGGCTGGGGAAGAGGGAGAGGGTAGTTGCTACTGTGCTAAGAGCTGAAATTGACCAAAATTAACTGCAATTTACTATCCCAGCCTTCCTCTGGAAGTTGAAAGACTTGAATAATAGACTCCAAATTTGCAAAATTATTACATCAGATTATTCCAGTGCAATTGTCTAGATGGGAAGACAGATCCCTGGGGCTTCCTAATCCATCATCTTACCAGCTTGCTGTGAATAATGTTAAAAGGAAATATATTTGAAACATATTTGGGAAATTGTCACTTAAAATATTTCTATTCAATATCATTGTGGACTCTAAGACTATCTTTTACATCAATACAAAGTTTCACATATCAGGTTTACTTAGCAAAGCATAATTATACAATTTTAAAAGGTATAGATAAGCTAAGACATAAATGTATGTTAAACTTAATTAGAAAATAATACCTAATAACAAATAGTATTTTAAAATCGAGCTAATAATAACATTATTAGGGATATGTTTATAGACTAATCAAATGTTATGTAATGTTATTGTCAGCTTATTGGTTTACTACTGAATATTCTTGGAAGTTTAAACACAAGTAGATGTATTCCACAAGAAAATAAAACCTGTGGGATTGTTATGTGTAAAATTAAAGTTTCATGATTAAATGCAATAAATAAACTTCCATGGCAATGCATATGAGAAGGAAATTATTACTTAAAAATTATTAAATATGCACTGAGAAATTACTAATGTATTGGACACATATTCCAATCCTAGTAACATTACAATGTTTGTCCCTACCTCATCGCCTCCCCCACCTGACACAATACGCTTCATCCCTAAGGAGTATTAGATCTGATTAGGCACGGAAAATATAGGACACAACTGAAATATAGATCTAGATTTTCTAAAGAAGGACTAAAGGAATTATGTGTTTGAACTTTTCTTCTACTACAGTGTTTGATAACATTCTGCACAGTGACTTTCTCCCTTGACACTAATATGGGAAGAACTAGCAGAAGACTATTTCCTGTTCGCAATGTGCTTCTGGAGAGTTTCATTTTTCTCATTTTCAATAGAGAAAAACACAATGAAACTAATTTAGTTAAGCTGGCTGGGGAAAAGTTAGCTAAACATCTTCTATTTTTGGTCTTCTTCTCCTCTTTGTCTTTAAGTTGTCATGGTGACATGTAGAAATCCAAGATCTATGATGTCTATTCTAACATTATTACAAACTGTATAGTTCATATAGGATTGCGTGCAATAAAGTAATGGAGACCTAAATTCAGAGCTAGGATTCAAAAATGCATCAAGTTTCTTAATTTGAACTTGTGGATAATTCAAAGAATGAAATCCCAGTCTTATTTCATGTTTTATTAAACTATGAAGTATTGTAAATCTTAAAGAAAATTATGGTGTATAATAAACTAACATTTAACTATTTAACTATGTTTAACCATTATCCAGCTTTATCAATTCTAATAATTCTTCCACATTTTCTTTTCATTAATTTTCAAGAAATAAGACATTACTGAAACAATTGAAAACTATTGTATTCACCACAACCTTGCCTGGAAGAAGTAACTATTACCTCAAATTTGCTCTGATTTTGCCTACACAAAGGTATATATTTCATTATGTGTATATATTCCAAAATAAAAATATATGTAAACTTATTTTGCATAAGTAAAGCTTTATATAATCAATGCCATACTATATGGATATTTTCTTTTTTGTGAATGCTGCTCCATAATGCTTTTGTAAAGTCGGTAAACATTTTAGTAAGTATTAAGTACTCCAAAATGACACAAATTGTACATGTTCAGCTTGATTTCTCTCACATCAAACACATCTATGTAAACAGCACCCAGATCAATAGTTACAGTATTATCATCCACAAAGGATCTACATTTCTGTGTACTCCATTTGTTTCCATTTT
>NW_012154063.1:162289-163505 GCF_000956105.1 Propithecus coquereli
TTGCTTATTTCCAAGGGAGTTTTTTGGAGTTCATAGGTAATATTTATTTATTTTTTAATTTGTGAATGTGGCTTTAGAGATTTAATAAAGTTTAGGAAAGCAATCTGGAAAAAGAGATGTGGATTAGTTCCTTATTTGCCATCAGTAACAATGTGAAGTGAGTAGATATATCTTAAGAACACCCAGTTTACATAAAAATATAGAGGTATTTGGGACAGAGTTTATGGGGAGTAGAAGGAGGAGGGAGAGCAGGGAGACATTTAATTGACACATGTGGATTTACCAACACTGACTCCTCAGTTATCCAGATCTGCAACGGAACACTGAACACCAGCTTGGAATAGTATGGGCTGGGGAACCTGTGGCCTTGGGGACATATGTGGCCTTCTGGATCCTTGAGCATGACCTTTTGACTGAATCCAAATTTTATAGAACAAATCCTTTTAATAAAGGGATTTCTTCTGTGAAGTTTGGAAACAGTCAAGGGGTCGCACTTGGGGATCTGGAGGGCGACAGGTGGCCTTGAGGCTGCAGGTTCCCCACCCCTCAGTAGTCAACAATAAGTTATGTGATACTTAAAATAACTAAATGAGTAAAATTGAAATGTCCCTAACACAAAGAAATGATAAGTGCTTTAAGTGATGCATTACCCTGATTCGATTATTACACATTATCTGCCTGTATCAAAACATCACATATACCCATAGTCATGAAAATATATGACTATTATGTACCCATAATAATTAGAAATAAAATGAATTAAAAATACAAATTTCAAATTGTTATACTGAGCTATCTTAAGGGGACTTTTCCACAAATGATGCTGCATGAGATGAAATAAGCATTTATATTTGATTTAACCTCAGCCCTACTCTCAAAAAAATCACACAGTGAGGGAAGATTTGAATCAAAGCTTAGAGCTATAAAACTTGTTAGGCACAGAGAAATGTAGAAGTCATGTTTAAAAATCCATATATATGGTGGTTTTGTTTAATGTGGCTGAAATTAATTTATTTTCAACTTTAATCTGACTGCTTCATATTCACAGTATTTGTCTTTCTGGGGGCGTGGATTTCACAGTCTGCCATAGTAAATATTTATATCCTTTTTTCTTCATATGAATCAAAATTATCACCATTCCTCTTCTCACTGATTTTACAAATGAAACTGCATGACTAATCCTAGCATTTTTAGCGAAGAAAAATGACTTGACACA
>NW_012154063.1:163690-170310 GCF_000956105.1 Propithecus coquereli
CCCATTGGACTATTTCAGTGAGACGAAGGCAATTCCAAGAGTCATGCTAACTGTGATTCAACTTATGGCAAAATATTGATCTCTACTATAAGCAAACACAAAAATAACTGTGCTAATTTTCAGTTGACAATTGTCCTTGGTATTCTTACTTTCCTACCTGCTGGGTATCATTGAGTACAGAATAATGAAAATAAGACAAAATAAATAGAAATACTTCTTTCAATACAAAGAAGAAATGCAAAATAAAGAGCAGAAATTAAAATGTATAAATATGTATTTATGAGATATCTGCTACACTCCCACAGCTATGCAAGGCATATATAGTACTCATTCCAGCACTTGTGAGAATGTTATATCTCTTATGGATGTCATCTTTGTTTATTTGAGTGAAAAACTAAGGGAAAAACAATTTAAATAAATTTGCTAAAGTTATTATAGTTGGTATCTCTGTGTGGATTTATGGTTCTAAATTATACAATGCATTGAGAAAAGACCTTTAGACCTCTTGAAGACAGCAGAGTCCTGACAAAGCATAGTTAATGTTATTCAATAAATGAGATCTATTAATAAATAGGACTATGTCTTTATATTCACATTATTGTTGATTATTATATCTAAACCACATTAGACATACAGGAAAAAGTGGCAGGCCATAGTTTTTGATATTAGATACCCTTGAGTCTAAATCCTAGATTCTTTTATGGGACTTTGAAAACACCAGACATTCTAATCAAGTGTCCTACTAGTACAAAAACTATAGTATATGATTGTTAAAATTAAATTATCATCCATATGGAAAGTTCTGCAAACTAAGCACTTCTTTTTAAATTTTAATGATCCATAATAAATGTTTGTTTTAAGGTATTATTATAGTTGAGCTTGAAATATTTCTTTTTTTAATTTTTTTTTTATTTCAGCATATTACGGGGGTACAAATGTTTAGGTTACATATATTGACTTTGCCCCACCTGAGTCAGAGCTTCAAGCATGTCCATCACCCAGATGGTGCGAACCGCACCAAGGTATGAATATACTCATCCCCTCCACCCCCTCCCATTTGACCAACACCCAGTGAATGTTATTACTATATATGCACTTAAGTGTTGATCAGTTAATACCAATTTGATGGTGAGCACATGTGGTGCTTGTTTTTCCATTCTTGGGATACTTCACTTAGTACAATGGGTTCCAGTTCTATCCAGGATATTACAGGAGGTGCTAGATCACCATTGTTTTTTGTGGCTGAGTAGAACTCCACAGCATACATACACCACATTTTATTAATCCATTCATGTATTAATGGGCACTTGGGTTGTTTCCACATCTTTGCAATTGTGAATTGTGCTGCTATAAACATTGAAGTGCAGATGTCTTTTTTATAGAATGTCTTTTGTTATTTTGAGTAGATGCCCAGTAATGCAATTTCTGGATCAAATGGTAGTTCTACTTGTAGCTCTTTGAGGTATCTCCATATTACTCTCTACAGAGATTGTACTAGTTTGAAGTCCTACCAGCAGTCTATGAGTGTTCCTATCTCTCTGCATCCACACTAGCATTTATTACTTTGGGACTTTTTGATAAAAGCTATTCTCACTGGAGATAAGTGATATCTCCTTGTGGTTTTGATTTGCATTTCTCTGATGACTAGAAATGTTGAGCATTTTTTCATATGTTTCTTGGCCATTAGTGTATCTTCTTTTGAAAAGTTTCTGTTCATGTCCTTTGCCCAATTTTTAATGGGGTTGTTTAACTTTTTCTTGCTGGTTTTCCTGAGTTCTATATAGATTCTAGTTATTAGCCCTTTTTCAGATGAGTAACATGTGAATATTTTCTCCCATTCTGTAGCTTGTCTGTTTGCTCTTGTGATAATTTCCTTGGCTGTGCAGAAACTTTTTAATTTGATTAGGTCCCATTTATTTATTTTTGTTGTTGCTATGACTGCCTTTAGGGTCTTCGTCATAAATTCTTTGCCTAGACCAATGTCTGTAAGAGTTTTCCAACACTTTTTTCTAGAATTCTTACAGTTTCATGCCTTAGATTTAAGTCTGTTATCCACTGTGAGTTGATTTTTGTGAGAGGTGAAAGGTGTAGATCCTGTTTCAGTCTTCTACATGTGGCTATCCAATTTTCCAAGCACCATTTATTGAATAAGGATTCTTTTCCCCAGTGAATGTTTTTGTCTGCATTGTCAAAGATTAGATGGCTATATGAGGATGGTTTTACATCTGTGTTCTCAGTTCTATTCCACTGATGTATGTCTCTGTTCTTATGCCAGTACCATGCCATTTAGCTACTATAGCCTTGTAATATAGCTTGAAGTCTGGAAAATTGATGCCTCCCCATTTGTTCTTTTTGCCTAAGATTGCTTTTGCTATACTGTGTCTTCTCTGGTTCCATACGAAGTACAGAATTATTTTTTCTCTATCTGTGAAAAATGATGTTGGTATTTTACTAGGGATTGCATTGAATCTGTAGATCACTTTGGGTAGTATAAAAATGTTAAATTTATCTTTTTTTCTAGAGATGAAACAGATGAATAAGGCAAATTTTTGGTCTTTAAATTGCTTAGAATATTGTTTATTTCCCCTGAATTCAGGGTAAAAAAGTGCACAAGATGTAATGGTAGAGCTGTCTTTAGCTATAATTTTGGTAGTGCTGACATTTGATTCTTTCATGCGTTGAAGAGCATTTTTAATATATATCTAATTTAATAAATTCAGGGCAATGTGCTTGGCACTAGGGATAAAAATGTGAATGTCAAACACCTCTGTTTTGAAAAGGCTTATATCCTAGTGGGGGCAGGGAACCACTGGTAGGGAACCATAGGTAGTAAAGCCCAGCATCCCATGGTCTATATCATATAGTCTCAATAAAGGAAAGATGGACTAGAACACAACTTGGAGATGATGAAAGGATAGAAAGCTTCAGGTGTGTTATGCTCATCTAAAGAAGATAAAATGGTAAAGTAACAGTTTTTGTTAGTCTTCAAGTTCAGCTTTTTAGATTAAAAAAACAGAGAAAAGAAGTTTAGATTTCAATTGTTACACATTTGGATATTCTGGTAAGTTTAACCAACTCCTATGATTGAGGTCTGTTTTATAGCATATATACAGTGGATGAATCTAGTAAAAACAGCTAACTATAAATGTTAGGATATGGCATAGCATTACATTGAATCAAAATTGGTTGCTTATTTCCAAGGGAGTTTTTTGGAGTTCATAGGTAATATTTATTTATTTTTTAATTTGTGAATGTGGCTTTAGAGATTTAATAAAGTTTAGGAAAGCAATCTGGAAAAAGAGATGTGGATTAGTTCCTTATTTGCCATCAGTAACAATGTGAAGTGAGTAGATATATCTTAAGAACACCCAGTTTACATAAAAATATAGAGGTATTTGGGACAGAGTTTATGGGGAGTAGAAGGAGGAGGGAGAGCAGGGAGACATTTAATTGACACATGTGGATTTACCAACACTGACTCCTCAGTTATCCAGATCTGCAACGGAACACTGAACACCAGCTTGGAATAGTATGGGCTGGGGAACCTGTGGCCTTGGGGACATATGTGGCCTTCTGGATCCTTGAGCATGACCTTTTGACTGAATCCAAATTTTATAGAACAAATCCTTTTAATAAAGGGATTTCTTCTGTGAAGTTTGGAAACAGTCAAGGGGTCGCACTTGGGGATCTGGAGGGCGACAGGTGGCCTTGAGGCTGCAGGTTCCCCACCCCTCAGTAGTCAACAATAAGTTATGTGATACTTAAAATAACTAAATGAGTAAAATTGAAATGTCCCTAACACAAAGAAATGATAAGTGCTTTAAGTGATGCATTACCCTGATTCGATTATTACACATTATCTGCCTGTATCAAAACATCACATATACCCATAGTCATGAAAATATATGACTATTATGTACCCATAATAATTAGAAATAAAATGAATTAAAAATACAAATTTCAAATTGTTATACTGAGCTATCTTAAGGGGACTTTTCCACAAATGATGCTGCATGAGATGAAATAAGCATTTATATTTGATTTAACCTCAGCCCT
Organism: Propithecus coquereli; assembly: GCF_000956105.1. Taxonomy (NCBI): domain Eukaryota; kingdom Metazoa; phylum Chordata; class Mammalia; order Primates; family Indriidae; genus Propithecus; species Propithecus coquereli. Next base: position 167,747 of record NW_012154063.1, read on the forward strand.
ACTCTCAAAAAAATCACACAGTGAGGGAAGATTTGAATCAAAGCTTAGAGCTATAAAACTTGTTAGGCACAGAGAAATGTAGAAGTCATGTTTAAAAATCCATATATATGGTGGTTTTGTTTAATGTGGCTGAAATTAATTTATTTTCAACTTTAATCTGACTGCTTCATATTCACAGTATTTGTCTTTCTGGGGGCGTGGATTTCACAGTCTGCCATAGTAAATATTTATATCCTTTTTTCTTCATATGAATCAAAATTATCACCATTCCTCTTCTCACTGATTTTACAAATGAAACTGCATGACTAATCCTAGCATTTTTAGCGAAGAAAAATGACTTGACACATAGCAGGAATATGCTCACCTGACAAGCCATCACTCTAAAGTCTCTATTAACTCAATCAGAAAATAGCTGTACAGTGAAAAATATGAGGTCTTGGAGTCTATTACTCCCATGGCTGTAGTTTAACAAACTTTCAGGGGAAAAAAAAAAACTTCATTTTTTTTTCCTAACAGCCTGATAATATTCAAACTTTTCCAGTCATTCCCTTATGGTTATCATTATTCTCTCACCTTAATAAACAAAGAAAAAACAGAGAGGGGTAGAAATAGAAAAGGTCTGGGTACAGCAAGGGGTGGAAGGGAGGAGCATAAAGGAAGAGATAAAAGAGACGAAGGAAAAAAGGAGGGAAGGTGTCTCTGGCTGTTGAGAAAGAATAATAACAAGCAGTAACACTGCTAAAAGCATCAAGGTTTGTGCTAGTTTCCAATATCAACCAAAAACCTATAGACATTCTAGCAATTAGAAATCATTGATGAAATAAGTTAGATGTGGTAACTCACGACAGAGGGAAAGGAATCTGATAACTAGAGTGAGATGGTAATTTATCAGATTGATGTTACTTACAGACCTTTTCTCAATGGCATTTTCTTTTTGTTTTGCTGTGTATTGTACAGAGAAGGTAAGGGTGAGGAGAACAATGATAAAAACTTGTAAAGTGGCATCTGGGTTTATTTTGTTTTACCCTCTCTATAACTTATGAGAGGTTTTATTCCTTATGTAAACAAGAAAACAATTTCTCACAGATGTTACCTTTTTGGGGTTATATGCTAGGCAATCACCATTAATCCATCCAGTTCATTCTCCACCTTTTTTTCACCATCCTTTACTCTCCAGAACACACTGATCTGTATGAACTACTTCAAAGGGATCTCTTGACCTTTAACTTCTGTTTGGATTCAAGCCAATGGAAGCCAACAGAGGAAGATGAAAGAAAGAAAGAAAGAAAGAAAGAAAGAAAGAAAGAAAGAAAGAAAGAAAGAAAGGAAGGAAGGAAGGAAGGAAGGAAGAAAGGAAGGAAGAAAGAAAAGAGGAAATGGTCCTCCAATTCTCTCCCTGCCTGGCTACATTCCTCTATTTAAGGCTGCTTTTCTCTACCTAAGGCGACAAACCCTACCTTGAAGCTGCCTCCTGCAGCTACATCTCTCTGGCTGAATTACAGTACACTCCCTTTCCTAGCCCATCAATCCTCGCGATGACAGAGATTCCTCAGTATTTCTAACCTTGGGGTCCTACTTCATCTTTGTTATTTCTCTTAAAACTGTCCACACACTTTTTAAAAGTTTTCCTTAAAGTCTCTTCAATTAGCTCATATCAGCGTGATATCTTTTTCTATTGGAATTTATCCACTAAGTGACAAAGCCAGGATATAAACCCAGTTTTGCCTATAAAATCTAGGCTTTTTTGCTACACCACAACCCACTGGGAGATTTTTTTTTAAAGGACGATGGGTCTGACAGTTTTGTTTATTTTAAACCTTTTAATTAGTAACCGTTTTCAATATTTCAGGATGATTATCTATGTGGCGACATTTATATCCCCAGAACAATAAATAGCATCATAATCTCTTGAAGGCATTTATTAGCGATTTTGTTCTGGAACTGGATTCACACAAATCAGTAAGTGGGTTTGTTTGTTTTCACCATTTCTACCCCATCTTTGCTAACTTATCTATATCAGCTCCTACTCTTAGATCATTCACAGCTTCATGAAACTTTTTAAATGCATGTGACCCTACTAAGGCATCTACTTGTGCCTTCCGGAAAAAGCCAACCTATCTACTATCTTATACTACACAATAACATTAATTACAAGCTTTTAAACCAATGTAAGTGGGAATATAGTTGAGTTCAAAAAAGGGAAGATTATGAGCTATGTGGAAGCAGTCAACATGCACTACCCATCTTTGAATTCCAAAGGTTCAGTGCTACATTTTGCCCACAATAAATGTTAATAAGTAAATAGACTATGTATTCATGGTGGAAAATAATATAGATTCTTATTTATTTGACTACTCTTGCCTTTAATGATGCTAGACACTTCTGATTTCTCTTCTGCCTCATTGATCAATCATTCTTCACCTTATTTGTTGGCTCCTTCTCTTTTACATGCCTTCCCTGTTTTGCAAGCCTCCTGGGCTCTACCACCTCTCCTCTTCAAGGTACCTTAAGATTTTTATTTTTGTGTGTGTGCCATGGACCCCCTTGGCGGCCTGGTAAAACTT
>NW_012154063.1:172685-174161 GCF_000956105.1 Propithecus coquereli
TGAAGTCTCAGTGGGAAAAAAGTCATTTTGTGTGATGCCGATATTGACAGGAAAGTAAAGGACAAAGGCATCTGGTACAAAAGCCAAATAGATTTGAATAGAGAACATACCATCCCATTCGTTCTCATAGCTTTTGCATTGTGATGCAATTATTGTGAGCAATAGAGTTATCATTTCAAATGTTGAAATAATATCCACTTTGTATATATTTTTAGTTATACCACTAGCTATATATAATCAAAGTGGAATCAAAATATCAATAGCAAATAATAATCCCTATATATGAAGTCAATTTAGGAAACTTTTGGGAAGGCGCTAATGAGACAAAACCAAATTTGAACTTAATTCCAACCTCCTATACTAACCTGGAAAAATAAAAAGCCTCTCTAAAATTTCAGGTAATATTATAGTAAATTGAGAAGAATTCAGAACACTGAAAAGACAGGGATGTGAATTAAGTTCATCTAAAGATAAAAAATTTGAACAGAGAAAATAAAATTAAATTCACTTGGAAAAGTACAAATTAATATATCAGATTAAACATAACTTTAAATGAATATAAAATTAGAGTCAAAAAGCTGGATAAGACAATGTTCAAAGAGATCTAAATTAAATTGGTCAAATGAGATATTATGTAGAGAAAAAAAAAGAAGAGTCTGGGCACGGTGGCTCCCACCTGTAATCCTAGCTCTCCAGGAGGCTGAGGTGGGGGAATCACTTGAGGTCAGGAGTTGATTTTTTTTTTGATTTTTTGATCTATTAAAACATTTTGATAACACATGTTGGTAAGATTATAACTAACATATAGTCTCATAAATAGGCAGAAGTGCAATTTTGTTTCATGTCTCCAGGGTACATTTTTTTCAGGATCTATCAAAATTACAAATATGCATACCCTTTGGCCCAGTAATTCTTCTAGTAATTTATTGTATAGGTAAGTTACATACTGCACAAAGATACTCCTTTCTACTTTGTTTCAAGGAACCAACGTTTTGGAACAACCCAAAAACCCAATCTAGGTTAAATGAAAACATCCCTCAAAATGGAATCTCAGGCAACCACTTTTTTAAAAAGACAAATCTACATAATGATATGATGATAGTTTCAAGATAAAAAGAAAGGTAAAGTGCAGTGTACATAATATGCCATCAATACTGTTTAAAAAGAAAAAAAGGATCAAAACATTTAATACACCTAAGTGCTTGTATTTGCATAAGCCATCCCTGGAACGATATGTGAGGACCTGGAAACCATGTTCTCTAGAGGAGAGGCCTGTTGGTCATGGGTGGGGGAGTCTTAATTTTCATTATATAGCCTGGGGGTGGGGAATGTTTTCATGTTGGAAGGCCACATTAATTTAGCTGTAATCAAATAAGGCTGCATTCAAGAAACTTCAATTAGATATACTTAAAAATGTACATTATTTTGTAAAAATCTAACTACTATGTACTTCATAATTTCAAAAAATGAAAACTA
>NW_012154063.1:180403-182518 GCF_000956105.1 Propithecus coquereli
CAGGCTGGTTTCGAACTCCTGAGCTCAAACAATCCGCCCGCCTCGGCCTCCCAGAGAGCTAGGATTACAGGCATGAGCCACCACGCCTGGCCGGCAATGGCTTCATTTTAATAGTTTATATTGAAACCTGAAAAAAGGAAGATAAATTTTCTTTTTAATTTATCATAAAGTATATATGTAATTAATCAAGTGCTATATATATAAAATGAAGCTCAGTATTTTAGTACAAGCATAAAATGTATCTGGTCTTTATTATATCTGCATACCCCAACAGTTAAATACTATTATTAGCATTTTTTATGCAGAAGATAACTAATTTTAATTTTCTTTCAATATGAATAAGCCACATATATTTTAAATGAGATGAGATTTTATAAGTGTTAGGTCACTAATCTTTTTACAATCATTAAATATTTGAAAGCAATATGTAAGGGGAATAGGAGCTGTTTGCCCTATAAACCTGGATAAGGTCCAGATTGGATAATTGCATTCTACCTGCCAAATTTCTCCCTGCAGTTTCCAGTCTGCAGAGCTGTTAAACAGCTGCCACATGTTAGCCCAGTTGATGGCTGCAATTTGGTGATGAAGGAAATGGCCCATTTTTATTCCTTTATTTATTTGAATTTAATAAACTTAATAACATCAGTAGTTTTCTTGAAAAAAAACTAATACATATCAGAAAATCTTTTTGTACAGAACTTGAATGCTCTGACCCATTTAACAATAAAGTATAAAAATAGTAATAAGCGATTTTCTTGAATAACATACAATGAAAATATGTTTGAAGGCAATGAGTAGGAAGAATTAAACAAATTGTTTTTAAAATGGGATGAAGTTTAGATGAAAATGATAGCTAGACCCACATTACAAAGGGCATAGATGTTCAACCTCGTCATGTAGAATTAGAGCTATAAATTCTATCTTATATTTAGATTTTGCTTTCCATCAATTTGGAAGACATTCATTCTATGCACATTTAACATTGTTTCACCTGATATACTCTTAACGTGTACTTTCCCATTTGTGAATTTCATTTTTTTCTCTATTCATATTTTTATCTTTATATTGATTTATATCAGAATCCCGCCCTTAACAGTTCTTAATTCTTTTCCAATCAAGATTTCTATTCCTTGTTAATTCTTTTTCCTCCTCCACTTTTTCTATCGTGAAATTTACTCAGATAAGGAATCTTCGAAATCAAAATTTCTCAATTGCGTGTGTGGGTGTGTGTGTGTGTATGTGAATTGTGAAAAGATATTTTGTAGAAAACCAGGATCTGAAGTTTTGGGCAGAAATAAATAAAATTAAACACACACAGACACAGTCACACAAACACACAGTCCTTTATTTACTGAATTTGTATGCATCTTTAGCTTTTAATTCAAGAGTCACTTCCCTAAGGAAGAGTTCTAATTCACGCAGATATTAATATAATTCAATTTACATTCCTTTGTTATCTTGTTATAAAAACCCTTTTCCTTTGCCTCACAGTATTTTCCTTGAGTTTATAATTATACATGTATTTGCATGATTACATAATTATTTTATGTCTTCACTGGAGCTTAGTTTCATGAGAACAGGGCATTTTTTACAAATATTTCCTGAATTAACAAATAACCTTTTTGGAAACATTTCTCTAATTCTGCATTGCTTGTCTTTATAGCTTAGCTCTTTTTCACTTCTGAGTATATATTTAATGTTAAACATCTAATAAATACTAAGCATAATACAAATTATTTTACATACATTATAGTGTTGATTTTTGGCAACAACCATATAAAAGATGTATTCATATTGTCATTTTATACAAGGAATAAAAACTTAGATATGATAATCATGTTTTCACCTGGAAAGTTACAGAGCTGAATTTAAACTTAGGTTTTTCTTATTCTAAAACCTATGATCTTAGTGATTTTGCTAAATGTCCAATATGTTTTAATCTAAATTCTTTATACTCCATATTTTATATAAAGTATAAGTAAGTTTCACACTTTTGTAGAATCTGGAAAATAATTATACCAGAGTTAATCAGATGAACAAAATCTGGATTAGGACTCTATAATTTAGATTCTGAATTGAAGTTCTGCAAACAATTTTTTTCTGGCAAGCTCAATT
>NW_012154063.1:182568-184688 GCF_000956105.1 Propithecus coquereli
TTTAATATTTCAATTTCTTTAGTGAATTTTTCTTCCAAGTCCTGGATTTTTTTGTGGTTTCTTTGTGTTGATTATTCATTTTTTCTTGTATATCATTCAGTTTTCTTACAATCCATGTTTGAAATTCTTCTTCTGTCATTTTAGTGTTCTGAATTTGGTTAATGTCCATTGCTGGGGAGCTATTCTTCCTCTTTGGGGATGTGCTTTCCATTTGAGTCTTCATACTTCCATAGTTCTTTCGCTGGTTCTTTTCCATCCTGATCAATTGTTCCTTCTTGCCTTTAGATTTTCGTTTGGATAATGACATGCCCTGTTTAGTCGCTGGGCTAGTAGGTGGTGTTTGTGGGAGAGATTCGACCCCACCCTTTATGATGAATCAGTAGATGCAGTAAAAGGGTGTGCAGGATGACCTCCCTGTCAGTAGGTGTCACTTTCAGGGAGGCGCGAGCTGCAGTGCTGTTTTTGGTTCCTGTAGCTAGCTCTTATTCCTCTAGAGAGGCCCTCTTGTGCCTCGGGTGTTGGGGGGGGGCCCTGGCATTTCCAGGTGTGTCCTTATTCTCCACCTCAGTGGGGGGAGTGAGTCTAGGTGCCCCTCTGTTGGTAAAGCTGCCCTCAGGCTCCACAACTGCTGTTAGCAGGGTCAAAACTCTACTCTTTGTTTCTGTGCAAAGCTGCCAGGAGAGGCTGAAATGGCTCCACTAAGATGAAAGTCTGGGCTTGGGAGCTGGGACTGTCTAAGACCTGCACTGTGGAGCAGGTCTCGCTCCCCTCCACTCTCCCCCTCTCCATGACCTCTCCCAGACCTCTGCCAGCAAGCACGACCTCAGGCCGATGGATCTCCCCTGGCTGTGGCGTGGGCCGGGAGGTTTCCTACCCAGGATTGCAGCCTGAGCTGGGTGCACAGCCCTCTTTTGGGAGAAGGGTTGCCACTCTGGCACGCTGATCTGCCCCTGAATGCGCTCACTCCTCAGTAGGCTCTTTCACATATCTCCCTTCTGTGCCCCAGGGCAGTGTGATAGTGACCTGGGTGTACGGGGTGTGGTCTGCAGGCCTGTCCCCTGGACCCTGGAGATCAATCCCTGACCCTACCAGGGGGAGGGGTGCTGGTCTTGAATCACCTACAGGGTGCCCAAGCTGGATCATTTTCACTCCACGTTGGGATGTGCCCCACTCTCCTGTAGTCCCCAGGCAAGTAGCACCTGGGAGGGCTGGTGGGTAGGGAACTTGCAGTCTGATTACCCCTCAGTCTGCTTAGGGGCCCAAAAGGAAAGGTCCCTTTCCTTGGAGATGCCTCTGTGTAATGACTAAATTGTCTCTCTGGGCACCCATGGGTAGGGAGGGGGAAGGAGAGAATGGAGCACTCTGACGTCTGCTGATTGGCTCGGGCCTGCGCTCAGGGAGGTGCCCCGAGGGGGCTAGGAGCCCAGTGCTGTGCCCGTAAGAGGCCACTGCTCACTGGCAGCAGCCATCTCTGGGTTGGTGTTGGCAGGTCTCTCCAATGGCTCAGGAGCCCACCAGCAGTCCGAGATGCAAGGGAGGGGGAAGTTAACCGCTCCACCTACCCTTGTCGCTGTTCTCCAAGCCTCTCGGAACCTTTCTCCTTCCAGTTCTCCTCCTCAATGTCTTCCCCTGGAGTCTCCTGTAGTTTCAGGCACCCTTCCTTCCGACCCTCACCAGATCTATGTTTCTCTGCTAGCTTATTTTTTCCATTCTTCTAAAATCCATATTTTTTGCAGAGACATTCTGACTGGTGGCTTTTCTCGTCCGCCATCTTGACTTCTGCCTCCAAGGTCAGGAGTTGAGATCAGCCTGAGCAAGGAGTGAGACTCGCCTCTACCAGAATCAAAAAACTAGCTGGGTGTAGTGGTGCATGCCTTAGTCCCAGCTACTCAGGATCGAGAGGCTGAGGCAGAAGGATCGCCTGAGATCGGGAGTTTGAGGTTGCAGTGAGCTATGATACACTCTAGCTGGGGTGACAGAGCAAGACTCTGTCTCAATACAAAAAAAAAAGGAAATGATTGGCAACAAGTTGATTTTAAATCTATCTGGAGCCTGATATCTGTGTGAAATCTTCACCTGTAATAATTTCTAAGAATAATTAAATTTTTTTGAACACAAAT
>NW_012154063.1:184738-185902 GCF_000956105.1 Propithecus coquereli
AATGTCCCATGAGCTGATGAGAAGAATGTGTATTCAGTGGTTTTGGGGTAGAATGTCCTGTAAATGTCAGTGAAGCCCTTTTGTTCTAGAGTTCTGTTTAAGTCCATTATGTCTTTGTTAATTTTCTGTTTGGAGGATCTGTCCTGTCCTGTCAGTGGGTTGTGGAAGTCTCCAATTATTATGGTGTTGCTGTCTATCAATTTGTTTAGATCAAGTAGAGTGTGCTTTATGAATCTGGGTACACCTAAGTTGGGTGCCTACATATTTAGAATTGTTATGTCTTCTTGTTGAACCGTACACTTCACCATTATGTAGTGAGCCCCTTTGTCTCTCATTACATTTGTTGATTTAAAAACTAAGTTATCTGAGATCAAAACTGCCGCACCAGCCTTCTTTTGGCTTCCATTTGCTTGAAATATTGTTTTCCACCCCTTTACTTTGAGTCTAAATGCATCCTTGCAGGTTAGATGTGTTTCCTGGAGACAGCAGATGCTTGGCTTGTTCTTTTTATCCATATGGCCAGTCTATGCCTCTTAAATGGGGAGTTAAAACCATTCACATTTATTGAAAGAACCGATAAGTGGGTGAATTACTGTTGATTCTGTTGGGTTGCATTTTGTTGCTTTGTTTTCTCTCTTGAGCCATTGTGGAATCTAGCTTTTGATCTTGAACTTTTGAGTGGTTTCACATTCGAAAGTGTTTATTGTGCTGATCCTTGTGTAATTCTGTTTTGAGTACTTCTTGGAGAGCTGATCTTGTCTTGGTGAATTCCCTCAGTCTTTGCTTATCTGAGAATGTCTTTATTTCTCCTTCCTACATGAAACTTAGTTTTGCAGGGTACAAGATTCTAGGCTGGGCATTATTCTGTTTCAGAAGAGTGAGAATGAGGCCCCAGTCTCTTCTTGCTTGTAGGGTTTCAGTTGAGAAATCTGGAGTTATTCTAATGGGCTTTCCTTTGTATGTTACTTGTTTCTTTTGCCTTACAGCTCGTAGAAGGGCCTCTTTAGTGGTTATTTTGGTCAATCTCATGAGTGCGTGATGTGGTGTCTTCCTATTTGCATTGAATCTCCCTGGGGTCCGTTGAGCTTCTTGTACCTGTATATCTAGATTTTTAGCGAGGCCTGGAAAATTCTCCTCTATTAATTCTTCAAATAGCTTATCCAG
>NW_012154063.1:196057-197147 GCF_000956105.1 Propithecus coquereli
AGCACTGCTTAGATAATATATGATCTATTTAAGTATATGATGTTAGACTGTGATGTTAAACTATCATTTTAAGAAAAAACTATGGAAGAGATACATACTGAAATATGTATATGAAATCATATAAAGTCTTGGATTTGCTTCAAAATAATCTGGGGCAAGACTACATAGGAATATAAAGGAGAAAGAATGGCTAAAATTGATGATTATTGAATCTTTGTGGTAGCTATAAGAAGCCATTAACACATTCTCCCTACTTTTATACATGATTGGAATTTTCCATAACAAAATGTTAAAAAGTAAAATTTTCTAAAATAAATGTTTAAATAATCTTTCAAAAACTTTTAATAGGCATTTAGATGATTGCCATCATTAGCAATACATCCTTTAATAAAACATAATACTGATTATTATACATCAATTTCTTCTATCAAACATTCACCTCCAATAAAAGGATTGTATATGATACTTATCAAAAGTGAGTTTTCTTTTTTCCTGTCCCTGTGACACATTATCTTTGGCTTTCAACTCAAAGACATTGGCATAGTTCCAATTCATACCAATCATGAGGCAGTGAAAAATAGGCCTGCAGTGAGTATAAGAATTAGGACACTCTGCTACTATAAATTGATCTTGAGATGAGAACAAATTTGTTGTGTAAAGTTCTACTTGAAATATCACTGCTCTTTCACATTAAGGTTTATGGCAACATTATACAAGTTGAAAACTTGAAAATAAATTCTGCTCCTCACCTTTCCCTCTCCCTTTCTCCTCTCTCTCCCTCCAGTGTTGATCTAATTTCTCTTAGGATATACAGATTTACTATACAATAGACATTTTATGCTGAATTGGTCACTATTTTCATCAATGAAATTCATCAAAAATAATTATACTTTATGTAGTTCAATGTTGCCTTTATGCCAAATATCAATATGAGATGACTTGAAGCCCAGTTTTCTTCTACAGTAGAGAAACATTATCATTCTTGACTTTCAGTCTCAAATCAGCTCTTTTTTTTAACTTCTATATTTCCCAACTAATTCTTCCACTTACTCAAGAATCTTGGAAACACGGATTTTCCAATTTTTTTTTT
>NW_012154063.1:200577-201918 GCF_000956105.1 Propithecus coquereli
TGGCAGCTCAGGTCTTTAAGAAAAAAGGCAGAAGCTGCCCATCGTCTTAAAGGCTGGGCCTGGAATTGACATGGTCTCACACCCATAGCCACAGACTGCTCCAGATTCAAGTTGGGGGGGAACCTCACTTCTTGTTGGCAGATATATCAAAGAATTGCCAGTCTTCTTTAATCCACCACCAAAAGGAAAATGAAGGGAAATTTTCCTTGAAAAAGAGACTTCAGACTGAGGATTTTGGAAAACGGCAAGGAATATTCACATGAAATCCAGTGTTATCAACCTTCCTGTACAGGAGAATGTGCCGTCTGGAGGACCCTTTAAGATTGAGGGATCCATTTGTGCAGGAAATGTTGCCTTCTGATAGCACACAGCTGAGTACCTGTTTGGGAATTGCTCTCAGACAAAGGAAGCTTCCCGTCTTGGCCCGCCAGCACAAATTTGCCCCGCTTCCCCTTGGCCCTCCAGGCGGCTGGGCAGCGCCTAGCCAGGATGGCAGAGGAGTTGTAGCAGGAGGAGGAGCGATGGTCCTCACCTGTCTCTTCAAGTACAGCATTGTGGGTGACCCAGGTGTTGCCTCTTATTGCTGTGAGTCTACATTCTCGTACCTAACCCAAATCAAGAGGCCGTAAGGTCACTAATGACTAATACCCATCTAGAGGATCAGCTGAAACTGTGGACCTCCACGCTGCAACCAAATATTCAAGTGCTTTCCAACAAAAAGCAGACAAGACAAAGTCAAAGCTTGTGAATGCTCTTGTCCCGGTCCTCATCCGTGGAGAAACCGTCACCCCCGGCCTCGTGAAGATCCAGCACATCCGCCTTCATGTCTTCCTTCCAGCTCTCTGTCATCTGTGGAGTTTGGAGATTTCAAGTTTCACTAAATAACCTATTAAGCATCTAAGCAGAAATGTTAATTTGGAATTACGTTTAGTCTGGAGATATTAATAAAAATCATGACATAATCTCCACTTGAGTTGTGTTAAGAACCTTGAGATTGGAATCCCTAGATTAGGGTGTAGGTAAAGGAGATAAAGGTGTAGGGATCTAGCCTGGAGTGATTCAGAAAGCCCAAGATCAGGGAGAGGTAGTGGGAAAGAGAAGAAACAGTCCAAGAAATCTTTAAAAGAGCAGCCATTGAGTTAGAAGGCAACCCAGGAAGGAATGGTATCCTAGAAGCCAAAAGAAGAAAGTTTTTCAAGGTGGAGAGAGTTCCTGCTACTTTTTAAAGCCCCCAATAATTTAAGAATTTTCTGATTTTTATCTCTAAAAATCAAACAGAGCTTGTAAGAGAGAAGACCCAAAGCAAAACAATCATGGACCTAAATCAGCAGGGGCTGGAAG
>NW_012154063.1:201968-203806 GCF_000956105.1 Propithecus coquereli
GATCAATAAATTTTACTCATTTAAATTTTTCTCTTCTTCCTGCCCTGTGCATGTGTATGTGTGTCCTTATCACTTAATATTAGTCCTTCACTCCTTTTAAATCAAAACAGATCAGAGCCCCTTTACCTTGCGTGCATTGAATTTACTCTCACATTCATAAATTTCCTGCTATCTAAAATTTTATCCCACTAGTAAATCACATCTTTCCATCTTTCCTTACATTTTATAAACCAGCCATCAATAACATATTTTTCACATTTATTTACAAATATATTTGTTATATACAACATACTATAACAGAGTGTAAATTATGTCAAGTACTGCTATTATATGCATCTTCAGATAATCATATAAAAGCTAATCACATACATGGGAATTCCATAAATATTGATAGACTGAAACAACTAGTACACTTGCTTACACTGAAATTAGGATGTGTTAGATGTACTTCCTAGCTCTTTTTACCATGTTGGCTTCTAGTATGTCACTAATTGTTCCTGAGCCAATAGTTACTTCAGTATCAATCATTATCCAAGCATTTTAATGATGCTTATTATATTATTTATTTAATATTGAGGACATTTTTACTGATGCTTAAGATGTAAAATAAAATCTTGAATAACTTTTGATTGCCTCATTATTAGAAAGCCACTTGAAAATAAAAAAGCCTTATTAAATGTTGAATTTACTTGATCTCAAAAACTAAGTGCACTCCTCAGCAATGGAGTAGGTGAAGAATAATCATAATGTATCTTAATTAGCATATCTTTATAATTCTTGATCAGTAAAGATTTACTGGACTCTGAATTAAAATGGGAAAGAGAATCCATAAGAACACAGTGGACTAAAAACACATTTGTGCCTAACTCTATGTTTGTTATGTAGATAGTTAGTATCTCCAGCTCTTCCAGGGACGAGGGTGCCCTGCTTTGGTGCTGTCCAAAGCAATTGCTACACCCTAGAAGGATGATAAGGGCAGGCACTCTGTTTTGGTGTTGCCCCACCCTTAAGCCTATCCAGAGCAACTGTTACACCTGGGGAAGGAGGGAATGCTTTATCAATCTGGAAATTCCCCAACCCAGGCATGATCGGAATTAGAAACTGACCTAGAGTAACCTAAGAGTAATTATTATGCTATTAGCTTGAATCTGCATTGTGGTTCACCCCACCACAACCAGGTGGGCTTTTGGAGAGGGAGCTCATATATGCAGATGGAATAATAAGGATGCCTATTGATCATTTGATAAGATAACATCTCTTACCTCCCAAGAGCCCTCCCCCAGACTGGGCTCATAAAAGGAAACAATCTGAGAATTAAATGAGAGAGAAAGATAGTCAGTGAGTGAGTCAATCTGTTGCTCTTCACACACAGAGACAGACCTGTTTTGTTCTATATAAAGAGCTGCTCCTGTGAAACTGCTTCCTGCCTGCGATCACTCCATTGTATTGGCCCTGCTGGTGATTTTTACAAAATAATAGTCTGCACTTGACACTTTGGTGTGTCTGGTCATTCTTCAGCCAAGAGCACACCAAGAACCAAGGGCAGACTGCCATCCTGACGTGTTTAGAGAAGATAGTGTCAAAATTCAGAAGTAGGAACAAAATCACCCAGTTGCCTTATCTGCACAAGGGGAAATATTTAGGGAAGTTTTGTTTTTTCCGTGTTCACTCAACCATCCAAAGTTTCCAAACAGGTATGTAGACATACAAACACATATACCAAACATACTTTTTTTTTGCTTGAAATTAGAAGAAAGTAGTTGAAAATGGATTAAGCCTTTTTTTAATAACAAGTAATTTTAGCATTATGTAATTAAAGCCTTAAAATAAATCAATTC